>NC_136269.1:78021608-78241608 GCF_964187855.1 Myxine glutinosa | reverse complement strand
TCCTGGTGTGGTGCTGTCATCCTGGTGTGTTGCTGTCATCCTGGTGTGTTGCTGTCATCCTGGTGTGTTTCTGTCATCCTGGTGTGTTGCTGTCATCCTGGTGTGTTGCTGTCACCCTGATGTGGTGCTGTCATCCTGGTGTGTTGCTGTCATCCTGGTGTGGTGCTGTCATCCTGGTGTGGTGCTGTCATCCTGGTGTGGTGCTGTCGTCCTGGTGTGGTGCTGTCATCCTGGTGTGGTGCTGTCATCGTGGTGTGTTGCTGTCATCCTGGTGTGTTGCTGTCATCCTGGTATGGTGCTGTCATCCTGGTGTGGTGCTGTCATCCTGGTGTGTTGCTGTCATTCTGGTGTGTTGCTGTCATCCTGGTGTGTTGTTGTCATCCTGGTGTGGTGCTGTCATCCTGGTGTGTTGCTGTCACCCTGATGTGGTGCTGTCATCCTGGTGTGTTGCTGTCATCCTGGTGTGGTGCTGTCATCCTGGTGTGGTGCTGTCATCCTGGTGTGTTGCTGTCATCGTGGTGTGTTGCTGTCATCGTGGTGTGTTGCTGTCATCCTGGTATGGTGCTGTCATCCTGGTGTGTTGCTGTCACCCTGATGTGGTGCTGTCATCCTGGTGTGGTGCTGTCATCCTGGTGTGGTGCTGTCATCCTGGTGTGGTGCTGTCATCCTGGTGTGTTGCTGTCATCGTGGTGTGTTGCTGTCATCCTGGTATGGTGCTGTCATCCTGGTGTGTTGCTGTCATCGTGGTGTGTTGCTGTCATCCTGGTGTGTTTCTGTCATCCTGGTGTGTTGCTGTCATCCTGGTATGGTGCTGTCATCCTGGTGTGTTGCTGTCATCGTGGTGTGTTGCTGTCATCCTGGTATGGTGCTGTCATCCTGGTGTGTTGCTGTCATCGTGGTGTGTTGCTGTCATCCTGGTGTGTTGCTGTCATCCTGGTATGGTGCTGTCATCCTGGTGATGGCAGTGAATAAACTGTCATCCTGGTGTGTTGCATGCAAGGTGAGGCATCAATGTGTGTGCCTTTTGTCCATCAGATGGACATTAAGTTTGGGTACCCCAACTGCTAGCACTGGTAGGTGATGGACATTAAGGATCCTACTATGTATTTTCCAGTGTAGTCAAGTTATCCTGACCCCCTGACCAAATTACAAATTCCTATCACTTTCCGTTGAAGATCAAGCGTGGCCAGCTAGTTCGTGAAAGATTTGGGCCAAAAACATTCCCCAGCCGACCTAACAAAATGGTGGAAATAATTTTGGGGACATTAAAGAAGTAGTAGTCGTAGTAGATAAACATCTTCAATTGCAATGTTTTTACATACTTAACTACCCCCCAAATCCCTTTACTCCATTATAAGTTAAACTACATAACAGGATTTTTTTGTTTTTACACTTGCATGCAGTCGCTAAACATCAATGCATCAATACTGTTTGCTGCACCAAGGAGTCAAATCTGATCGCCATTATGGTTTTTTGATGATCACAGACGCCCAGAAAGTTTTCCATATCCATGTTCACTTCTCTTTGTTTCTGTCAGAACTTTCATTTTTTTTCCCCTCTCTTTTTTCCTTCACCCCTTTTTTATTTTGGTAATTACAGGTATATGTCACCTGGTCTGCCAATGCTTTCTGCCTTGCATGCTTGGCCTTGATCTAATGACATGTGAAGGTTTGTATCAACCCAAAGTTAAAAAAAAGTTGAGAAGCACACTAAGTGCGACCATTCTTCAATTTCTCGGCACAATGTTTCAACAAGAAAACTGATTGATTAATTGATAAATTGCATAATTTAAATAAATAAATGAGAATTGTAAAATAATTAATTTCTTAATCAATTGGATAATAGCATACCTAAACCACCTCTGCTTCATCCGAATCTGTAACTTAAAAAAAAAAAAATTCGGAAATTAATCAAAAAAAATTAAATTATGAATCAATTAATTGATTAATCAATAAAGAAAAATACCCTTTATAGTCAAATCACTTGGTGACTGTCATGTCCAAATATTAGCTTCCGAGCTCAAAAGGTGCCTGAGATATTGCCCAGATGAGAAAGAAAAGAAAACAAGTACAGATATTCAAAGTACACTGCCCCCATGCCAAATAATTCAATATCCTCCAGCGCCGCATTGCCGAGGCGCCCCTGGCACCCGGCAATACTGCCATGCAACTCAAAAAGACTGTATTTGGAGGAAGAGGTGCACAATATTTGATTGATTAATTGCAAAATTAAAATCAGTAAAAGATTGTCATAAAATATTTTCTTAATCAATTGGCTAATAGTATAGCTAAACCACTAGTGCTTCATCCGAAGATGTATCTTTTAGAAATTTAATTAAATAAGGCATTAATAAAAAATTAAATAATTAATTTATTAATCAATAAATAATTAATTGATTAATTGATTAATCAATAAATAAAAAATACCCTTTACAGACAAATCACTTGGTCATTGTCATGTCCAAATATTAGCTTCCTAGCTCAAAAGGTGCCTGAGATATTGGCCAGATGAGAAAGAAAATAAATAAATGATTAATAATGAAAAGAAATAAATAATAATCCCCCCCCCCAAAAAAATTAATCAATTGCCTAATAGAACACATAAACCACCACCATTTCATCCGAATCTGTAATTTAAAATATATATATATATTTAGTCATTAAACGAATAATTAAATAATTAATCGATTAATTGAACAATCAATAAATCAAAAGTATCTTTGACAGCCAAATCACTTGGTCATTGTCATGTCCAAATATCAGCTTCCTCACTCAAAAGGTGCCTGAGATAATGGCCATAAGAGAAAGGAAATGTATAAGTACTTAATTAATCTCTGATAATTAAATAAGTAATCAATTAATTGATTAATCTAAAAACAAAAAATAATGTTTTTGACAAAGTACTTGCTCACTATTGTGCTAAAACTTCAGCTTCCTAACTCAAAGGATGGCTGAGATATCGCCCGGACAAACAAACAAGAAAACAAGAAAACAAACAAGAAAACAAACAACCAGAGTGAAAACTGAGTACTCCCTTTCAGCGTGCGTCATTGCCGAGCCCCCTTCAGTACCCAGCAATGACGTTATGCAGCACCTGGAGATGGCGTAAGAAAGGTGCGGTGTACAATAAGTAATTAATAATAAATAAAAGAAATAATAATCGTAAAATAATTAATTCATTAATCAATTGGCTAATAGCATACCTAAACCACCACCGTTTCGTCCAAATCTGTAACTCTTTGAAAAATAATTAACTAAGCAATTAATCGGAAAATTAAATAATTAATTGTTTAATTGATTCATCAATAAATCAAAAATCCCCTTGACAGCCAAATCACTCGGTCATTGTAATGTCCAGAGTACAAATATCAGCTTCCTAACTCAAAAGCTGCCAGAGATATTGTCCAGATGAGAAAGAAAATAAATAAGTACTTAATAAATAGATAATAATCAAGTAATTAATCAAATAATTGATTCATCAAAAAAATATAAAATAACATTTTTTCCAAAGCACGTGCTCACTATGGTGCCCAAAGTTTAGCTTCCTAGCTCAAAGGATGGCTGAGATATCGCCCAGACAAGCAAACAAGAAAACAAGCAAACGGAGTGAAAACCGAGTACTCCCTTTCGGTGCATGTCATCACCAGGCCCCCTTCGGCACCTGGCGATGACGTCATGCAGCACCTGAAGATGGTATAGGAAAGGAGCGGTGTACACATGGATTGAGTGGTTAATGACATGAATCAATATGGCAAACAGCCAAATACAATAAAAATGTGGAAGATGGAAGATCTAAATTCCCATGACTTTAAGTGAAGAGCAAAAAAGACCCGCGTGCCCCTCGAAGCAAAATGAATAACTTACGTAGACAGTATGTGAATACAACACAGAAGTGTTGGGCCAAATGGCCTAAATTGCGCGGATACAGGCTTTGAGCACTTTCGGGAGCATCACCCCATCAGTAATAAAGTAAAAGGAAATCACCCCATCAGTCGCACACAATTTGTGCCGAATCTGCGGCCGGTGTGCAAGCACTATTCATGCAACCATTACTTTGATGTTGAAAACGCTTGGCTGATTCGTTCCCTTCAGGCGTGCATATATACCTTAACTCGGGTTATCATATGTAATGTCTCCAGGATCCAGGATCACTCCTTGTAGTTCATCAACAAAGGTTTATTGTAAGCGAAAAACAAAGTCATTCAGCAGGAGCAATAATCACAACAAACATCTCCATTCCTTAGTCAGTGAATATTGCAAAAATCTGGGAACAAATTCCTTACCAAGAAATTTCTTGACCAATGTGTTTGTAAGGGTGTCCACTAACACATATCAAAAAGTTTAAATTCAAGTCCCCTAGGGGAACCCGTGACAGGGGTCAACAGGGGTCAATTACCTTTTTTAAGATCAAATTTTTCTTATATTTACATTCTGGGTCACAGTATCCGACAGGAAGCATCAAAATTATTCAAAGTAGGCTCATTTTAAAGCTAAGAACATATCTGACATGGTGATACCTAAAACAAATCAATATGTTAAAAAGTTTACACAATTTTGAGCAAAAAATAATAATTTTTTGTAATTTTTTGGGTAAAAATTAACTTTTCTGGTCTACAATTCGTCTTCTAGGTAGATACCCCTTCGTTTCATTTTTCTGAAAGTTTCCAGCAAACTGCCCAAGATATGCAGCCTTAATGTATTAGAAGTAAAACATTCTGGTATTTATAAAATTGAAACTATGAAAGGTCACTGACCTTTATTGTTTTCCCTTATTGTAACATAAATTGTAATAACCGTTACAGGTATTTTTCTTTTGTTACCCTAATTTTTTAACCCTAGCTTTTTCGTTTGTAGGGCAGTACAGGCTAGCAGTATGGACGTAGACATTATTCCTGCACCTCCGCTCAATTGCTCCATCTGTGAAGGCCCGGAGACGCCAGCTCAGAAGCTCGCACAGGCAACTCCTAAAGGCTACCCTACTCTGTTGGCGTATGCAGAAGCGGTTGGAAATGCTACAATTTTGGATTATAACTATTTATTTCTTTTTTTCTTCTCTCTCCTCAGGTTGGGTGGGTTTCATCTGCTAAAGTCATACCTCGGGTCCTTGGGTAATATCATGGCTGATTCTGGACTCCCAGAGTTGCTCCAGCTGATCTATCCAGGGAGTACGACGGCCGACCACATCCTGAATGGAGGGTGTTTTGACAAGGCGATCCGCGCTCACCTCCTGATATATGCATCCATCTGTCAGCACGTCATGAAACACGCCTTCACTGAGGAGGAGCTTTGTGAAATGAGGACCTTCATGAAGATGGTAGCTGATGGGAAGATGGGCGCCAGACACACAGCGCCAATAGTTGCAGTGTTTGAACAGAGGTTTGAAGAAACTTTCAAAAGACTCGCCGAGGGAGGAAGAACGCCTGCACTCTGGGTGCAGTATTACTACATGGTCAATGTCATCAAGATCTTCATTAAAACTGAACGACTTGCAGACCACGACGGGCACCTGTCCTGCATTGTTACCAGGATGCTGGACACCTTTTCAGCTGCGGGGCATCATCAATACGCCAAGGGCGCACGGCTGTATTGTCAGCTGATGAAGCAACTCGAAACTTCGCCTAGATACAAGGAGACCTTCGAAAGTTTCACTGCTCATGGGAATCACGTTGTCCGTTACTCTTGCCATGATTGGTCTGGCACCTGGTGTGACATCTGTATCGAGCAGAAACTGATGAAGGGGGCCAAGTCAGAAGGTGGTTTGAGCAGAGGGAGGATGACGAATAGTGATTCTGGCCACAAGTGCTGGGTACAAACCCTCAACCACTTCTCCGATGTCAACCAGCGCATGGAGGAAGGTGCCAAGAAACATGGTCCACTCCACAAAGACCTTGCCAAAACTCGGATGAAGCGAGACGCTGAATCGATTGGACTTGCCCTGAAGTGGTTGGAGGAGAACAATCCCTTCGACCACGATCGAGACAAGCATTTGCTTGTATCCTTCTCAACAGGATTCACGAGCACTGCAGATGACACAGTCAATGCTGAGAGAGCGGCTGAAGTAGGGAGGGAGATGCAGATAAAGCTGGACGGAAAGTCAGTGACATCGACCATGCAGGTGAAGTTCAAGGTACAGGCCCTGTCATCGCTCAGAAAGATTCCCAAGGTCAATGAGAAGAAGATTCACCTAAACTCACTCAAGTTGTTCAACCGACTGATAATTTTCGCCCAACGGCATATGACAGTCGAGACAAGCTTAAAGTATGAGCTGATTCCCTTCTCCTTGTCCTTGTTCAGCAACAAAGATCAGAAAATGAACAAGGCGAACAAGGCAGGCTTTTCCAAGACTAGCCTGAAGGAGTTGACCGATCCACTTGACCTCACTGACCAAGCCTGCTCCAGTCTGGTGGTTGATGGCGGATGGCTTCTCTACATGGTGAAGTGGGAACAAGGTCAGACTTGGCAGGAGATTTCCGACAGTTACCTGAGCTACGTGCAGTGTCTCGGCCGTCGGTCTCAGAAGATCACTGTTGTCTTCGATGGCTATAACAGCTCGCCAAAAGATCACGACCACATCCGGCATACCAAGAACTCCTGCTGTGATCTACAGATTCGACCGGATATGATACATTTGACACCAAAGGCAAAGTTCATGGACAACACTCATAACAAGAGTGAGCTCATCCATCTCCTCTCTTCAACATTCCGGAAATGTCAGATCACCGTGGAGCAGTGTGACAATGATGCTGACACTTCGATTATGAGAGCGGCACTGGCTGCTGCTACAGATGACTCTGTTGAGGTCAGTAAAATTTTGTGTAGGTATTTTACTTACATCAACTACGATTACTTTTGATTTGTTTCTGTGTTGATAAAACAAAACAAAAAAACCTTGACATTGGCACATATAAAACTAATTAACTGAGTTAAATAAAAAAAGAAGAGGCAATGTTTTTTTTTTTTTAATTTGGCAAATGCAAATGTTGTGCTACACTGGGCATCAGTAAACACATGATCGTCATTTTTGTAATGTCAATTGTATTTTGATGTGCCACATTGTTATGAAAGTGCATTTATCCTCAGAAAAGAAGAGTAGCATAGTTAAATAACTTTTCAATTGTTAAGTTCACCGTGTTTACAAAATTCAAGACGCTTTGCTCATATCTTATTCTATTTTCAGGTGCGGGCGGAAGACGCGGACGTGCTGATAATGCTGGTACACCATAGCTCAGGCACCAACCATCCACTCTTCTTAACCACATCGAAGGGCTCTTACGATGTCAGGAGGATCCGAGAAGCTCTCTCTGAAAGACAGAGGCGGTACCTGCTCTTTACTCACGCCTTCACCGGTTGTGATACGGTTTCTGCAATCGGGGGCCATGGGAAAACGCCTCGATTTGACAGGTTTTGTGCAGGGGACATTGATGAACATATGGACATCTTCCTTGACGTACGGGCTACTAAGGACATGGTGATCGGGGCTGGTATTGCGATTTTCCAGCACATTTACCATGAACCAGGTACTACTTTGGGTGCAATTCGATACAACATGTTCTCGCAGAAGGCGGCGGCCGGGCTGATCAAACCAGAGACTCTACCTCCAACAGAGGGTGCAGCTGCACGGCATTCTCTCCGTGCCTATCTCCAAACCCGGGACTGGATGCTGCTGCAGAGCATGTCTTTGGACCCCAGTGACTATGGCTGGACGGTAGGGGTTCGTGGTTATGAGCCAGTTCCAACAGTAGACCCCATGGCTCCTGAGGAGCTGCTCCGGTTCACGACCTGCAATTGTGCTGGAGATTGCAGCAACCGGCGGTGCAACTGCAAGAAGAATGGTGTCAAGTGTATCTCAGCATGCGGAAGTTGTACAGGCATTACATGTATGAACTGTATCCCTGATGATGTAGAGTCTGGAGAAGACTCAGACCTAGACTCCTGAGGTATTTGACATTGTGGAGCAGTATCGATTTAAACCCTTACACGAAAGCGGACGAACCGATGGTAAACCGAATTCCGGATTCCCAGTAACGGTTATTACAATTTATGTTACAATAAGGGAAAACAATAAAGGTCAGTGACCTTTCATAGTTTCAATTCTATAAATACCAGAATGTTTTACTTATAATACATTAAGGCTGCATATCTTGGGCAGTTTGCTGGAAACTTTCAGAAAAATGAAACGAAGGGGTATCTACCTAGAAGACGAATTGTAGACCAGAAAAGTTAATTTTTACCCAAAAAATGACAAAAAATTATTATTTTTTGCTCAAAATAGTGTAAACTTTTTAACATATTGATTTGTTTTAGGTATCACCATGTCAGATATGTTCTTAGCTTTAAAATGAGCCTACTTTGAATAATTTTGATGCTTCCTGTCGGATACTGTGACCCAGAATGTAAATATAAGAAAAATTTGATCTTAAAAAAGGTAATTGACCCCTGTTGACCCCTGTCACGGGTTCCCCTAGGGGACTTGAATTTAAACTTTTTGAAATGTGTTAGTGGACACCCTTACAAACACATTGGTGAAGAAATTTCTTGGTAAGGAATTTGTTCCCAGATTTCCCAGATTTCTGATAATATTCCCTGACTACAAGGCCCCATTTTGCTTTAATTCTGCAAGTTTCCTTGTTCGCCTTGATGACTTCTCCCCCACCATTCGGTCACCTGTCTTTTTACCTCCGCCACTGAATATGGATGGAGATTATGTTTTCACCCCTGTCTGTTTTTTTTTATCTGTCCGTTTGTGAACAAAATATTTCAAACAGTTGTGAACGGAATTGAATGAAACTGAAACTGGTCATGTTGAGTATGTGACAAGGAATAATTGATTCAATTTTGGTGAAGATTCGAATCAGGATCCAAATACGAGGTTTTAAAAAGTGATTCTTCACTATTGATTGATAGGGCTAAAACCGATACATAGCAGGATATCTCAAAAAGTCATGGACGAATTCGGATGAAACTTGGTGGATGAGTTGGTGAGGCTACAAGAACAAGCCGATTCGATTTTGGTTCAGATCTGCGGATCCAGATCCAGTGGGATTCAGGACTGAGGAGGATATATCTTGCAAGAGAGTAAAAATAAAAATAAAATGAATCTCTGATAAGAAAAAGCAATCATGGTGTAAAACCAAAATTAAATCCACCAGCCCAGTAGCACATCATTATTTGGTCAACAAAAAGGGGAAACATCCAATACTTTAACCTATCTGACATCAGGACAATTTCCTCGAAATAAGATTCTGGGGTTTGACAAATGCATTTGAAAATATAAGCAGGCTGGACAAATCCCCTTTGTGGTCTCCAAAGGAAATGTATCACCATTTTGATGGCAATCCCTTGATGGTAATATTTGAGCAATGGCTATAAAGCTGTTTTTTTTGACCATTCAACCTTTTATTGAATCGGTGAAAGGTCATTTCAGGAATGGCTCATGAAACCTGAGACTGGTCACTGTAAGGAAAGTTTCTGCTGTAGTTTGTATAAATCCCAACGTCAGTTTCAGGGAAAATCATATAATGTGGATGGAAGACATTGTTATGGCATTAAGCTGCAGGGGACAAGCCAAAGATCATCAAGATCATCGAGATCATCATCATCTAGCAGGATAGCTTTGAGGTATGTGCACTTGCATTTGAGTTATCCACTTTTGGTTCCAATGATGGCCCAGAATTAAACTTCCATCCTAGTGTTTTGCGCATACGATGATGCATCAATGTGAAAAAGTCCTTCAGATGGTCGTTCAGCTCATAGTTTCAAGTTCACTTATTGTATAATTACTGTATGGTCAGGAACCATTGAATGCATCAGGTGGTGGCTTTCAGACCGAGTTCATTAAAGGATGTTGTTGTCCCATGCTGCGCTTTGCCTATACAGCACTGAGCGAATAAATTGCACTCCCTGTTTGGCGTTTCCATCTGAACTGATGGCTCATGATGCTGGGAGCCCTTGTTCAAATCACTCATGTATTCGATCCATGCTGATGTTTACGAATGTACTTTCCCTGGGTTTGATTTATGTGCAAGCTCCTTAATGGGGTCTTAGGTCACTGTAAATAAGAGAAGTCACACTTATGCCCATATAGGATTAAGCTTTGCTTAGCCTGTTTGACATTCCAATCTGAACACATCACTCATGATGCTGAAATACTTGGTTCAACCCCAAATTTGATAGGCTGCCAGTTTGTGGACTTTTAGGAGGGTTATTCTTGCTTTGCGGTTTGTGTTCCTGGGTCTGCAGTGCCCACTGTAGGGTATTCTTGGAGTCAGTGTGTCCCAAAGGATTGCCACCAGAAGGACAGAGGCCCAAACCCAAGTGTGGTGCCCTGGGAGGCTGCCTCATCATCCGGTGCTCTGCCATCATGTGCCTTTCTCTACTAGTTCGTGACTAACACATCACCGAGCACAGGATTCGGCGAGGCCCTTCCCATGCCACTCGTTTGCATTGTTGGTGCCATATGGAATGCCCCTTGTTTGTCTGCATGGTTCACTATGGCCCTTCGCCCCCCTCTTTTCTTGCATTATGCATAGCAATAAAAAGAATGAAGATTTTACTTTGGGCCAATCATCTGTGGCCCCGTCCTACTCTAGTCAAGTTGCTCAACTTTGCCAACAACCTACATGTCCATCCCAACCTCAACCATTCCCAACATCTTCTGCAATAATCTAGGCCTGATTGACACCGAGATTGCTGAACGCATCTCAACAACCCGCCTCCACCACCCCAGCTACATTCTTTTACACAATTTCTGCTCTAAAGCTGGTGATGCACCTAAGTCCGCTTCACTATCGCTGCTCATCAACTTCCTCATTTTGAGCTTTCCAAACATGATTTTCAACTCTGGCTCAACGTCTCCCTCCTCAATCTCAACAAATTAATCTGCTGCTTCTACCACTCTCCCAACTCTGACAATCACATGCCAATCTTTGACCACTCCACTGCCTGTATTGAGCAGATCCAACAATCCTCTCCATCTTCTGAAATCATCATTCTTGAGTATTTTAAACATCCACACCACCTCCCAGCTTTTCCATTCTAATAATAATAATAATAATCCTCAACATAAATAAACCATTCAAAGGCACTCTACCTGACACCGACCAGAATGAGACTGAAGCCGAAGTCTTCACGATCCTCAATGACCAATGCCAACTCATATCTGAACCCACCTGCATTCGTCACTACTCCTCCAATATCTCCAACATGCTGTATCTTTTTCTCACTTCCAATCATCATCTTTACATCCTCATTGCTGCACCTGTTGGATACTCTGACCACCATTTCACCAGTATCAGTATTCTGTCTACCTTCTGTAACATCCTTTGGCATTATGACTGCCAACTGGGCCGATCTTTGCCTTTTTTGCAGACTACCCTTGGCGAGATCCCTCAAGTGGTTATCCCATGATTGTGCTTCCTATGTCTACTTTAAAAACTGACTTTTCAAAGCCTAGAAAGCTTCACCTTAAGATTATAGTCAAATACCATTGGCTGCACACAAAAACTGCAAGGGAAACACCTCTGCAACCAAAGCCAACTTTATCCAGCAGTTCAATGAAAGGTCTTCTGGTTTTGAGCACTTTTCAGAAAATAAAGTTGTTGTGCTGAACATCAGCAAAACCTTTGACAGGGTATGGTACAAAGAAGTCCTAGTGAAGCTCCCAATGTATGGTTTCATCTCCTCTCCTGCTTTTCCAGCTTCCTCGCCAGGCGATGTATTTCTACCTTTGTTGATGGTGCCCTCTCTGACACCCACAACGTTAATTCTGGTGTCCCTCAAGGTTCTGTCATCTCACCATACATCTTTATTATTTTCATCAATGATTCTCAAAACGACATGCACTACCCTGTCCATTCCTTTGCTAACGACTCCACCCTTCTCTCTTCCACCAGTTAGAAACCCCAGTACACCTTCCGTCAGTCTCTTTCTGCCAATCACCTCTCACCTGTTGCCTCCATCAGTCATGATCTCCATGTCATCCTTCATTGGGGCTCCAACAACCTTGTCTCCTTCAATGAGTCCAAGACGCAAATGTTCCTTATCTCCAGCAAGATCAGCACAGCAACTCCTCTTCTGCTCATGTTCAGCTCTCAATTGCAGCAGTTCTCCTATATTAATATTCTCAGTGTCACCATTTATAGAAATCTCGCCAGGTGGCCTCACATCCTCAATATCGCCAAATATACCTCCAAGAAACTTGGGTTTCTCTTCTAAGCTCGCAAATACTTCAAATCCCATCAGGTTCTCACCCTATAAAAATCCCAGTCAAACTGGTGATGGAATAATAATCCCATACCTGGAGCGGCATTCCTCACTCAGTCATCGGTATTGTGGATCACATCCAAGTCAAGACTGACCGATTAACAATCCCACTCTGTCTATCCATCTCCAAACTTTGGTCCATTGTCGAGCAGTCTCTACCCTGTGTCTCTTTTACTGCTACTGTCACAGTCAGTGCTCTGTCAAACTCTGTTTCTGTCACTCCTCTTCACTCCGTCCGCAACACCTGTCATTCTTCTACTCGTCACCCTTTCTGCGTTATTCTCCCTCCCTCCATACCAATTGCCAGGCCTCCTCCTTCTACCCCCTTCCGCACCCCCACTGCTTATCTTTGTAACAGCCTCTCCAGCAGGTGTTCCAAAATTATATCAATTTACAACAATTCAAGTCACGAATCAACAATCTTGCTCTAATTATTACATTTTCCTATCTTCTTTTTTATCCAAGGGCCCCTGGCTCGACCCTTCTGGTTTTGACCCTAACACCTCCCCAGTGGTGTTAACTAATAAAACATAAAAATAAATGTTGGATTCTACTAATGTCTACTATTGTCTACCGATGAGTTTGTCCTGCGCATTATAAAATTACAAGCTTTAAGTTATTTAACCAAAAATAACTCAAAGTGATCTTTTATCAACAATAGGAAATCACTGCAGTGGCCCCAGGAGAAGTAATGGCAGGAATATGAATTACACCAACACAAGCTTAGAGTGTATGTACAAGCGAAGCCGAAAAAATATTCAAAACAATACCATCAATTTGGAATTTTATTTTTTTACAGGCCCATTAAGTGCAATTATCGGAGAAAATGTCACAGGAAATAAATGTTTCCTGAAACCAATATTAAAAATTTTGGAATTATTTTATGTCCACGTTTTTCATGAAGATATATATTGACTTATATTTGCAGCCTGTGGCTGCTGGTTACATCATTTTCTGGGGGACCGGCTGTGTCATGATGCGCTGCTCTCATTACGTCATTTTTTAATTTTTTTTAATTTTAGTTTTTTGTACACGAGATCGAGGCTCGTGAAAGAGCTAACATTAATCACACAAAAAGTAAAACCGACACATAAAACACAAAATAAGGGGAGCGGTAGACAAGATGGGGAGAGAGGGGGAAGGACACAAACACAAAATGTGAGAGCAGAGACATCGGGAGAAATGTGGGAGAGGAGGGCTTGGGGGGAGGTGGGAGACATATAAAACATATGAACAATGCAAGGACTTCCAGGAAAGAAGTTGGAATTTCAAAAATGTGTATCTGAGGTGAATTAGCGGGGGTAGAAAAGATCAAGGTTTTCGATGGGGGAAGATAAGAGATGGTGGTGAACAGCTGTTTTAAAGACCTGGAGGGAGGAGTGGGATTGAAGGGAGTGGGTGGGTTTGTTCCAGAGGCAGGAGAAAATGGGAATAAAAGAGTGAAGGTGAGCAGAGAGCCTAGATTTTGGCAGTTTAACCATAAGAGGGTTGCAGGCAGATCTTGTGCGACCTGTAGGAATATTTGGGGGACAGAGCACAGAGAGAGCTGGGGAGAGAGAAGGCCGGAGAGGATTCGGTAGAAGACAGAAAGACCACCAACCTGCCTGCGGTGAGTAAGTGAAAGGCCCTCGGAGTTAGCTTCATCGCAGGAGATTCCAATGATTCTGAAAGCTTTGGTTTCAACAGCGTGAAGCCGAGCAAGGTGTGAGGCAGGAGCACCGGCCCATAGGGGGGGACGGTATTCCATTGAGCTGCGGATGAAAGCCTTGTATGTGGTGAGGAGCTCAGCTGTGCCAAGGAAGGACTTCGCACGACGGAGGATGCCCAATCGGCGACTGGCTTTGGAGGCCAGTTTGGAAATGTGGTTTTCCCAAGAAAGATCATTGCAGATAGTGAGACCCAAAAGCTTGAGCGACAGAACTTCTTGGAGAGGATTGTTGAGAAAGTAGATGGGAGGGTTTTCCAGCCGGTCTTTTCGGAGAGACATAGTAAGAGTGTGAGATTTGTCAGGATTGAAAGACATGTTCCACTTGTTTGACCAGTCTGTGATTTTGTCCAGGTCTGCCGAGAGTGGGGAGGCTGCAGACTGCTGATCTGAGGGATGAGGAATTTGGTACTCATTTTGCCGACGTCATAAGGATGACAGGCTGAGTCAACCCACCTGGTGTTGATTCAACGATGACATGGGCTCTGTCACCTAGAATCCCTGTATAGAGAGAGTTACGACAACCCGGAATTAGAAGCCATTTTGTTTCCATTGTTTGCGCCACGCACTAGTGCACTGCCCGCTAGTGTGTATACATTGTGCGTAACCTCGTACAAAATTTGAGTGCCTACATTGTGTAATTTGTGATTTGCACCGTGCCCCTCGCTTTTGATATGATTTTCTCTTCGTCAAAGATAAGAATCGGATTTTGTTTATTGCAATAATCTCTGTTCAGAAATGTAGTTTTATGTGGGGAGGAGAGGGAGGAGGGGGGTGGGGGGAAAGGAATAACAGGGAAAGAGGGGACAGGAAGTGCCTATCATTTTCTGGACTACCTTGCTCTCTTGCGTCTTACTTTCTTGACTAGCATGCATGCACACAAAGCCGACAATGTGAACATTTTCAAATCTCTGTTAAAGACTCATTTATTTGAAAATGCCTACATCTGATTACATCTTAGGTTTTCTTCTTGTATAATTTGTATTTGTATATTAATCTCGTTGGCTTTCTTCTCTTTTCTAAGCGCTTAGATGCTCCTGCAATTTACGCTGTATAAATTACTATTATTATAACAACATTGCCTTAAAACCATCTTGACAAATGACAGAAATGCTGATTTTAAATATGAAAATTAAAAAGTAATTTAACTTTTCATGTTGGCGCACCGGGAGAAATACATATGCACAATTAAATTGTAATTATATAAAAGGCCCAGAAATTGTAATCCAGACTTGCAATGGAAGAGTGTGCATGTAAAACATACCCGTTTTTCATAGCAATGTACAATTAGTTGTATGGTGTACATCTAAACTATTCCAAATTACATACATGTACATAATAATAATAACAATAATAACAGTATTTATATAGCGCTTTAACATGAAATGAACAAAGCGCTTCACAACATATCTTGAAGACTACAACTACAATCACTTCCGGGTTCGGTTGCGAGAGGACGCTGGCGTTGCATATTCGCCGCTTCTCCGACTGGATGGATGTACAGGGTCTGCTTCTACTTTTCTGACCTGACATCTCACACCTGTCCTGCCTTTTCACACCCGCACGTGCCGCGTGTTCTCCGGCTGGATAACGGAATCTGCTTTTGATGGTACGGAATACGGAATCGAAAGGCCCGCTCCCGTTGTTTGTGGCCGTGGCCTTGTTTGCCGGTGGCCTTGTGGTCTGGGTGGCCTTGTGGCCTTGTTTGCCGCTGTGGTCTTGATTAGCGGCTGCAGTCGTTTGCCGCTGCGTTTGCTGCTGCGTTTGCCGCTGCGTTTGCCGCTTTGCCTCCTCGACCTTGGCCTCGTACTCGTCCCTTCGCTCCTGCCTGGCATGGCTCTGAAGTACTCCGCCGCAAGGCTTCTTCTGCTCAATACCCGCTCCACCCCATCATGCATCTCTGCCATCAAATCAAATGGACTCCTCCGACGACCCAGGCACATTCACCGTGGCTCCGGTCGCAAGTTTGTTTATTTGCAATCAGGTCACTCCATCCCCGTCCTCTGGTCGGCTCAGCGCACTCTCACTCTTCGTCCCAGCGCACCTGGTCACAGCAACCCACACGATCGCACCTCTTGCCTACGAACCCTGGCTAAATCACCTGAATTCATCCCTGCTGTTCAAAACAACATCAAGCTCACCCTGTTCAACACCCGGTCCCTCAACAATAAATGCCTCATCCTGAACGAATACATCCTGGATAACAAACTGGACTTTCTCTGTCTCACCGAAACCTGGCAACAACCTCTGGACTACTACACACTCAACCTCACCACACCCAATGGATATTCCTACGTCAATAAACCACGCTCGGAGGGCCGAGGTGGTGGAATTGCCGTTATCCACCGTCAAGACATCAAGACCAACCTCATCTCCATCTCATCTGCTCCATCATTTGAACACCTGGCTTTAAAACTCTCTGGTCACACGCAGTCAGTCATGGCTGTCGTCTACCGCCCTCCCAAACCACACCCATCATTCCTGTCTGACTTCTCCTACTTTCTGACCCAGCTATGTTCCCTCTCCCCCTCAATCCTCCTCCTTGGTGATTTCAATATCCACATGGACTCCACTGACTCCACAATAACCACTGACTTCACTGATTTACTCACCTGCTTTAACCTCACTCAACATGTCGACTTTCCTACCCATATCCGTGGTCACATTTTGGACCTTGTCTGCTCCACTGGATTAAATTTGCACCATCTCTATGGCTCCGACCTCACCCTCTCTGACCACTTAGCCATCACTCTGACCATCAACATCCCCGCCCCAACACCAAGGCATTATCGCACAATCAACTTCCGTAAGCTAAACGCTCTTTCACCTACCTCATTCTCATCCACCCTCTCTGAAAAAATGTCCACTTCTCCCTTCATTGACCTCCACACCCCTTCCGACCTCACTGACTACTACAACCACACTCTCTCCTCCTGCCTTGACCAGCTTGCGCCTGTAAAAACCAAAACAGTTTCTTTCACCCATTCTGCTCCCTGGTTTACCCCTGAACTCCACCTGATGAAAACTCGTGCTCGCCAACTTGAAAGACTCCGCAATAAAACGGGTCTCACAGTTCACTCCCAAGCCTACAAGGACCACATACAACACTACAAAGATGCCCTCTCCCGCGCCCGCTCTGCCTACTACTCTCAAATTATCCACTCTGGCTCCGGAAACCCAAAAGCACTCTTCTCGACAATAAACAAACTCCTCCGCCCCCTGAACACCACCACCCAGTCATTCACAGTAGACAACTGCATCTCCTTCCTCTCTTTCTTCCAACGCAAAATTGACAACATCTACAACAGCTTGACCACCGCCGCACCCGCTCCCCCTCCAACCACCTGCCCCCCCTTGTCCTGCCATCCCCTGTCTCGGTTCTCCCCAATCTCTCCTACTGACCTCTCTGAACTCCTCATAGGAATGAAAACTGCCACCTGCACTCTTGACCCCATCCCCTCCAGCTTTGTCAAAGCCTCCCTCCCTGCTCTCTCTCCACTTATCATTGCAACAATAAACTCCTCCCTGTCTACAGGCATCGTCCCACCTTCCCTCAAAATTGCTGCTGTTACCCCCATTCTAAAAAAACCTGGTCTAAACCCTGACACCCTAAACAACTTCAGACCCATCTCCAACCTACCCTTTCTGTCAAAAGTTTTGGAACGCGCTGTAGCCACTCAACTCAAACATCATCTCTCTGCCAATAACTTGTATGAAACATTCCAATCCGGATTCCGCTCCAACCACAGTACTGAAACTGCTCTCCTCAAAATCACCAACGACCTTCTCCTCTCCTCTGACGCTGGCAACCTCAACATTCTCGTCCTCCTCGACCTCAGCGCTGCCTTTGACACCATCGATCACACTATCCTCCTCACCCGACTTGAATCCACCTTTAACGTCACCGGCACTGCCCTCTCTTGGATTAAATCATACCTCTCTGACAGATGCCAGTTCATCTCCATCAATAACTGCAAATCCCCCACTGCTCCCCTCCCCCAAGGTGTCCCCCAAGGTTCAGTTCTTGGCCCCCTCCTCTTCATCCTTTACCTGTCCCCGCTCGGTCACTTAATCCGCCGTCATGGTCTCCAATTCCACTGCTTCGCCGATGACATCCAGCTTTTCATCTCCACCAAGTCCGTCTCCACCGACACCCACTCTATCCTGACAAACTGCATCACTGAAATAAAATCCTGGCTTCAAATCAACTTCCTCAAGCTTAACTGTGATAAATCTGAAATAATCATCATTGGCCCAAAAACGCTCACAAAATCCACCCATAACTTTGCCCTCAACATCGACGGTATCCCAGTATCCACCTCCCCTCACATCCGGAATCTTGGCGTCATCTTTGACCAAACCCTTTCCTTCGACAAATACACTAAACAGATCACAAAGTCAGCCTTCTTTCACCTGAAAAACATTGCCCGTCTCCGCTCATCCCTCTCCTCCACGGCTGCAGAAACCCTCATCCACGCCTTCATCACCTCCCGTCTGGACTACTGCAATAGCCTCCTCTATGGTTCACCCTCAAAAATCACCAATAAACTCCAATACATTCAGAACTCCGCTGCCCGTCTACTCACTCATTCCCGGACCCGTGACCACATCACCCCCGTCCTTTACAAGCTTCACTGGCTCCCCATCCCCCAGAGAATCCAGTACAAAATCCTCCTCTTGACATACAAAGCCCTCCATAACCTGGCCCCATCCTACCTGGCTGACCTCCTCTCCAGACACACTCCCACCCGCAACCTCCGCTCTGCTGGTACCAACCTCCTGACCCCCTCCATCCGGACCAAATTCAGATCCTGGGGGGACAGGGCCTTCTCCATCGCTGCTCCCACCCTCTGGAACTCACTACCTCACACCATCAGAGACTCCTCCTCACTCACCACATTCAAAACATCACTAAAGACCCACCTGTTCAACGCTGCATTCAACATTCAACCCACAGCATTTAACCCCTGACTATCTCTTCTCCTTCTCCCTCCTTTTGCTTTAAATATTTCCCTATTGATTCTTGTCTTGTCTTTTTGATTCTTGTCTTATATATATGCCGTATATCGCTGCTGTTTGTTTTCTTGATTCTTGTCTTTTTGCAATTGTTGTTTTCATGTATTGTTATGCATTATGTTTTCCACTCTGTCAAAGCGCCTTTGGGCTTCTGGAAAAGCGCTATACAAAATAAATGAATTATTATTATTATTATTATTACAACTTACATTACACAATCTTAGAAGAATACGACTTAAAGCTACTTTTCAAAAAATACAATTAAGTTACTTTGGAAATAAATGTGTTTTGAGTTTTGATTTGAAAGTTTTTATGTTGTGTGAGGTCCGAATAGTTATCGGTAGTTTGTTCCAGAGGGCAGGTACTGAGTTGCAAAAGGCTTTGTCCCCGTATGGCATATGAGTTCGATTACAGACAAGGAGTCTTATCAGCGTGTGATCTTAAATATTTGGCGTCATTAGAATGAGTGTGAGTATTAAAGGCAATACTCACATTATTAAGTATTATTGAAGACAACAAACAAAGCCAGACAATAAAATAGAGCGTTCCTCGTATGTATTCAATGCAAGGCCAGAACACGCGAAGATCGGACAGGAAACAACATGGCGTCCACAGACCACGTGACCAATTTTTTCGGACTCTTCATGTCGCAACTCTCTCTATACAGGGACTCTTATCTATTGTCACCCTAACATCTCAAGCCAGCCATATTAACCGGAAAGCCATCACGAGACGATAGAAGACCTGATCAGCTTATTATATGAACCGGATGGCTTGGGATGGCATCATTTACAGGGGCACAGTTGTGCCGCTAATGCAGTGCCCCTTTGGTTTAGAGCAGGAATTTGGAATTTGGCCATGATGTCGGAGATAGCTCGCCTACTCCTCGAGAAGGACACCACTCACCATTTTTGACGTCCACCAATTAATACCGGCAGACGGGATGCCCAGTTTAACGTTCATCCGAGGGACGGCACACATTGATGAATCGCCCTGTAGGTGAAACACCGGGATAACATTTTATAGCAGGGCGAGACAACCCAGACTAGACAGCTTACAGGTGAGTGTAAGTATCTCTAAGCTATCCTGCCAGCCATGGGTTCCATTGCATCCGTTTCTGTTGTATACAGATTCCTGCCTCATTTCAGGCAAAGCAATTAACGTACACTCCTACACAAATTCACGCGATATGACATTAATGAAAACCTAAATCCGTTTAACTCAAAGTCGCTCCTGCAAACAAAAAAAATCGAGAATTAATTAAGAGGACCATTTTTGGCCTGGATGACAAGAATGGATTCTGATGCCACAAAATGCCACGAGATCCCCAGTGCTTTTTTATAACCATCCGTTAATGGAACCGTGGGTAGACGAACAACCATGCCAACTGAACATCCCTTCTGATGGTAATTTCATAGATCCAACATGCTCTAAAACTACTAATCAAACTCGTGCAAAAGGTCCCATGCTTGCATGGAAAAGTAAAAACGGACACCTTGTTAGCCGCGTCACAGACGCTGGTCATAGAGTGCCCTCTGCTGTTGTTGTTGTTGTTGTTGTTGTTCTTCCTCTTGTTGTTCTTCTTCTTGTTGTTCTTGCAGAGAAGACAAAACCTCAAAGCTCCACCCATTCTGGGAACCATAGCTCCACCCATTGTGGGAGAGGCTTCATATAAACAAATATCCACCATTTTATTAACTCGCATAGCTTTGAGGCCTGTTTTGTAGGCCCGTGGTGTCTTCCTCTCTCACACAGTTTTATTTCAAATCAAATTCGATATATCATTTCATTTTTCACAGTCGCTAACATAGTTTTAGACTCGGTTGAAAAAAAACGGGAAGAAAATCCGATGAAAGTTGCCCTTTATAGAACGAAATGAATTCTCAAAGGCCTGTAACTTCAAGTCCATTGAGATTTTTTTTTTTAAATCGCGGCATGGTCAGTCATACACCGCCCGAAATAACAGACGGGAAAATGCCGAGATATATATATATATTTTTAAATCGCGGCATGGTCAGTCATACACCGCCTGAAATAACAGATGGGAAAATGCCGAGATATATTAAAAATTCGTCCATTTGATGACAATCGTCACGATGAAATATTTAATTTATACGTCGTCACAATAATGTGGAGAGAGGAGCATAGCTTCGTTCACGTGTCGCCTCACACGGGAAATTGCCGAGATATATTTTTTTAAATCGCGGCATGGTCAGTCATACACCGCCTGAAATAACAGACGGGAAAATGCCGAGATATATTAAAAATTCGTCGCCACACACGGGAAATTGCCGAGATATATTTTCACTTTGCACAAAAATAACATCAAGTAATCGAATCAATAGGAATGTCCTGTGCCTATAACATCGACGTTCTAGGCACAGCTGCATCTAGGCATTGTGTAACATCGACGCGGCTTTTGTTTTAATTAAAACTTTTTGTACTTGTTTTTCCGATAAAAAGCAAAGGGTGGTTGATAATAACTTTGGATTGCATGCACACATTGCTTTGGATTGGATTCCTTCCTTTTCCAATGACTTCAATTACAGCTTCTCACTTTGGTAAGAGACTTGGTGAAATGTATCAGATCTTTTGCACAAGATTTCCATCTTCCAACTCGGATGGCTCGATGAACAGGTCTCAGAGCTGTGTCGCCTGGGTTCGAATCTCGACCCAGGTATAAACTGTCATCCTTGTACTTCACATGGAGGGTGAGGTATCGATGTGTGTCCTTAGGAAAGACCTGAGCCTGATTTTAAATATCCAAGGGTATGTTTCAAGGGTAGTGGAGTTATCACCAGCACCCTGAACCAAATTACAAATCCTGCCACCTTCAGTCGTACACCAGTCCTGAGCAACTGGTTTGGTAAAAATAAAAATATTTAATCACCCAAAACATTTCTCAGCTGACCCCACAACAAGGTGGGAATAATTGGAGCATTAAAATCAATAGTTCTATTGTATTCATGTTCAAACTGTTAACAGCTGCCACTGTTCGAATTGGACAACACTTTCTATTAATTCTTGAAAATGTTGAAAATTCTTGAAAATCACCTGAAAATCTCCAATTTATTAATTCTTGAAAATTCTTTAAAATCACTTGAAAATATCCAATTTGTTAATTCTTGAAAATCACTTGAAAATCTCCAATTTAGAGAGAAAGAGAGAAAGAGAGAAAGAGAGAAAGAAAGAAAGAGAGAAAGAAAGAAAGAAAAAGAAAAAGAAAAAGAAAAAGAGAGAAAGAGAGAGAGAGACTGACTGTTTCTTCCTTTTATTACAAGAGTACAAAAAATCAGTTATGTTCAGTCACAAAGAAACAAAACACAATAAAATGGTCTCAAGGAAAGGTTATTTTCAAGTCATCATCATCAAGTGTGCATATGACATCATTAAAAACCCACTTTTCTTTAAAACATGTTAAATTCTTGTTCATTTTAAAAAACCGGTACTCTAGCTTTAGTCTTGCATTTACAAGAGCCTTAAGGGTGAGCAGTACATCACATGACGAGTCAGAAGCGTTTCCCATTTTTTTCTTCCTGGATTTATAAATTGCAAACTTGGCCTGGCCAATTAAAAAATTCATTAAAACCACATTCCTAAGGGAAGACGGTCCTAAAACACCATAAATAAAAACATTGTGATTGAAGAGGGAACCAAGCTTCACAAAGCGTTCCTGAAGGAATGTAAAAAGAGGTTGCAATCGTTCACACTCCAGGTATATATGCGGTAGGGTTTCAATGGATGCACAGAAAGGGCATAGATTAGAGTTAGCAGTAGAAAACCGGTTCAGTAAAACATTATAAGGTAAAATCCAGTGTACAAGTTTCCATTGAATATCTCCAACATACTTTGGAGTAGGCAAGAGATAAAAACTTCGCCAATTGGGGCAATTGGGTGGTATTGGGGGTAAAACATCCCGCCATCGAAGCCTCGGGTGCTCAGAAAATGTTTTTGCGTATAAAATTTTAACGTACGCGTTGTACAGAGTTTTCTTTGGAAAGGCGGGAAGGGATAATGCAGTATCATCAGGGCTGTTCAGGCCAGGGGACAGATTAAGTGGCGGGCTGAAGACTAGGAGTTTGGGGAAGTCACCCGCTGTTTCCTCGGGGGAAGGGCCAAGTTCCTCGCAGGTATTACGATACGTTGTGGATATCCCTTGAAGGAACCGAGAGATGATCCTGACAGATTTTATTCCGGTTTTTTGTGCCACAGCGGCAGCACTCAGCCGGCAGCTCCCAGACTCTGTCATGAGGTCTTTCACTCGCAGCAGCTTGGCATCAACAAAACGTTGAACGAGTCCCCTATTATTCAAGCTGTTTTCCAGGAAGGGGTTGTAGCATAGGGGCTCGTTCAACAACATTTCCATGTTGTATGTTGCCATTTCACGGGAAAAGGACAGGGCTTGCCAGGCGTTCATCACCCCTTGGTAAAAGGTGGGCAGCAAGGATGAATCGATTTGATGAGGGTTCATCAAGAAAAGTTCTCGGTCGTAACCCAGCTTGCATGTGAGCTGTAATATGCAGTTAGCCAGAGGCCTCCAGAGTAGGGCTTCATCTCCATATACAAGTTGGCGCACGATATGAAGCCGGAAGACCATAATCCGGCTGCGGATATCAATAAGACCTTGGCCACCTTCAGCGAGTCGCAAGTATGCCACGGGGGGTTGGAGCCAGTGTTTCCCGCTCCAGAAAAAGTCGACAATGCTCTTTTGCAGTGTAATAAGAAGGCTCCCAGGCGGTTGTAGGCATATCATCTTATGCCATAGCATAGAGGCGACAAGATTGTTAATGACGAGAGTTCTTCCGCGGTACGAAAGTTGGAAAAGAAGTCCTTTCCAGCGGGCCAGTTTTGCCATTACCTTGTCTGGTAATCCCACCCAGTTCTGCTGCTCAAAGGTGTTGTCTCCGAGGAAAATACCGAGGTATTTAATGCCACTTTTCTGCCAGTTCACTCCTCCTGGTAGGACAATTGGCGGGCAATCTCCAGGTCCTATCCAAAGGGCTTCACTCTTCTTCCAGTTTACCTGGCCTGAACAAGCCTGACAATATGTTTTTAGTGCCTGAGCCACCGCAGTGACGTCAGTACTATTTTTTATATAAATACAGACATCATCTGCATAGGCAGAGACTTTTAGCGGTGTGGTAAGAATTGATCCAGTGAAGCCAGAAATGTGCGTACGTAATTGGAGCAGAAGAGGTTCGATGGCAAGAGAGTATAAAAGTCCAGATAGCGGGCAACCTTGCCGTACTCCCCGTTGTACAGCAATGGGGCTACACAATACTTGATTAATTTTAAGAACACTGGATATATTACAATACAAAAGTTTAACGTACGAGATAAAAATAGGTCCAAACCCAAAATTCTCTAAAACTCTAAAAAGGTACATGTGGTCAATACAGTCAAAGGCTTTTCCTTGGTCAATAAAAAACAGACCAACATTCATATTAAAATTGTTACAAAACCGAATGGTATCACGGATAAGAAAGATATTATTAAAAATAGTACGTCCAGGAATACAAAAGGATTGATGTTCTCCTATTAGTACATTCATAAAAGGTTTCATTCGATTAGACAAGGCTTTGGCTAAAATTTTATAATCCGTACATAAAACAGAAATAGGACGCCAGTTCTCTATAAGTTGAGTGTCCGCTTTCTTAGGAATTAAGGTGGTGACTGCTCTCCGGCAACTCCACGGCAGTTGTCCATCCTCTAAACATTCATTCAATACCCGCAGTAGGTGAGGTCCAATGGTGTCCCCAAAAAACTGGAAAAATTCACTTGTCAGCCCATCCAGTCCAGGGGCTTTATCAGGTTCCAAGGCCTTCAAGGCAGCGGTGAGCTCAGGTAACCTAAGAGGATCCTCCAACTGCTGCTTCTGATCCTCCGCCAATGTTGGAAGGTTAGAAACAAGTTCCGATATTGCATCCTGGTTAATGTCATGCCGCATAAACCGTTGTTTAAAATGTTTCCGGGCACATTCCCTGATTCTGCCATCTTCATAAAGGAGTTCCCCATCATGGAGCAAGCGTGTAATCATTGACGAAGAGGCCCCCCTTTTAAGGCTGAAGAAGAATTTGGTTGGAGCATCAAGGTCGTGTATGTACCTCATCTTCAGGCGCAATAAAGCATTTTGTGCTCGCCTTTCGGATATGGAATTCAGTAAGGCCGTTTTTCCATGGATTTGTTGCCTCATTCCCTGGTAGCTCACACTTGCGGTTCCCTGAAGCTGTTCCTGTAATTCCAGGATTTCATCTTCAAGTAAGGTTGTGGTTTTTCTTTCCTCTTGAACACCATACGCACGATATTGTTGGCAGAACAGTCTGATGTGCGTTTTGGCATTATCCCACCATTGTCTGAGGTTTGAGAAATTCCCTTGGGAGGCAACCAGAATATTCCAAATTTCCGGAAAAATGTCCTTAAAGGTACTATCATCAAGTAAGTTGTTATTAAATTTCCAAAAAGCACTCTTGTGTTTCGGGCAGGGGGCAGAAATTTTGAGAAATGTTGCGCTGTGGTCCGAGAATCCTGATGGGCAAATTTTGGATGACAGAACGAGGCGTTCAAGTGGAGGATTAATATAAAACTTGTCCAAGCGAGCAAGTACAATATTACCCTGAATACATCGACACCATGTGTATTGCCTGATTGATGGGTGCTGTACCCGCCATATATGTGTCAAATTCATTTGTTTTAAAAATTTGGTGAGAGGGATTGTGGAGGCAGGATGGGGCTCTGCACTGTTCCTGTCGAGTTGGGGTTGGAGGGTGCAGTTAAAATCTCCACCAATACAAACATGATTGTCTTGGTTTTTTAGGGCGTTTTGACTGTCGAGGGACGTTAGGTGTGTCCCAAGGTCATTAAAAAAAACTCGCCGAGCTACAGGCGTACTTGGGGCATAGATATTAAAAATAGTATGGAATTTTCCATAGTAGTGGAATTCTAGGGATGCTAGGGATCCCTTGTGTATTTCGTCGAATTTAAGCGAAGAAGGCGAAAAGGAGGGGCTAAGAATTATTGCGACACCGCCTTTGCGGGAGTCACCGTTACTAAAGAAGGACAGGCCGGGGAAGAGCCTACACCACTCTGCGACACAGCAGTCGTTGGCATGGGTCTCTTGTAAGAGGGCAATGTCAACTTTCTTCTGCAATAAAAAATCCCTTACTTGAACTTTACGGACAGAGCTACATCCTCCGTTAATATTCAGGCTACAAATGGAAAAACTCATTACAGCTATAAGGAGGAGTGACCACCACTCAATTTTTTGATAGCAGTTCATTCTTAGCTTTTTGCAACCACTTCTTTAAACGGTGACGTTGGGAGGAATTGAAATTAAAAACGTGGGGCCGTTTTACCATCAGTTTAGCGGAATGTATAAAATCAGGTAGCTCCGGAAAAAAGGTTTCTATTACAACATTCCTTTTTCGGAATGTGTCCTTAAGAAACCTTTTTATCTCGGAGGGAGGGATTGGAGGGATTTCTTCTTCCTTAAGGCTACCACATTCACTAACAGAGTCATCTATATCAGATGGCTCAGATGGTGTGTCACACTGGTTTTCATCATTTATCTCCTCACCGTCATCACATCCCTCCACGTTATCGGATGGGGCATAGTCCATAGAGGGGGGGGACGGGGAGGGAGAGAAATGAGCCATCTTCAGGGGAGGGGGGGGAGGGGGGGGGTACTAATTTTTGTGGTTCAACCATATCAATTTCTAGGTCAGTAGACAAGGGCGAGGATTCATCCACATCTATGTCCTCCAATACCGAGAAACGATTTTCTGTGACGAGGGACAAATCTAGGCCAGAGAGGAGGGCCTGTCGGTTTCCAGTTGTAGGTTTTTTAAAGAGGTGACCGTTTTCATCTGTTGTTTGCAGATGTCTTTTTCCTTTTGGGCAGACTAATTGAAACTCCTCCTGGTTAGTGGGAAGAGATTGCAAGGGTTTGGGGGGAGGGGGGGAGGGGAGGGAGGACGTGATCATCGGGAGGGGGGTCCCATCGGCTACCACGGCGGGAGAGGTAGGATCAGTTATAGCAGGCAACAAGCTGTGATTGGACGATGTCGCCTGGGGGGTGAGATCTATAGTTAACAGGAGATGGCTGCAATTAGATCCTTCAGTAGAGGGAGGGGCCCCTGTTTCAAGGGGAGGGGAGGGGGGTACGGCGGGGGGGGTTTGGATTGGTGGTAAGAGGGCTTGGGTCGGTGGTGGACAGATTGGGATCAGTGGTGGTAAGGCTTGGGTCGATGGTGGGAAGGTTCGGGTCGGTGGTGGGAGGGCTTGGTTCGGCGGCGGGAGGGCTTGGTTCGGTGGTGGGAAGGTTTGGTTCGGTGGTGGGAAGGCTTGGGTCGGTGGTGGGAGGGCTTGGGTCAGTGGTGGGAGGGTTTGGACCGGTGGTGGGAAGGTGGGGGGGTTGCTTATTCCCGCTTCGGAGGGGAGGTTGCACTTGTGGAGAATTCTCTTTTCGGGGGCAGTCATGCTTAACATGCCCAAATTGTCCGCAGCCAAAACATTTTAGAACGTTGGTGGACACGTACACTGTATATTCGTTCTGTTGATGTTTTAATTTTATTATAAGGTTTAAATCCTTCTGGGAATTTTTTAAAATCATAAACACTTGCCGCCGGAATGAAACCACGTGCCTTAAATCGTTGTTTCGTGACCCGAAGGGAATCATGGAGATACGAGACACGATGGTACCGTATCGGGACAACTCTTTAATTAGTACATCGTCGGATACAAATGGGGGGCAATTTGATATCACGACTTTTATCGCTGGGCTATCTAGTGGGGAAATCATTACAAATAAATCTGGATCGATTGTCAAACCCTGTTCGACAATTTGTGGGACACAATCCACGTCAGACAAAAAAATAACGATCCGCTTGTTCATCCGCGAAGCGGCAACAACCTTGTCGATCCCGACAACACGACCGGTTGCGAGGACAACGTCCTCGACACTAACCTCACGTTCCGGAGGTACACAAAAGAACCCGTGCTTACGGGTCAGGCTCTGAAAGGCCGTAAATCGAGATAGTGCAGCTGCCATGCTGGAACAGCTGCACTTACAACCCCTCCCCAACTCGGGGAGGGTGAATATATAATACAATCTTCCCTACCCGAACTCCGGGAATGGGAAGCAATCAGACCTCTCCAATTTCCCTAACTTCGGAAAAGGGAGGCAACAAAACAAACTGAAGGAAGGATAAACGAAAGGAAAAAAGGAAATAGAGGTTTAAGATGAAGGAGCAAACACCGATCGGGCGACGCCCAAAAACGGCGAACCCTTACCAGCGATCACCCTGTGCTCTCCGGCTCTCTCTCCCGTCTCAACGTATATGGGAATCACCAGGAAGACTCCACGAACAGGTACAAGGACACAGAGGGGGGAAAACGGGGGGGGGGGGGGGGGGGGGAATGGAGCAACAACACAGAGCACTCACAGGCCTCCACAAGCAGACGCCATGACAGTACAACCAGCATGCAAACGACCAGCAGGGGGCGAGAGAGAGAGAGAGAGAGAGAGAGAGAGAGAGAGAGAGAGAGAGAGAGAGAGAGACGTATTGAGCAGATTTCTTGGTGTTTACGTGAATAAGTAATGCCGCAAGAGCATTCTGTGGTTGCACACAAATATTGCCTCATATTTTTTGAATCACATTGTGTGAACAAGTGCAAAGTTGTTTCTCTGGATCATGCAATGCAATTTTTTAATAATGTGTATTGTGCACGTGGTACTTGTGGGGCTGGTTATATTTGAGCAATGCATTTCATTATGTTTCAAAATAAACCCACTGTGCATGATAATAATACCTCTTATTATCGTACACAGTTGATTTCACAATAAAGCCACTGTCTGGTACAACGATTTCCCACTAAAAAAAATCTTTATTCCTGTTATATTACATCAATACCTCATTTCCTATCAAAATTAATGTTTCAACGTGCCACCATCTAATTGGGTTACTAAAATGTATCGAAAGTTTAATAGGCTATGAGCCAGACCCTCAAATTTTCGACATTATGCTCAATCAGAGGGAGGATGGCTAACAGTTATTTTTGGCAAGGCCAGGGACCCTAGTGCTGAAACAAATGTGATAGCAGTGTGAAACTCTTAGCCGTATCTGTGTTATCATCACATTTGTCAGACCACCCCAATAACGCTTTCGGTAATTTTTCCGCCTAAGATTTAGGGGGTAGGGTTCGTTTTGGGGCTTTCAAATAATATCTCCTATATGTATGAGTTAGTGTTGTATACCAGGTGAAAGGTAATTGAATTATCTTTCACATGATGTATAGAAAGGGCCTGTGTGATATATAGTAACCTCTTTATGATCATTAAAACGTAATTATTTCCGCCAACCCTCAAAAATTTATCACAAAATCCCCAATGAAAACAAAATTAGGCAAAAATTCAGTTTGGCGGATATTAAATGAATTTTTGAATTTGAGAAACACACAGTATGATTAAAGTCAAATTTGGGCCTTAAATCTCATACACCTTGATAAAGATGAGAAAATCCAATATACAGTAGTTGCTGTAACCATGACCTAAAATCCATAAATGTATATCTTTCCGCTCTTATGATATATTGATTTACATTTTACGATTTTTGACCGACAGCATGTATATAGTTTGTATACCATTATTGGTCTAAAAATAGTATATATAATTTTGGGATGTCAGCCATATATAGGCCAAAAAGTACTGAAATTGGTGTCAGAAATGTCTAATTCTAAAAATATGAAGGCATTATGACCAAACTGTATGTGGTGTTCTTGAATATACCACAGACGTATGATGCATGTGATGATTAACCTACTCCATGTATATGTATGTATCCTGATGTACCCTAACTTGGCGAGATAATTTACATCATATTCATGCAAACGTTTTTAGTCTTGTAGTGTTGTATGGTTCTCTTATATTACCAGCTATACATAAAGTAAACCAAAGGAAAACAATGTACTTTCTATTTAAGCAACATATATTTATAGACATCATCCATAAAGTACACGAGTTATCAATTCAGCGTACACCATATTTGTTACACATATGTACATGATCTTTCTCCATACAGTTCTACAATTCAGAAGTTATCCTCGTCATCGTCGTCGTCTTCTTCATCGTCTTCTGCCGAACTGTCATCACTCTCACCATACACTCTCTGGTTGTCACATGTGGTGAGTTTGCACATGTCTGTGCACTTCAAACCACTGGCCATGCAGACACACATGGGTAGTGTGCATCTTTTCGAACAGGTGCATGCCAGTAAATCCAGAACCGCCTGTGGTGCGGGCTGTCCTTGCATCCAGTCGACTGCCAGCTGCACGCGACCATCCTGGGTATCCCAGTGCCATCCTTTCCCGATTGGACTCGGTACTGCTGGATCCATCTTGAGACTCCTCTTCCAAATAGCGGCTTGATAGTTGGCTCGCTGTGCATGTTTGGTTAAGCAGTCTTTGCACGGAGGTAGCTGGTGACTGTCGACCTCTCCCCTCTTGGCACAGAACAGGTGATATCTCAAGTCATTCACCTTCACTGTCCCCGACTTCGGTGCGTACATGAGACAAGTGAAGTTCTCCAATTTATCCATCAGTTCCTCACTGACGTCCCAGTCCTCTCCCAGCTGTGTACATGCATCCTGCACATCTTTGTTGGTTCTGATGAGTTTTAGTGCAGTCAGTTTTCCTCGTCCAGCGAACGTGCTGACTGTGTCGCATCCGGTATAGGCATGCATTCCAATTAGGGCCTGGCATACATTTGTGCCGACTGACTTTCCTATTTTCCCTATGTCTAGGATTTTAGCCCTTGCTTTGGTGCCACATTTCTGAAACAACTTGGCATGAATCTTGGTATGAAATGCCAAGCCAATGACAAGTACGTCGGTGTCATCTGAGCTAATAAGCACAGACTGGTATCCATGTGCGGCAGCATGGGCAGCATGCAAGAACAGACGATCATCTGCTTCCTCGTGTGTGCTTTCCAGGGCCACTACTTCTTGGCTAGCATCAGATGTGATCTGATAACACTTGTCATCGCATGTTACAAAGAGAACCTTTCCCTGTAGGCGTCTGATGTACTCTGGTTTCTTCCACTCTTCGACCAGGAACATGATAAGACTTGACTTGTTCCCAACATAGCTGAGAAACTTGCGCCATTGCCTTACAATTTGAGATGCCGTGATGTTTTTCAGCTCAAGTCCAAGTTCTTCCCCCCTGGTTAACCGTTCGCTGTTTTTGATGGAAGTCTCCTTGTAGGTGTCAAAGACGACATCGATCCTCTGGCTACTGCATCCATCCTTCAGGGCCATGGATAGGACAATCATGGCCACTTCGGCAAATGTAGTTTGATGACCTGCCACCTTCTGTATAAGGAGCATCCCGTCAATAATTGTTGCCGAATTGTCGGGTATCCTTTCAGCCGGGGTCACAGTCCTTTGCAAGGCCGTGGCTAGGGCAGCTTTGTTGGTTTTCCGTAGAAGGCCTTCGGGTGTCGCCAGGGCCCATGGCAAGGGACCTAGAGGATGAGATAGCACCTCTGCCATGTGAAGATCTCGGCCCTGTGCCATCACGATAATTCTACCAAATAGAGCTCTGTCTGCTTGAAGAATTACTGCCCTGCCATTGCTTCTGCATTCCTTCTTCTTAGTGAGGTTGCTGAAAGTCTTCAGCTTGTTCAGTTGCAAAGGGTCGTGGAATTTCTTGATTGGTGGGTTGCTCTCAAGTCGCTCAATCTTGAAGTTTGTCCGGTTCATAGATGCGTGATTCCGAAGATGCCCTTCTGGCTTGTCTCTTGCTCGCTGAACATGTTGCAGCAGCATCGTCGGTTAAATTGGATTCAGCTTTTCGTTTCAGTGCTTCCAAATCTCGCTTCATGGTGAACACGCTCCTGCACTGCCTGTGGTAGAATACTCGGGGAATCTCCTTCTCTGGCAGCGACTGAGCAAGGTCGAGAATGGGTGCATGGTTCCGTATTTTGGCCGCATCCAGCAATGTAGTCCACGAATCGAATGTTTGAGGGCTTATGAGCGGATCTTCTGGTTTGACATCTAACGATAGCTTATGAATGATACAAACGTCCTTGGGAACTTTCTGAGTGATCGCAATCTCCATTGCAAGTATTTGTTCAATTGTCTATCTGCGGTACACTCTGTTTCACCACCACCAATATCACCACCGCCGTCTCACCTGGAAAGACACATAATATCGAATGAGACCACCACCACCACCACTACTACAAATTAGCATCAGTTGCTATAGTTGCTTAAAAATGTATTCTGCACCAACAAATCTACAAAGAGAAATACATGAGATGTCGTGCACCGCTGTCATGGTTGCAAATCACCTAAAATATAATGAAAATATTGACATTGATGACAACATTCGTATTAGCATGTCTACACATATTGCATTGAATTTCATAGCACATCATGATCATATGTGTGAGGATATTGACTCTAATTATACTGTATGTGTGTCTCAAATCGAAACATACCTTTTACATACCTTTTGATTTTTGCCTATTTTTGTTCCTAAAATTGGGGATTTTGTGATGAACTTTTGAGAGTTGGTGGAAATAATTATGTTTTAATAATCATTATAAAGAGGTTACTATAGATCACACAGGCACTTTCTATACATCATTTGAAAGGTAATTCAATAACCTTTTACCTGATATACCACACTAGCTGATATATACACGTGATATTATTTGAGAGCCAAAAAACTAACCCCACCCCCTAAATCTTAAGCGGGAAAAATGACACGAAAAGCGATAAATGGGTGATCTGACAAATGTGATGATAACACAGATACGGCTAAGAGTTTCACACTGCTATCACATTTTTTTCAGCACTAGGGACCTTGGCCTTGCCAAAAATAACTGTTAGCCATCCCCCCTCTGATTGAGCATGGTCGACCCCTCGGCTCATAGCCTATAATAACCTTTCAATCTGCCAGAAAACAATAAATAGACTTTGCAAAGAATAAATAATTAAGATCCGTACTCTTGACGAAGACTCAGGGCATTCATGACAAGTCGAGCAACGTTTGGAGGCTTCAACTGATCCTGGACCAGTCGGCCTCAAGATACTTGAATAAAACTGGCAGAAATTCATTATTTGGTCAGGATGCTGGAAATAACTCACCTCTTTACGTAATTAACTGTGGGACCTTTAACGTTCACCGTCAACCAGTGCAGGTAGATGGGTCCTCCAGTTTAACGTTCTTCCGATGAACGACACACACACATTGATGGATCGCTCTGGATGTCAAACACCGAGGTTACAGTTTATATTTGGGTCGAGATTTGAATCCATGTGCGTACATCTCAGCCATTCTGCCAGCCCTTCTTGGCAAAAAGAAAATAAAAATCTCAAATTAGAACGACCATCGGTAGAGCGCATACCCTCCGCCAGCCTAAACAGTTTACGTTTTGTATTCACTGATAGGTCAGATCTGGATTCCGACCAAAAGCAAAATCCAATCAATTCATCCTTGTCACACATACAACCTGTCCACTAAGTTTAGTCCAAATTAGTCCACAATTTTGTTACATATCCTGCTCAGAAACAAAGAAACATGAAAGACTTCATGCAGAGCACGATACATGTGAAATCCCTAAATTTGACCTTAAAAATTTGACCTTAAAAATAAATGGTGCTTGAATTCAAAGACCAAATATGCAAATCCTCTTCAAATTTTTAATCAATCGGATGAAAATGGATGATTTTAGAAATTCAGCCTACATTGGCCTTTTGACCTTTAGACCTAAAAGTAAATTGTCATTGAATTAAGTGACCGGATTTGCAAATCCTCTTCAAATTTCAAATCAATTTGGATGAAAATTGAGGATTTTAGAAATTCGAAAAAAGTTGTTGACCTTTGGCCTATGTTGGTTGACCTTTTGACCTCAAAATCAATAGGCTTCTTCCTTATGGCCGAATGTATCATTTGGTGAAGTTTCATAAAGATCGGTTTAAAATTGTGAGCTGTAGGCGATTGAGAGACAGATAGACAGACAGACAGACAGACAGAATAACACACAAGATCAACCAATATAGGCCAACTTGAAAAATCTCCGATTTTCGCAAATAAACAAACAAAAATGGAAGAATACAAAACGTCCGTACACCCTTTGTGTATTCTTCCAAAAAATCTGTATGAAACAGACTGTGTGAAATGCATTCTATGTAATTTTAGTTAAATATTGTTTATGACCTAATGCAAAGACTCGAGGTCATTCATGCTGTTTCCCTGGAAATTACAAATTACATACATCGCTCATTATACGACGACTCAATATACAGAATCTCACTCCAAGGTAACGCAAAAATTATGGAAACAATTTTTACACAATACAATAAGTTCGCTTTTACAGAATATCGAATCTCACTGTAATCTATCTATAATTCCAGTAATCTCTGTGTGTGTGTGTGTCTGTCTGTGTGTTTGTTTGTCTGTGACCGCTGTTTCTCGACAACCACGGGTCCGATATACTTGAAACTTGCCAGGTATATTGCTGGGGACCCGAGGATGTGCCTTTTCAAGGTTTCATATTAATCGGACAATTACTTACCGAGCGATGTCCAAAAAACGATTCAACCAATCAGAGAGCAGCGAACTAGCGCGTGTGCCGAACGTGGCGGACACACTCTGCCTCGGATGGCACATTTGAGAGCGTATTCATTTATTTCACGTTTGCAAACTATGTTGGCGTTAAACTATGTTTTAATAAAGTTTTAAAACTAATAAAAACGAATTTGCGATTCATTCGCTTTCCTGCGCATTTGTGCACGCGATGGCGATTGCTTTACCAAACTCCGGAAGCCGTTCGCTTTGGACCAAACCATTGCATGTAAATAGAGGGGGGGGTTCTGTGGTCGTTGCGAATGGACCAAACCATTCATGTAAATAGAGGGGGGGGATTGTCACTGTACTCGCAAGCCGTTCGCCGTTCGCTTTGGCGTTGCGAATGGACCAAACCATTTCATGTAAATAGAGGGGGGGGATATAATTTTAGATAGATATATAGTACGGGCATATATATAGTACGGGCATGCCCTAGTAAATTATAAAGATAATAACAATTGGTTCGGGAGGGATTCGAAAAACGCCCGGTTTGTTTGTATTTTTGTCCATTTCATGCTGCTCCAGGTCGTTTGCACGAGCTGTTCGTACGGTGCTGGTTTCCCGGGGTTTCTGTGCCACTCAAGCTTGGCTTGTTTTGGTTCGGTGCGATGTGTTCATCAGGCTCGGTACGGCACTGTGCAAGATTTGATCCTTTTTCAACGTTCTTACTTCAGTGGAAGTAAAACTTCAGCAGAAGTAAAACTTCAGCAGAAGTAAGTTAGAATTTCTGGAAAAAGCCATTAAGTGCAAGTAATAGCAAAAGTGTAAAAGGAGATCACAAAGCAATTACCTTGGATGTATAAATTAGATGCGTTCAGGTGATTTTAAACGGGTGAAAATCAGGGAACGCATATCTAATCATATAATGAGGGTCAATGGGAAACTTGGGATGGATTTCAATCGGTTGGACTTGGGACAATAAAGATTATTATTATTACTATTATTATTATTATTAATATTATTATTATTATTATTATTATATATGGAACTTCGTTTCATGTACAATTTTTCAAGAACGTATATACGATATATATATACTGTAAATCGAGGGATGAGTGTGAAGTTTATATTCCTGCAGTGATTACCTCTGCCTCCGAAGGTGGACAGAGGTTATGTTTTCACCCCTGTCTATCTGTATGTCTGTTTGTTTGTCTATGAGCAGGATTCTCAAAAGTTGTGGATGGATTCAAAGTAAATTTAGCGGAGAGGTTTGGTGTGTGACAAGGAAGAATTTATTTAATTTTCCGTGAAGATCCGGATCTGGATACGAGAATTATTTAAGCGATTCTTCACTATTCAGTAATGAGGCCAAACAAGATATATAAGATAATATCTCAAAACGATGTGGAAAAATTCGGACCAAACTTTGTGGACGGGTTGGCTGTGTGGCAAGGACGAATTGATTAGATTTTCGTGAAGATCTGGGTCCAGATACAAGAATGTTTTAGAATTTCTAGTGATTCTTCACCATTGAAAGATTGGGTCAAAAACTATATACATAGTATGATATTTGAAAACGTTGTGGCCGTATTATGACAAAATTTGGTGGATGAGTTGGTAGATGATAAGAATAAGCCGATTCAATTTTGGTTCCGTTCCAGACCCAGATCTGGCCTATCAGTGGGATACAAAATGAAAACTATTCAGTCTGTCAGAGGTATGCTCTCTACCGAGTGCCATTCTAGTTACGTGCTGTTTTTACTCTGATTAATTATTATCCCAGTTCCTATTAGATTAGGCTTTACTGGACTATCATTGCCTTTACTAAACTATGCTATGACAATGTACCATATAAAACTCAATGCCAGTTTGTGTGTTTGTACAGATGTCTGTCCCCCTTCATAAGGGTAGGTTTTAAAGACCAATCTTTTAACACGAATGTGTGTTCACTACGGTCTGTTTTTGAGGATAAAACAAACTCGAAAAACATTCTCCATAAAAGAGTAATAATGTCTCTTCTATTGGAATTGTAGACGGTGGCTTGCAAACCAAGCCTCGAGGGCGGTGTACAGAAGCGTTGCTTTTAAATAACAATCGATACAAGGTGCAGGGAGGTAAAATTCGCTGCACATATATATATATATATATATATATATATATATATATATATTTGTATACAGGGTCGTGGTTCATGTAAGAGCTAACGCATTAAACACGAAAACATGAACTGACACATAAAACATGCAATAAAGGGAGCGTGAGACAAGAGGGGGATAGAGAGGAAAGCACACAAGCACAACAACAGTAGAGAACAGGGACGTCAGTAGATCTGTGGAAGGGGGAGGGCTGGTGGAGAATGGGGACGGGCACACGGTATAAAGTAAATGAACACTACAAGGAATTTCAGAAATGAAGTCAGAGATTTAAAGAGGTGGATTTGGAGATTTTAACTGGGGTAGAAAAGATCAAGGTTTTCGATGGGGGAAGATAAGAGATGGTGGTGAACAGCTGTTTTAAAGACCTGGAGGGAGGAGTGGGATTGAAGAGTGTGTGGGAGTTTGTTCCAGAGGTGGGAGAAAAGAAGAATGAAGGAGTGAAGGTGAGCAGGAAGTCTTGATTTTGACAGTTTCACCAGAAGAGGGTTGCTGGCAGGCCTTGCTTGTCCTGCAGGAATATTCGGGGGACAGAGCACAGACACAGTTGGGGGAGCAAGGCCGGAGCAGAGTCTGTAGAGGACAGAAAGACCACCTACCTGCCTAAGGTGAGAGAGTGAAAGGCCTTCAGAATCAGCTTCATCACGGGAGGTTCCAATGATTCTGAACGCTTTGGTTTCAACCACGTGAAGCCGGGCTAGGTGGGAGGCAGGAGCACCGGCCCAGAGGGGAGAGCAGTATTCCATTGAGCTGCAGATGGAAGCTTTATACGAGTATGTGTTGAGGAGCTCAGGTGTGCCGAGGAAGGACTTCACACGATGGAGGATTCCCTGTCAGCGACTGGCTTTGGAGGCCAGTTTGGAAATGTGGTTTTCTCAGGAAAGATCATGGCAGATAGTGAGACCCAAAAGCTTCAGCGACAAAACTTCTTTAAGAGCATTGTTGAGAAAGTAGATGGGATGGTTGTCCAGATGGTCTTTTCGGAGAGAAATAGTGAGAGTGTGAGATTTGCAACGTGCGAGTTGCACAAGATGCACATAACTAGAACGGCACTCGGTAGAGCGCATACTGCACTAGAAGGGTGCAGTATGTGCACGTTGCACAGAGAGTAAACCGAATGTTCATTGACGTCTGTAGAATGTCTAATAAATAAAGATATAAGCACACCTGGCACTGGGCCAAGGCTTCAGACTTTGGCACGCTCACGAGGCTGCACTGTCAAATATACTGTTCCAACCCGTCATATTTGACGGGCTTTTTACTAGTATAATAATAACTCTACATGTACTAAATTATAAGTCCTATAACAAAAATAATTATGTCATCAACCATCCCAATCGATCAGAGCAAAACATCACAATAAAGTACAGAAATTCTCATTTTTCTAATAATATTACACAGTACTACCCTTGAATCCATTGTTCCTGCTTTTTTGCTGACTGTCTCTGAATTGATGACCTTTTCCACAAATACTGCCAAGACCTTCTTCTCCAAAGTGTGCTTCATGAAAAAGCCCCCAACTCTGAAAATACTCATTGTTGTCAATCCTTATTTTCACCTGAGCAACTCTGCTCACCTACTCGTCACTTCCTGTTGCAACCGGATCAGAAAACTCTCAATGCAACATATTTACATATTACATACTCAAAGCGAAATCATGCTGCTACATGTTAAGTGCATTTTCCAAATCCAAATCACTGCATTTTCAAATCTGCATTCGATTTTACAAATGTTACTGCTTAGAAAAACGTGTTTTCATCAAGCATCCTGTGGCATTGTGGTTCTCCTAGCCCTGTAAAATTGACATGGTGGTATTGAATGGTTATCAGTACGATTTACAAAGCACCAGCCATATGCTCCAACGAAGACACCACAACAATGATTTCAGTCGTCATGCTTCTTCACTTGCACCGGGCATGTGTCATTGGCTTTATTCTGTGCCTTGTGTCCATAGTCCATTAACCTACCATTGCCCGTATTTGCCATTGAAAGCTATTAGCGGAGAAAATGAACCTTGTTTATACTGATTGTGATTTTTACACGACTATAATTTTTTTTAACAAGCCAATTAGTTTGCCATAGGCTGGAAATATAATTATGTTCAAAAGAGAAAAATAATCATCTATAATGGCTTTCAGATCTATCTATTCATGCAAACACTGCTCTTGATAAACAAAAGGTTTATTTGACTTCATGGTGATTTTTATTTCTTCACTTTAAGTTTGCCCATGACCCAAACATCATTTGGCACCATTCATGAGCTGCACCAAAGCCTTCACATTCAACGGCCTGCATGCTTTGAGATGTTCAAATGGGCTTTTCACAACATATGATGAGCTCAGGATCATTGGTTTCTGTAGTTTCAGACAAGTTGAGATGCAAGGCCTTCTCCTATCTCTCCTTTTCTCATTGCAGAGGTGTTAGTGGTCTGGCAATCTTCGAACAGATCCAACCTCTCCTGCCATTTCTTCCATCTGGCTCTCACCTGTGCTGTCAGGCCAAACACACTCATTATATAGCCCTTTTTAGCGTTCAACCCCCAAGACTATTACTTCTGCCCATCTCAGCTACTTCATTCCCCTGCACTATTTCTGTGGATTCACATACCCGAAGATGTCATCTAATGCTTTTTCTTCCATCTATCCAGGAAATCTCACGTTATATCCCGGACAATACTTACGAATAATCTCTTCTAGTCTCGTTGACTCTGTTGTCCTCTCGGCTTTTATCTCTGTTTTTATTCTCATTCATATTGCTTCGTCTGCCTGCATCCTTTTACTATGTTGTCGGTATATTTTCCAGCTGTCATTTGTTGTCCAGTTATTACCTCATGCACACGAAGAGAAAAGTGGGGTTAAGCAATTGGGTCACTTTCTCTGTCTGTCTGTCCGTCTGGCACTCTGCCATAAAGCACAGATCGGTGGAGTGTTGCAGTGATGGTTGTCCATCTGGAAGTTTCTCCCATCTCCACACAGTATCTCTGGGGCTCAGCCAGAGTGACCATCAGGTTCTTCGTCACCTCTCTTACCAAGGCCCTTCTCCCCCGATTGCTCAGTTTGGCCGGGCGGCCAGCTCTAGGAAGAGTCCTGGTTGTTTCAAACTTCTTCCATTTAAGAATTATGGAGGCCACTGTGCTCTTGGAAACCTTCAATGCAGCAGAGATTTTTTTTGTAGGCTTCCCCAGATCTGTGCCTCGACACAATCCTGTCTCTGAGCTCAGCAGGCAGTTCCTTCGACCTCATGGCTTGGTTTTTGCTCCGATATGCATTGTCAGCTGTGAGACCTTATATAGACAGGTGTGTGCCTTTCCAAATCATGTCCAATCAATTGAATTTACCACAGGTGGACTCCAATCAAGGTGTAGAAACATCTCAAAGATGATCAAGAGAAATGGGAGGCACCTGAGCTAAATTTCAAGTGTCATAGCAAAGGGTATGAATACTTATGTCAATGTGATATTTCAGTTTTTTCTTTTTAATAAATTTGCAAAACTTTCTAAAATCCTGTTTTCTCTTTGTCATTATGGGGTATTGAGTGTAGATTGATGAGGGAAAAAATGAATTTAAACGATTTCAGCATAAGGCTGCAACATAACAAAATGTGAAAAAAGTGAAGGGGTTTGAATACTTTCAGGTTTGAATGCACTGTATATTTATATATATATATATATATATATATATATATATATATATATATATATATATATATATATATATATATATATATATACACACACAGACTTGGCATTTAATATGGAATATTTTTTTGTGGGGTGAACTTTTCAAGATGTCTTAGAACCAAAAGTTCATTGGAATTATGTTGAAATTATTCTAGATTTTGTTAATGTGACCTTTAAAAGAAACAAAAACCACATTTGACATTTCAAAACAAATAAATTGATCCTTGAAAGTGATGTAAACTGATATCGAACTAAATTCATGGACAGTACTGTGTTAAACTTCTGTACGTTTTCCAGAAGTATCTCTTTATTTTGCACATTAGCCAAAAATTTTTTTTAACAAAAACAAAAGTGAAATTACGACTGGGATTACGGACAGTAAAATTACAGTTCAGTACTTCATGTAACCCCCACGAGCATTCAGGAGAGCACGTACACGTTGAGGCATGCTGTTCACGAGATTTGCCAAGGTTTGGACAGGAATCGCTTGCCATGCAGTGACAATAGCCTGCTGCAATTCACGCGAAGAGGTCGGCTGCTGGTCCAAGTGGTCGATTTGACACGTTAATTCTGCCCACAAGTTCTCTATCGGATTCATATCCGGGGACATGGCAGGCCACTCCATATGCTCTACACCACGGTCAGCAAGAAAGTGTTGGATCATGCGAGCACGATGAGGCCATGCATTGTCATCTTGGAAGACAAAGTTTCCTCGAAAGGCTGCACGAGCAAATGGAAGCAATGTTTCTTCCAGAATGGTCCTGTACTTGAACTGGTTCAGGTTTCCATTCAGAACAACCAGGTCAGTTTTGCCCCCTGCATGAAAAGCAGCCCAAACGGTCACCCCACCACCTCCAGCTTGGACTCTTGGCACTATACAATCTTTGTTGTAGGCTTCATGCACTTGTCTGTGCACTCGGCCACGGCCATCTTGACGATGGACCAGAAATCTAGACTCGTCACTGAAGATCACGTGATTCCAGTGTCCTGGCTGCCATTGACGGTGCTCTATGGCCCACTGCAATCAGCGCTGGCGGTGTTGTCTGTTCAGGCGTGGCTTTCTCAGGGGACGCCTGGCACGATAGCCTGCTTGAACCACTCATTGGTTCACTCGCCTTCTGGATACAGGTACATTTGTCAGTTGCTGCCACTCAGCCCTAAGCCGATTAGCTGACTTGGTACGGCCATTGCGGACTAATTGCGTACATTGCGTACGGCCATTGCAGCCCGTACGCAGCTGGCGATCATCCCTCCTTGTGGTTCTGCGGGGACGTCCTGGTCTCGGTATTGGAGTAGGGACACCCCTCTGAGCATTTCGTTTAAGGATCTTTGACACCTGAGCTTGAGTGATGTTATACTGCCGAGCAATAGCACACTCTTTCATGCCGTAATTTCGTAAAGCCACCACTGCATGACAAACAGCATTGTCGAGTTGACGGACCATCTCCAGAGGAAGCGGCTATAACTTTTGGAGACGTGCAGCAGTTGTTTTCCACTAATACAGAACGCAACAACCCTTGTATACCCGAATGTGAAGCCAATCGTCAAATGCACCTGTCCGTACATTTTGCCACGCCACCTGTGATATAATCCTGTTGTTGACTTCTTGCTGTGACAGACAATCAGTGACATGGTTCTTTTAACAAATAAATCACCAAAGTGTAAAAGAAACTCACCAGATTGATATACTGAGTTAAGAAATTAAACCCAAGTCAAGAAAAAATATATATTCCATATTAAATGCCAAGTCTGTATATATACAGTCACATGAAAAAGTAAGTACACCCCATGTAAAGTTTTGACTTTTTCAACATATTTCAACATACAGCTATTTGATCTTCATTTCAACAATATTGATAGATTAAGGTGATATAATATAACAAATATCAAGAAACATTTACATTTTGTCGTACATTGTATAATTTGAATAAACAGAAATGCAAATTTCGCATGTGGAAAAAGTAAGTACACCCCCGCATTTATCACTACTTCAAATACCTAAAATTAGAATCAGGTGTACCAGCTCAGGTGCAAATGATTAGAACATCGTTAGAGAGGATCTTGGAGGAACCTGTCTTATTTAAACCTCAGACATTTAGTTTGGTTTGCTCTTTGTTGTTGAAGTGTGCGGCGTCACCATGCCTATATCAAAAGAGTTCTCTGAGGCCTTCAGAAAGGAGGTTATAGATGCCTACGAGTCTGGGAAGGGATTTAAAAAGATCTCCAAACAATTTGAAATCAATCATTCGACTGTCCGGAAGATCATCGACAAGTGGAGAAGATTCCAAACAACTGCCAACTTGTTTCAGCCAGGCCGCCCCAGCAAGTTCAGCCCGAGAGCAGACCGCAATATGCTGAAAGAAGTCTCTAAGAACCCCAGAATGTCATCACGGGACCTACAGGTAGCTCTTGCCACTGTTGATGTCAAAGTGCATGAGTCTACCATTAGAAAGAGGCTGCACAAATTTGATCTACATGGGATGTGTGCCAGGAGGAAAACTTTGCTGTCCAGAAAGAACATCAGGGCAAGACTAAAGTTTGCCAATGAACACCGAGGCAAAGACCAGCACTTCTGCAACAATGTGCTCTGGACAGATGAGTCAAAGGTAGAGCTATATGGCCACAGTACCAGAAGACATGTTTGGTGAAAACCAAAGATAGCATTTGATCACAAGAACCTGATACCAACTGTAAAGCATGGTGGTGGAAAAATTATGGTTTCGGGCAGCTTTGCTGCATCAGGGCCTGGGCAGCTCACCATCATAGAATCCACTATGAATTCTTCATTGTACCAGAGGGTGCTTGAGGATAATGTGAGGCCATCTGTCGGAGAAGTTGAAGCTCAACCGAAGGTGGACCTTGCAACATGACAATGACCCTAAACATACCAGTAAATCCACCAAGGAATGGCTGAAAAGAAAGAAATGGAGGGTTCTGGAATGGCTAAGTCAAAGCCTGGATCTAAATCCCATCGAGATGTTGTGGGGTATTTGAAATGAGCTGTGCATGCAAGAAACCCCTCAAACATCACACAGCTGAAAGAATTCTGCATGGAGGAGTGGGCAAAAATTTCTCCCAGTCGATGTCAGAGAATGGTAGACAGTTATAAGAAATGCCTACTTGAGGTTGTTTCTGCCAAAGGAGGCAATACCGCCTATTAGAGCCAAAGGTGTACTTACTTTTTCCACATGCGAAATTTGCATTTCTGTTTATTCAAATTATACAATGTACAAAAAAATGTAAATGTTTCATGATATTTGTTATATTATATCACCTTTATCTATCGCAACAAACCCAAGCAGTATCTTAATCAGCAGAGTTCTACAGGCCGGATGTCTTAGGCCCACCAGAAAAATCAAGATGACGGCCATATTGATTTGTATGGGTGCCGTGATGGGTGGAGTCAAGCGACAAATGTGGATGGGGTCTGACAGCGGTCCAACTAATGGGTGCACATTTCAAAAATTGACCAAAAAAATAAACCCCAACAACAACCACAAAAGCAACAACCACACAGAACTATTGTAGAACTGCAACAAGTCGCTGTTAAAAAAATATGGGTTCTGGCATAATATATTGACCATTCCTTTGTAATTTATTGGCGTAATCTAATAATATTGTCGTGTTGACCCTGTAGTGAAGATCGCAGGGCGACGGATGACCAAACAAGCTTAACTCTGAGGTGTATGACCGAATCGATGGCGATTCCTCTGAGTGGCGTGCGAGGGAAACGGAGGTCCCGTGGCCTTACAAGGACAGACGGACATGACAGGGTTTAACAGAAACCTACAGAACAGAGAACCTCGACAAACAATGGAAAATGCAACACAGATGAATTTAATGAAATAAAGCAAAGAATAAAAATGAACGGTGAGGTAAATTGAATATTTCCTAATGTGAGACGTCTCAACTCAGACACGAAAACAGACAGGGGAATGATTAAAGAAAATAAAATAAAATCCCCCCCCCCCCCCCTTTATTTGGCACTCAGCTCTGGTCTTGACAAGCACTTTGATGGGGTCGTTCGACGAGAGGACCCCACGTCGAAGCGCTCAAACAATGGCGCCAGTCAATCACGCGAGCACACCGAACTGTGCAGCAGGCAGCCAAACGTCTCAGCGCTCAATCCCGGGCCAGCCAACACAACACGGTCCCCAGGTCCCCTGAAGAGCACCAAGTCGGACAACCTCCCCTCCTTCAATGCAGCAAAGGTTCTCCAAAGCTCCAAAATGTTCTCTTCACAAAAAGCGCACATGAGCCAGCTGCAGCCTAGAGCCAGAGGCAACAGCGTCTGCTGGCCACAAAGCCAGCACAAGGAAGAGCGAGAATAATGGTGATCCCTTCCCTTTCCTTCCTTCGTTCTAGATTGTTCCCTCTGACGTCACACTTGCTCCAATCACCAAGCATGATTTAATCACCCCATCGTTCCTCAACCAATCCTCATTCGGGGCGTGACATCACGGCCATTCTTGACCGCCCATCGAGAATGTTCGTGGCGGGGCTCCCTGGCCGATCGGCCAATCTTTGGGGCTTCTGTCGGGCTTGTCGGTGTGGTTGTGGTAATGTGCCGATTGCATGGCTGGCCGAGTGAATTTTGTTAGAATAAAGGGAAAAATCACAGGGACAATTATACACTCGGAATTATTCTTAAGCCCTACCTAATTGGCATAGCTCCACCCCTCATATGGAGACACATATACGATCTTACCGGACAGTCGCCCTAACTTAGATACATGAAGATTCTTCTTATTCGCGACATTCGGGGCATGCTAATCTATACAATTCTATCTCGACTAAGGTATTTCTTTGCCTACCCCCACACACATAACAATATTTACCTGTCGGGCAACAGGTGTGAGTCTAAACTATGCTGGTGCTTTATATCGATCGAAAAACAAAACTACAACACAACGAAAAAGGTTTACACTCAAGGTTTCCTGAATTATTGAAACAGTCTCGAGAGGACGTCAATACTGTCAAGGTTTCTTTTCATGCAGTTTTACTTGGAATGCACACGTTCGTTAGGTTTTCCTGTACCAGAAGTCAACCTGCTAAGACAAAAGATGTTTGCATGAAATTTATCTGCTGAAGTTCATGCTACGTCGACATTTGTAATTTGGCAACTTTGAGAAATATTTTAGGAAATTAAATTTCATAGCTTTTCATTTTTTACAACTTTTTTTTCACTACTTTCTTTTTCACAACTGATGTATATTGTATAATTGAAAGAAATTCTGCAGAGTGAGATCGCAATCTAAACTGAGGATTTTCTGACTACCGTTTGGATAGCGAATGATGCGCATCTACAATATTTGTCGGCTTGTTAAAATACAGTGGGTTTAGACTGTATCGACACACAATATGCTTTCAAAATCCCTATTCATTATGTTCAATTATGATTTGGAAATTGCACCTCTTTCCCACCTGTCATCACTGCAGGCACTGTGAAGACATTGATAATGCTCTGGCATTATCAAATATCTTCCATTTTTACTGGATATAATGACCATTGCTTGGAAATGGGAGTGCGGTGTGAATATTTCAGCAGCTAATTCGCTGTGATTAGGAGCAGGAGGCACAAGCTTTTGGCGAACTCCTTTCTTTCTTCCGTTCAACACAAAAATCCACAATTCTAACTCTCGCTCTGATCCACTGTCATCATCACAAAAAGAACATGGGTTATTCTCACTCCAAAACGTCTTCAAGTCAAACTTGAGCGATGGTCCAATGTGCACTTTTCTAAGGAGACCGTGAGATCCAGCAGGTGTCCAATAGCCACCAGTGTCGATGTGCCAACTATCCAGCAGGTGTCCGATAGCCACCAGTGTCGATGTCCCAACTATCCAGCAGGTGTCCAATAGCCACCAGTGTAGATGTCCCAACTATCCAGCAGGTGTCCAATAGCCTCCAGTATAGATGTCCTAAATATCCAGCAGGTGTCCGATAGCCTTGATCCAGTGTAGATGTCCCAATTGTCCAGCAGATGTCCAATAGTCACCATTGTATATGTGCCAAATATCATGTAGGTGTCCAATAACCACCAGTGTAGATGTCCTAAATATCAAGCAGGTGTCAAATAGCCTCCAGTGTAGATGTCCCAAATATCCAGCAGCTGTCCAATATCCACCAGTGTAGATGTCCCAAATATCCAGCAGTTGTCCAATATCCACCAATGTAGATTTCCCAAATATCCAGTAGGTGTCCAATAGCCTCTTGTGTAGATGTCCCAAATACCTAGCAGGTGTCCAGTATCCAGCCACCAATGTAGATGTTCTAAATACCCAGCAAGTGTCCAATAGCCACCAATGTAGATGTTCTAAATACCCAGCAAGTGTCCAATAGCCACCAATGTAGATGTTCTAAATACCCAGCAAGTGTCCAATAGCCACCAATGTAGATGTTCTAAATACCCAGCAAGTGTCCAATAGCCACCAATGTAGATGTCCCAAATATCAAGCAGGTGTTCAATAGCCTCCAGCGTAGATTTCTCAAATATCCAGCAGGTTCCAATAGCCTCCAGTGTAGATGTCCCAAATATCAAGCAGGTGTCCAATAGCCACCAATGTAGATGTTCTAAATACCCAGCAAGTGTCCAATAGCCACCAATGTAGATGTTCTAAATACCCAGCAAGTGTCCAATAGCCACCAATGTAGATGTTCTAAATACCCAGCAAGTGTCCAATAGCCACCAATGTAGATGTTCTAAATACCCAGCAAGTGTTCAATAGCCACCAATGTAGATGTCCCAAATATCAAGCAGGTGTCCAATAGCCACCAATGTAGATGTTCTAAATACCCAGCAAGTGTCCAATAGCCACCAATGTAGATGTCCCAAATATCAAGCAGGTGTTCAATAGCCTCCAGCGTAGATTTCTCAAATATCCAGCAGGTTCCAATAGCCTCCAGTGTAGATGTCCCAAATATCAAGCAGGTGTCCAATAGCCTCCAGCGTAGATGTCCCAAATCCTCTGCGAATAAATATTCCTGCTATGGCTTTACTGCACCTCGCATTCTTCAAATCTTTACATAATGGTGTACGCGTGGACAGGTTTAAAGACATTTGTGGAATCGATAAATCAACTAATCAATAAATCTGTCAACAGACAGCAACTTGTTTATTTGCAGCCTGAACTATTCACAATCGTTCATGTACAAGCGACTTTACCCCCCAGTTCTCTAGCAACCAGACACGGTTGCCTTGGCAACTAGACGTGGGCAGAGGCCATCGGGATGTCGGGACCGGCTCGTTGCCATAGTGACATAATTCCCGGTCCCTCCATTCATTGCATTCCTCTATCTCCATGGGGATAATGTAAAGGTAACATTTTGTGTGTACATTTTTGTCCACATATTTGAAGAATTATGTAAGAGCAATGAAAGACTTTTCTTGACCTATGAAATATATTGCAGAAATTAAATTTTATTATCTTAAAGTAATAATTAATCTAAAGGCTCACCATCATTTGCTTCCATGGTTATGTTATGGAATTACTTATATATTATTCCTAACTTTTTTCCAGCTATTTCCAAGGTTTTTTAAAATGTATTTTTCGAAGCCCAAGTCCTTGATTGGGTTGATTGGGCTTTTCACCTGAAACATTCATTCATCCATGTGCAGCAAGTGTCTGCTGGTATGTAACATTTCAGGGAGCACTGCTGTGCCACTGATGCAGGGCCCCCATGATGGGGGCAAGGCAGTTAGGGCAGGAATGCTGGACGCATTTTCAGGGTTCCCACGATAACTCGCCTACTCTTCACGAAAGACACGGTGATCTTATCATCCACCAACGACTAGGGCTCACAGACAGGTCCCCTGATTTCATTCCGATTAAGGGATGGCACACACACACACACACAGACACACACAGACACACACACACACACACACACACACACACACAGACACACACACAGACACACACACACACACACACACACACACACACACACACACACACACACACACACACACACACACACACACACACACACACATTGATGCCTCACCCTACCTGCGAAACACCTCAATGAGATATATAACTAGGTTGAGATTCAAACTCAGGCCAGACAACTCGTACCTCTGAGCTATCCTGACAGCCAGTTTTTATTACGATTAATAAAACAAATATTTGCCACTTTTATACTTTTGTAATCGTAAATAACTTTGGAATGATGTTTGTTGAATACACAGGAATTATTAGACTTAGTCCGAAACACGGGCTTATGGAACGGGTCTTGTTTGTTCGTGTGTGCGCTCGCAATCATATCTCGGAGATGTATGCACAAATACAGTTTGCGATCATTATTGTTACTCACGTTTAAATACGGGACGTTTTTATCTTAATTGTAAACTATTGAAAAAATTAAGGTGGGGGTGTGCCCCCCCCCCCAACTCCGCCGATGACAAAATGGTATACATATGCACATCATTTTGTCTCGTGATGCGATCAAAGATGGCCGACTGGCGGCCATTTTAGTTGTAAAAACTCAATGTTGAACACGTCCTCAACCATTTCTCGGACACATTTACCGATGTTGTTCCAACTTGACACACGGATAATGAATGATGGCTTACATATGAACGTCATTTTGTATCGAGATCAGATCCAAGATGGCCGATTTGTGGCCATTTTGTTACTTAAACGGGTCCCCACCCATTTTTCAACATGCATGGACCGATTTTGTTGAAATTTGGCACAAAGACAATACATGAGAGTATACCTATGCAGAAGATTTTGTTTTGTAATCCGACCAAAGATGGCCGACTGACAGCTTTTAACTCTGTACAGCAAAATTACTAAAACCACGTGGGCTATAACATTTTATGTCTTTTTCTCCTTGTTTGAATAACACTCTCTCGAAGGATAGCATTAAATGTGCTTCCTTTGGTCCTTCAAGATATGTCAAAGATATTTGATAATATTAATTAGCTAATTTTGTTGAGATGTATAAGGTGTTCATAAAGAGCAATTTCTGTATCTACATTTGCATCACTCTATGAGATCACTGTCAGCTAAATAAACTTCCTGCCAAATACCGGTTCAACGGAAATGCTTTGTTCCCTTCACCACTGAACGTGGACAGAGGTTATGTTTTCACCCCTGTCTGTTTGTTCCTTGCTAAATCAAACACTCCGTTTGTTTGTCTGTCTGGCTGGATATCAATCATCCACAGGTCACAATTTTAAACCGATCTTCACAAAACTTCAACAAATGGTAAAGTTGGTCATATGCAAGAAGCCTATTGTTTTTGGAGTCAAAAGTTCAACATAGGCCAAAAGTCTGCAACCTTTTCAGATTTCTAAAATCCTCAATTTTCATCTGATTCAATTGAAATTTGAAGAGGATTTGCACATTTGGTCACTACATTTGACCACCAATTAATTTTGAGGTCAAAAGGTCAACATAGGCCTAATTTCTAAAATTGAGAGATAGGGATAAAACTATATGATATCTCAAAAAGTTGCAGATGAGTTGTGATAAAACTAGGTGGGTTTGAGTTGGTTAGGTGACAAGAACAAGTCGATTCAGTTTTGGTTCAGATCCAGCCTATCAGTGGGATACAAAACGTAAACTGTTCCGCCTACGGAGGGATGCACTCTACCAAGTGCCGTCTTAGTTCATAATGAAACGTCCTATTATTACTAATTATATGTAGAACTAGAGCAATGCGACTGTGTCGCCAATATGCCTCCGCAAAGTGCTACAATGGGTAGATGCCCTCATTCATTGTCCTAAAAATAAAAAAGTTTGATTTAAATCCCTTCAGCTGTTTTCGAGTATTACATTTTCACCAGTCATGACAGTTTTCACATCGATCGGTGAAGCAGTTTCAGAGAAGGGAATTTTTAAAATATCGGCTTTCAAGCTAATATGGCTGCCATACCACATGACATATGACCTTAAAATATGTACACTCTGCATAAGTATGGGGAGAGGATCATGCTTGTGAAGTTTCGTGTTGATTGGATAAGGTTTGTTTTTCTATCCAGGATGGCTGCCAAACCACGTGACCTACGACATCATCATTTTCAATCTATATGCAACAGTGGTGTTACATGATATTTGTAAAATTTCGCATCAATAGCGTAAGCGGATTCAGAAATATAATTATTTAATATTTTCCTTCAATCCAATATAGCTGCCACACCATGTGACCAATGATGTTTTCGTGATCATCTTTTAATTGCCATGCCCAGTAAATGACACACGTAACATTTCGAGTCAATCAATTTGGTGGTTTTGGAGAAGATGCTCTTTTTAAGGTTGAAGGTTGAATCCAATATGGCTGCCAAACCATGTGACTGATGATGTCATAAATTTAATATTTCAATACAAATGGGCCATAGATCATAGGCATGCAATTTCAGATTTTTAGGGTTAAGGAACTTGATTAAAACATTTTTGGCTGGTATACCACTTCACCTATGATGTCATCATTATCATGCTTTTGTTCCACATTGGGAGTGCTTGACAATGTGCTAAGTTTTACATTTTTCCATTCAGCGGTTTCCGAGAAATACCTTTTTAATTATTTGCGTTTAATCCAACCTGGCTGCCATACCACGTGACCTATGACATCACGATTATCATAAAAAAACACTCTGCATGGGTTTCACTCAGACCCTGAAAGTTTTGTCTCAATCGGAAATATGGTTGCTGAGAAAAACGAGGTTTAGCCCATATGGACGGACGGACGTACGTACAGACAGACGGACGTACAGATAGATGGATGGACGGACAAACCAAAAATATAATGCCTCCGGCCACCTTCGGGGGCAGAGGCATAACAATTCTAACTTTGTGTCTCATGCTTGTAGTTTACTCTAAACCATCAATGGAAGATGAAATCTAAACAATTATCATCGAAGCATCCTCTATTCCCTAATATAAAAATACACAATTTGTTGTCTGTTTGTCTGTCTGGCTGTGATGCATTTGGTCGTCACTTATCCAATCTCAACCAAACGTGACAGCAGGATTATGGGTCATACGATGGAGGTTGTAGAAACGTCACTTGCCCACCTCCCAAAAATGGGGCACTCCTACTGAAGTAAAAAATATTATAAACCACAATCACGTTTTATTATCTTTTTAAACAGTCGCTAGTACTGGTTAACACTAAACTGAAAGGGAGGAAACTCGACGTTCTTGATATGCTTATCAATACCCCACAGACTAAGGGACCCAAGCCTAGATCTACTGCAATCTATAAACCCCACAGAGTATGATAACATGACCCTTCCTGAGGTTGTCGTAGTAAGAATAAACTAGCATTGTAATTTAATAATTTCCCTGTCAATGGTGGAGTTTGAATTCCGTGTTCAATGTTCCTTTTGGTCTGTATACTTAATACATGTGACAGTTCAACAATAATCCTTAAACAGAAATGAGAAAAATAACCGTTTCTTGCAGCTTTGACCAAAATGCAACTACGGTGGTAACTTACCGGTAGCAATACAAGCCTGGAATGGGAAAAGTTGTGGATTGCAATCGACATTAATGCAGCAGTGTGAAATACTGGGAGTCTAAATTCTGGAAATTGAGCTTGTCTCATGAGATTTACCATGTCATTATCTGATTGTCAATAAAAAAAATCAATTGACTTATTAGTCACCTTCAGGGAGGGTGTCATTTGCCTGCTTCACTTGCTCTGGTCGACACGGATTATGGTTGACCACAGCACACTGAGGACATTTGGCATAAACACTGATTTACTGTCTATGAAAAGGCAGCACCACCCGAAGGCCCACAAACTGGATATAAAGGGTGAATTGTTGTGCTTTTCCTATGATATACTGTAAATGGTACAACCACTTATAAACCCGGTGAAACACAAATCATCGGATCACATGGCATCTCTTAATTGGTTAAGAGTAAAATCCATCACGTGAAGCCATTGTGAAAAACGTTGAGGTTCACTGGCAATTTCTGGGTTCCATATCTGCAATGACTTCCTCCAAGCAGATGAAACTGTGCTTTGAGGCAGCATCTATTGTCTGCGTCACAATATGTTTTGTCCTGTTACAAAAACTACTATATCGGGAAGTGTCTGCAGTATGTATGGAAATAATTGAAGGAAGAGAATATGGCAAATGCTCATGTAGGTGCCAGGGTGAGATCTTATTTGCTAGTCCAGGTAAACCCCTCTCTCACACTTTTCCTTGGGAAACCTTTAGTATTTTATATCTATTAAATTCATCCTCCATCTTACAATTCCTCATACAACCCTTGTAGCTCTTGTTTCCACCTTCATATTTGGTGATGGCGGTGGTGGTGTATGTGTGTGTGTGTGTGTGTGTGTGTGTGTGTGTGTGTGTGTGTGTGTGTGTGTGTGTGTGTGTGTGTGTGTGTGTGTGTGTGTGTGTGTGTGTGTGTGTGTGTTGTACTCCTTTTTATATAAGACTGGAAAAAATATTGCACTACTCTTTTTATTCTTTGACGGAGCTCCAAATGATTGTCCACCCGTGCGTCTTTCCCGACCCCTCATTCCTCCCCGCACCCATTATTTTTCCAAGTCTCCCTCTCTTTTATCCCTCAACGTGCTGTTGTTGTTTCCCCACTCTTTGTTTGCAACATTTGTGCCAAACTGAGTTTTATTTTATTTGGACCAAACTTCACCTGTCGAATAGTCTGCTTCCTGGTTACGACCGTATTAACACTTTTGTATTTATTATAAATTCAGATCTCCTGCTCAAACTTTAGGCTGATATACACCTGGTTACCTCGGCCACCACAGGTGGATGGAGATTATGTTTTCACCCCTGTCTGTCTGTCTGCTAGTTTGTCTGTCTGGTAACAGGATATCGCAAAAAGTTATGGACGGTTTCGGATGAAACTTGGCAGAGATGTAGCGTATGTGACAAGGACGAAATGATTAGATTTTGGTGAAGATCCGGATTCGGATCCGGCTACAAGAATTTTTTAAGTAATTCTTCACAATACATAGCAGGATATCTCAAAAAGTTGTGGACGGATTTGGACGAACCTTTGTGGACAGGTTGTGTGTGTGTGACAAGGACGAATCGATCGACTAACTGGATATCCTATTCACGAATCACGAATCCAGTGAAGTCTAATTGTTAAATTAGGCAGCAGCCATGTTAGGGCTCCCCAAAACAAGCGAAAACGAAGCACTATGACACTTATAAAATGTTATGCATTTTTATTCAAGAATGTTTCAGATGGTTGTAACATTCAAATGTGTTTCACAATAATATACTGCTCGTTTTAAATTGAAATTCCAACTTTGGGGGTTTTGTTTCGAGTGAAGTTTAGGGCCTAACATCAAGAGATTGTTGGGGGAAATATAGAGAAGGTGAACTAGTACAGAAACAAATTATAATGCATTTACATGATTCTGCAAAAGAGTAATCTATGTATATAAAAGAAAGTTTTTGTTTGTTTGTTTGTCTGCACGAGCTAATCTCCTGAACGGTGAAAGACAGGAGGAAAATCTCTGAAACAAAAACATGTCGGGACGGGGCCCGGGAAGGTTATAGGCGAGGTGGCGAGGCCGGTGGAGGCCGGGCTGGGCCCATTTCGCAATAATTTTTCTTCTTCTTTCAAAATTATCTTGAAGTACAACTTATGCACTTAATAGGAATATCTGACTGATTGCAACAAATGTTTTCAAAATTCTCTCTTGCGGGGCCCGACAGAAGAAAGAACAAGGAATCGTTATGGGCTAACTGAATTAGTCAGGTTCACTATGTTAACAAATATAATTTCGTTCAAAAATTTTGGTAGATTAGCAAAACTATACATTTTTGGAATATTCAGAGCATGAGGAATCCAAAAATTAATGTTTACATTTGCGTCGACACCTTTGCGAAAATGACACTCAGGACAGTGATGAAGATCGTCAGGTTCACTATGTTAACAAATATAATTTCTTTCAAAATTTTGGTAGATTAGCAAAACTATACATTTTTGGAATATTCAGAGCATGAGGAATCCAAAAATTAATGTTTACATTTGCGTAGACACCTTTGCGAAAATGACACTCAGGACAGTGATGAAGATAGTCAGGTTCACTATGTTAACAAATATAATTTCTTTCAAAATTTTGGGATTAGCAAACCTGTACATTTTTGGAATCTTCAGAGCATGGAGAATCTGAAAATCAATGTTGGCATTTGCACAGACACCTGCATGGCCGCCATTTTGGATTTTGAAAATGGCCGCCATAAAATACATATTTTGCGCGATCTCGGCTTCTAGTCAACCTAGAGACTTAATTAAATATGCTAATCCTATGTTTTCTGGGTCAAGGAATCCAATAAATGCCTCAAAATAGTGCTCAGGATTATAGAAAAGCAACAAACAAAGGTAGTTGAAAACCATTGTCTTTATATTTGTGGCCCAGCCGCGGACGGCCTTCCGGAGGCCATGCCAGACGAACTTGTCGGCGATCAGCCTTTGGGAGGCCCTCGCGCCCGGGTGGGACAGGCCGTGGATGGCGTAAAACACCTGGCGCTGCCAGCCCGCGGGCACGATGGGGCGAGGACGCCCGAGGGAGACGTCGCACAAGAGGGCCACGCCCGCGCCGTCGAACGGCACCTCGGTGACGCGGAGGCCCGCGACGGCGGTCCGCAAGGCCTGGACGTCGGGGTCAGCGGCCTGGTCCGCTGCCATCCGGGCATAGTCGATGCCGAGGTGGACTGCGTGGGCGACGGCCCGGGAAAGGCAATCCGCCACCGGGGTGTCCTTCCCCGCGATGTGCTGGATGTCCGTCGTGTACTCGGACACGGCCGAGAGGTGACGCTGCTGCCGGGCCGACCACGGCTCGGTGACCTTGCCCATCGCGAAGATCAGCGGCTTGTGGTCGACGAAGGCAGTGAACGCCCGGCCCTCGAGCAGATGGCGGAAGCGCCTGACCGCCAAGTGAAGTCCGAGCAACTCGCAGTCGAAGGTACTGTAACGGCGTTCGGGCGGGCGAAGCTGCCGGCTAAAGAACGCCAGCGGTTGCCAAGCTCCACGCACCCATTGCTCGTGCACCGCGCCCACCGCGTAGTCCGAGGCATCGGTGGTGAGGGCGATCGGTGCATCGGGCGCCGGGTGCGCGAGCATGGTGGCGTTAGCCAAGGCGAGCTTCGCGCCCGTGAACGCCATGTCCATCTGCTCGGTCCAGGTAACGTCGCCTTTGCCCGGCTTACCTCGGAGAGCTTCGTGCAGGGGGCGCAGGAGCTGGGCGATACGGGGCAGGAACCGATGGTAAAAGTTCACCATGCCCAGGAACTCCTGCAGCCCTCTGATCGTGCGGGGGCGCGGAAACCCCTTCACCGCCTCCACCTTGGCCGGCAGGGGGACGGCTCCGTGCCTGGTGACACGGTGCCCCAGAAAATCGATTGTGGCGGCGCCGAACCGGCACTTTGCGGGGTTCACAATCAGGCCATGCTGGCCCAGGCGTTCGAAGAGCGTGCGGAGGTGGCGTAGGTGCTCTTCGCGGGACGCGCTGGCGACGAGGATGTCGTCCAGGTAGACGTAGACAAAATCCAAGTCGCGCAGGACGCTGTCCATCAGTCGCTGGAACGCCTGAGCCGCATTCTTCAGACCGAAGGGCATGCGCAGGAACTCGAAGAGTCCGAATGGCGTGATGACCGCCGTCTTCGGGACGTCCTCCGGCCTGACGGGGACCTGATGGTAGCCGCATATGAGGTCCACCTTCGAGAAGAAGGACCTGCCCGCCAAACGGGCGGAAAAGTCCTGAATGTGGGGGACGGGGTAGCGGTCGGGAGTCGTGGCGTCATTGAGACGGCGATAGTCCCCGCACGGTCGCCATCCCCCGCCGGGCTTCGGCACAATGTGCAGCAGCGACGCCCAAGCGCTCTCTGAGCGCCGAACGATGCCGAGTCGCTCCAGGGTAGCGAACGCCGCTTTTGCCACCGCCAGCTTCGTCGGCTCGAGGCGGCGTGCCCGGGCGTAGACCGGTGGCCCGACGGTGGGGATGTGATGGGCCACCCCGTGCTTGACGGCCCCCGCCGAGAAGGTGGGCCGCGTGAGGGCCGGGAAGCCGGCGAGGAGGCGGGTGAATGCGTCCGCTGCCGGAAGCGTACAGACCAACGTGGCCGGAACCGAATCGTTCGGCAAGCCGCTTGGCAAGCCGCTCGTTGAGCTGGGCAACGCACAAGCGAGCGAGCTGAACGTCTCGGCCTGGACAAGCCGTCTGCGCTTGACGTCGACCAGGAGCCCATTAGTGCACAGGAAGTCCGCGCCAAGCAGTGCCATGGGCACGTCGGCGGTGACGAACGTCCATCGGAAAACCTGCCCTCCAAACCGCAGAGAGAGGCAGCGTTTTCCATACGTACGGATGGGCGTCCCGTTCGCGGCAAGCAGCGCGGGGCCCCCACCCGTGGCGTGCTTGTCTGACGTGCCGGCGGGAATGACACTCACCTGCGCTCCCGTGTCGCACAGGTAACCGCGCCCGGAGAAGGTGTCCGTTATGAACAGCAGGCTGCTCGAACAGCCGGCGCTCATCGCCACTATTGAGTGCCGGCCCGGGCGTTTCCCGACCCGTTGAAGGAGCACGGCGGATGACACCGCCGAGCTTCGTGGCCGAACTTGGCTTGGAACCAGCACCAGGTGGTGGAGCTGGAGGAGCACGGCTGGCTCCGCCCGGCCGGTGGAGTTGGCGGGTTTCCCCGCGGTGGCGGTTTTCGCCGCGGCGGTGGGCGGGGCGTGGCGGCATTCACGAGGTGCGTATCAGCATGCTGCTGAACATCAGCGCGCTGCTGAACATCAGCGCGCTGTAGAAGCTGATGCTGTGGAACATGCTGCTGAACATCAGCGTCGAGGGCCGTGACGGCCACGCCGACGCTCGCCTGCGTGTCCGAAGCGGCAAAGTACCTGTCCGCCTTGGCGGCCAATGCTCGGGGTTCCGTTAGCTCAGTCCCGGCCAATGCGAAGCGAACCTGCGCTGGAAGTTGGCGCCGGAAAAGCGCCCGGAATAGCGAACCGGGGGCTTCGTCGCCCAACAGTGACAGCATATGGTCCATTCGGACCGACGGGCGCGTTTCACCAAGCTCGGGGAGATCCAGGAGGCGATCGGCCCGTGCGTCATCCGTGAGGCCGAACGTGGCTAGGAGTAGCCGCTTGAGTGCCTCGTACTTGTGGCCGTCCGGTGGGTGGCGAAGGACGGACACAACTCGAGCGGCCGTGCCGGGCCCGAGGGAGGCGACGACATGGCAGTAGCGCAGGTCGTCGTTGGTGAGGCGCCGAAGCTGAAATTGGGCTTCGGCTTGAACGAACCAGACTTCGGCCTGGGCCTCCCAAAATTCGGGAAGTTTAATCGCCATTGCCTTGTCGTTGGCCATTGCAATGGCGTCGTGTTCGGAAGGATCGCTACGGCAGATCCAACGTCGAGGGTCACCAGTAAAGCGCGGCGTTGCGCGCGCTGCTTGTGAGCAAGGAGGAAGCGGACAAGCGGTAACATATAAACGTCTTTATTGCAAGACTACACTGTAACACTCAAATGCTCCGGGCTGGTCGCCCGGTGTATATCATGAGGCCACGCCTACCCCTCGGGCGTGGCCACCGCCCACTTGGTGCGTGGAATGATGTCACCACGCCAGTGGGCTTTTGTGTCCGCCACAATATAACTGTATTACATAATACAGTTATGTAACTGTGATAATACAGTTACATAATATAACTGTTTTATATAATAACTGCCCGTCTACTCACCCATTCCCGGACCCGTGACCACATCACCCCCGTCCTTTACAAGCTTCACTGGCTCCCCATCTCCCAGAGAATCCAGTACAAAATCCTCCTCTTGACCTACAAAGCCCTCCATAACCTGGCCCCATCCTACCTGGCTGACCTCCTCTCCAGACACACTCCCACCCGCAACCTCCGCTCTGCTGGCACCAACCTCCTGACCCCCCCCCATCCGGACCAAATTTAGATCCTGGGGGGACAGGGCCTTCTCCATCGCTGCTCCCACCCTCTGGAACTCGCTACCTCACACCATCAGAGACTCCTCCTCACACACCACATTCAAAACATCACTCAAGACCCACCTGTTCAACACTGCATTCAACATTTAACCCACAGCATCTAACCCCTGACTATCTCCTCTCCTTCTCCCTCCTTTGTGCTTTGAATATTTCCCTATTGATTCTTCTTTTTTGCAATTGTTTTTATGTTTTGCTATGCATTATGTTTTGCACTCTGTCAAAGCGTCTTTGGGCTTCCTGAAAAGCGCTATATAAAATAAATGCATTATTATTATTATTATTACATGATATTGCAAGTCCTTTGAAGTTATAGGTTGTTATAGGAAGTTATAGGTAGTATCAGATTGAACTATAAGTCCTATACACAGGATCTACGAGGTCTATACCGTTCAGGAATATGCTTTTACACATCTTCATCACTGTCCTGAGTGTCATTTTCGCAAAGGTGTCTACGCAAATGTAAACATTAATTTTTGGATTCCTCATGCTCTGAATATTCCAAAAATGTATAGTTTTGCTAATCTACCAAAATTTTGAACGAAAAAACATAGTGAACCTGACTGATACTGGGCTTGCGTCAGACATATGTACATAAGATTAAATTCATTCAAAAAGAATGCGGGCAACGCCGGGTTCATTCAGCTAGTCTGTAATATAGTGGAATGCCATAACAAAGAATCAGTGCTTGAACAATATCAGTTTGGACATCCATTTTCTTTCTTACATTGCCTCCTGTAATACTTGTTGTGTGTTGCTGAGCTGAATGATACATCCAACTCTTAATGAAGCACTCCTTGGGCAAGTGTATTTATTGTTAGCTTAAACATGTGACAAATATCTAAAATTATACCCACCCTTTCTGAAGGATGTGCTGGGTGACTAAAGCACCGCTTCATGTTCTCCACATCATTGTTGGAACTAAGTGCCCCCATATTTGAGAAATTACAGCAAGATCCATCACATGTTAATGACACATTTTTCACTCCAACATCATGCAATTTTAACAAACGTGTTTGTATAAGATTAGCACCTCTTGCACCAGACCCACCATTTATCAAGAAATAACACAGAGGCAATACGCAATCGCTATTAAGTGAGACAGCCATGCATCGCAAGCGTCAGGAGCAATTGCAGGTGTCGAGTCGTCATCAAGATCTGCACCAATGTTGATATATCCAAGTAATTTAAAAACAATCTCATTCCATGTGATTGCTTTTACCCATCTGGCTAATCACAAGTCCACAAACTTCCTTGGTGTCATCTATTTCAGCGACATTGATTTTGAATGTAAAAGCAACAAATGCTTCCTTGGGTGACGGAGCCTGGCTCTATACACTTTGTTCTAGTTTATGATCACAGAAGGATGTTGAGGTGCCTGCCGAAAAGTACGTCTCATAAAAATAGATGCAATACCCCTGGGCGCTTAACTGGTAGAATAAAGCGGTATTTTAAACAGTATCATGGTATTTGAAACCAATGTCAATGGTTGCTAGGAGACAGGGCAGCATGTAGAATCATACTATTGCAATCATAAAACGTTAAGCAACAACAAAAAACTATTTTGGGAATGGAACCAGCTGCTAATAAGCCTATATGATGATCTTGTCAGGAGCCAATCACAGTGCACCTATCCCCACACAGCCAATCAGCATAACAGCAAATGGACACGAACAGACAACCCTCCTTGTAATATATACAGAACTGGCCTAAAATATTGGCACCCTTGCAACATTTTTCAAATAATGCACCATAATGCACCATTGGAATTGTTGAAATGAAAAATATTTTGGTATCCACATATCTATTTCTTTGGTTTGCAGTGGAACGAAACAAAAAAGCTGAAATAATTACTAAATCTTAGATTTTTTTCCACACAGAAATCCTAAAATGGCCCGGATGATATCATTGGCACCTTTTAGAAGTTGTTAGAAATAATTAGATTTCAAGGAGGTGATTCTTCTTTACTTTGGAATTGAACTCACCTATGGTGAGTTGCAGGTGCCTGCAATACAAAAATCACTCATTCAACCAGTTTGAATATAGAAAAGGAGTCATTCTGCTGTTTTGTGTCACTGTATGTACCGCATTGAGCATGGAGAAAAGAAAGAAAACCAGAAAATTGTCTGAGGAGGTCAGACACAAGATTGTAGCCAAGCATGGACAATCTCAAGGCTACAAGTCCATCTACAGAGACCTTGATGTTCCTGTGTCCACCATACGCAATGTTATCAGGAAGTTTAAGGCCCATGGCATTGTAGCCAACCTCCCTGGACGTGGCCGAAAGAGAAAACTTGATCAAAGATTGCAGCGAAGGATTGTTTGAATGGTGGAGAAAGCATCTCGATCAACTGCCAAACAGATTCAAGCTGACCTTCAGACACAAGATATGAGGATTTCAACTCGCACCATCCGTCACCACCTCAATGAAAGGGGGGTCTATGGTAGAAGACCAAGGAGGACCCCACTGCCGAGAGAGAGACAAAAGAAAGCCCTACTGGACATTGCCAAAATTTCCGAACCCGACTGGAGAATGTCCTGTGGACAGATGAGACCAAATTAAAGCTTTTTGGTAAAGCACATCATCTTTATGTTTACAGAAAAGAAAATGAAGCCTTCAAAGAAAAGAACACCTTCCCCACAGTCAAACATGGAGGAGGTTCAGTGATGTTATGGGGATGCTGTGCTGCCTCTGGCACTGGCTGTCTTGAATGTGTGCATGGCATCGGAAATCAGGAGATTACCAAGGCATTTTGGAGTGCAATGTTCAACTCAGTGTCAGAAAAGTGGGTATCCGTCGAAGGTCCTGGGTCTTGCAGCAGGACAATGACCCCAAACACACTTCAAAAAGCACCCAGGAATGGTTCAAGACAAAATGCTGGACTGTTCTGAAGTGGCCAGCAATGAGTCCAGATGTGAATTCCATTGAACACCTGCGGGGAGATCTGAAAACAGCAGTTGGGAGAAGGCACCCTTCAAATCTGGGAGAACTGGAGCAGTTTGCACAAGAAGAGTGGGCCAAACTGCCAGTAGAGAGGTGTAGGAAGTTCATTCATAGCTATAGGAAGTGCTTGACCGCAGTTATTTTATCCAAAGGCCGTGCTACCAAATATTAAGTCTTGGGTGCCAATAATTTTGTCAATGCCATTTCTTTTTGTTTTCTCATTTAAAAGGATATATTAAGTTCTTAACAAAAACAAAGGTTCTGTAATACTAATAGTGAAATAAAGAATTGCGGAGACCAAATACTTTTGTCAGTTTCAACTTTTTAAAAGAAAATGGTGAGTTATTTGAAAAAAGTTGAAGGGTGCCCATATACAGTCGTGGCCAATATTTTTCGCCACGACTATATATATTGTTACTGATCGCGGTTTAGATGGTATGATGGGCCGAGCGGATGGTCCAACCGCGACCGAACAGTTAATCCCCGATTAGAACCCGATTCCACCCAAACGTTGGCCAGATCGCACCGCAGCTATTCAATAGGGAAAAGACAAAGGCGACACGGATGTGAAGAAGAAGAAGAAGAAGACAAAAAGGTTGGAAATACTACTAAATTTATTCCTACTATTTACATGCTCAAAGTAACCAAGGAGAAGGAAAGATAATAAAATAATATACAGAAGAATCAGAGACACAGTGCAATTATTAACTTATACAAGCTTAATTAACCCAGGGACAAGACACACAGAACAAACTCACATACACAAGAAGGGTGGAGGAAAGGAATGAATGCTGGAAGGAGGAATGGGAAGGCTCAGCTGGGGCAGATGGTTCGGGCTTGATCCCGCACGGGATGTCGGCTGGACCTCGACGGCCACCGATGCTACCGCTATCTGGTCCCCGCGGGGTAACGGGTTGAAGCTGCCTGGTGGAGTCAACGCTGCTTGTGGAGCCAAAGCTGCTTCTCTGGCTCACCTCAGGGCGCGTCTGCCGTCTCTGGCGCAACTGCTGGTAATCGACCTGGAACCTTCTCTCTCTTGGCCCTGGTGTCTCCTCACCATCGACAACTCAACGTCAACCAACGCAACCACTGACCACTCGACGCCACCACTTCTCACCACCGACTTCTTACCACCGCAACCAACGCAACCCCTGACCCTCCTCTGACGACCAACTCACGACTCCCTATCTGACGACCAACTGACGACCACTCTTCTCACGCCACTTGCGCGCGCGCCTTTATAGCACCTCTAGCGATCAAGCTACCGGCCTTCAGGACACGCCCATCGGTGTGCTCACCTCGGCCCTGGTTGGTCATGCGACCCTCTGGCTCACTCCTCCCCTCTATGACGAGGTGGAGACACGCCTTTCTTCTCCGACCCTGCCTCGTGGTCAATGGCGGTTATTGGAGGGGAGGTAATTGGCAATCGAGGGTTGGCAATCATGAGAGGGGATGTAAAAGGAAATGGAGATTTTGGGGATGGGAATGAAAGGGGATCTATTCTCTTTCACTGGTGCAATGGAGTACTTCAATTAATGGGAGACACAGCCTTACCCTAAAACACAGAATAAGAGATAACTATCAAACAGGGGTATTCTATTATTTGGCTGACGTGTATGCTTGTGGACTAATTATGGGATGCCCTTTCACCTTTACACAGCTCCGGAGGTAGAGGGGCGCAGAATAAACAATAATAACAATTCACACAATGAAAAAAATATACAGTTCTCATATCCGCAACAATATATATATATATATATATATATATATATATATATATATATATATATATATATATATATATATATATATTGTTGCGGATCTCAACGCCGGCCTTCTCCCCTTAGCAAGGGGGGATTAGTCCCCTTGTCTTGACTGACAAGGCGCGACCCGAGGCCGATGACGTCCTTTCCGGACAGCGCTAAATAGGGTTGTAGGACCAGATTCGCTATTACCTAAGTACTAGCACTGCCCTGAAACGAGGAGGTAAGCCTCGCACGAATCACGTGTGTTGGTGGACACGCTGAGCGGTAGCGAACACGTGATCCGAGCTGTTATCAATTACTAGACCCCGATCCAAGCGGTTCTTATTCGTGCCACGCTTACCCAATGGAGAAATCACTGAAGCGGTCGAATTGGGAAGAAAGGAAGAACAGAATTTATTCACACTATTTACAATGGTTCAGCAGAAGAGGACACAGTGCAGCCTTAAAAACAGTCTGAACTTACTACCCCAAGACAAACGGGCCCGTCTCACACACAGACACTCACACGGGGATTGCAGATGAAGGTCAGCACGTCCAGGGATGGAGGGCATGTCGATGGATGGTCAGCTCTCTCCGCTCCCCAGCTCGTACCGCGAAGATGGATCCCGTAGCAGGCAGCAGGAGCTCTCTGCATGTCGGTTGGCGCACATGGGATAATACGGGGTGAACGGTAGGGGCTGGGCTCTGGCGGTTAATACTGGTGGCTATTGCCGCGTTCACTCACGTGGCTGCGTACGTAATAGGTGAACGTAACAATGCATATGTAACAGTTCAATAGCCTCGAAGCACTAACACAATGAAGTGCTCTTCATGCGCTCGCCGTAAAAGTCCTCCCAGCGCTAGTCCCTCTTCTCGTGCAAGTCCTTGTAAGTCCTCGACCAAGTCCTCTCTCATAAGTCCTTTCCAGGGCAGTCCTTTTTAAGGGCTTTGTGCACAGGCTTTTATAGGCATGCCCCACGAACCTTCTAGCACTTGCCAGACGCGCCTTACAATGCCCTATCACGCCATGCCCTCAGAGTCCTGGATGGTTGGTGGCCCTTACCGTCATCGCCTCTGACGCACTCCTTGATGCCGCCCCACCCCGACCCCGCACTCCTCCCTCTTCTCAGGCCTACCTCGTGTTACTTGACTGGGGAGCGAACAAAGGGCAGCGAAGGCTGCTGGCAGCCAAAGCGTAACAAACTGCTGCAGGTAGCCCAAAGCGTAACAGAATGAGGGATCAGCCAAATGGGGTGCGGGATCGATTATGCCCATAGATGGAACTTGGAGGGTGGACGTAAAAATGAAGGGGACCTAAACTCATGTCTTTACACAATGCAGATATTACTAGGGGAAATGGCCTATAGTCACACATACTATGACATAACTAATACTCTAAGTGGACCTACGTGTTGCTCGTGGACTAACTATGGGGGGCAAACCTTTAGCCTTTAATGATGTCATATGTACAAATCTCAAAACCGTAGCAATATATATATATATTGTTGCGGATCCGGGGGTCGGCGCTCCCCTTACCAAGGGGGGGGGGGGGGTTAATCCCATTGTCTTTTAAACTGGCCGATCCCCCAGCCCTGGAAGTTATAACGCTCCTCCGTGGGTGAGATTGGCCAGGGTGATTGGTCAAGATGGATTCCCAAATACCTGCATGCCAATCCCTCTGCGAAGCAGGGAAATAACTCCCGCCCGAACCACGGACAGGTGGAAATTGCCGAGCGGTTTAGCAATCCGTGATTCGAGCCATTAACAAAAGACTAACCCGATTCTGAGCGGTTCTAATTGTGCCACGTATACTCAATTGAGAAATCACTAAAACGATCGGATGGAGAGGAAACCAAAAGGTAGGAAGAACAGAGATTTATTACTTATGCACAAAAAACCCGAAGAGGAAACGAAAGAAGGGCATGTACTAGGGAAGAAGAAGAAGCAGCAGACAGAGGGCAATCTTATACAGTCTTAATTAACATGCCCAGGACAACACAAACAGACTTACACGAAAGGGGAATAGCAGGAAGGAAGGTCCAAGCAGATGGGCCAGCATTGACTCCGGCCCCGGTTCATGCTCCACTCCAATCCACGCTCCGGTTCCGCACCGAAACCCAGCAGGCAGCGTGGTGGGTATTGTCGGTGCGAGCGGACCTTAAATGCGGGGGGATTCATATATATTATTATTCATATTATGTTATTATTCATATATATATATACGCATGCCTCGTGATATATATATGTTCATATATATTCATATATATTATTCATATACAGTCACGTGAAAAAGTAAGTACACCCCATGTAAAGTTTTGACTTTTTCAACATATTTCAACATACAGCTATTTGATCTTCATTTCAACAATATTGAAAGATAAAGGTGATATAATATAACAAATATCATGAAACATTTACATTTTGTAGTCCATTGTATAATTTAAATAAACATAAATGAAAATTTCGCATGTGGAAAAAGTAAGAACACCCCTACATTTATCACTACTTCAAATACCTAAAATTAGAATCAGGTGCACCAGCTCAGGTGCAAATGATGAGAACATCGTTAGAGAGGATCTTGGAGGAACCTGTCTTATTTAAACCTCAGACATTTAGTTTGGTTTGTTCTTCGTTGTTGAAGTGTGCGGCGTCACCATGCCTAGATCAAAAGAGCTCTCTGAGGCCTTCAGAAAGAAGGTTATAGATGCCTACGAGTCTGGGAAGGGATTTATAAAGATCTCCAAACAATTTGAAATCAATCATTCGACTGTCTGGAAGATCATCTACAAGTGGAAAAGATTCCAAACAACTGCCAACTTGTTCAGGCCAGCTCACCCCAGCAAGTTCAGCCTGAGAGCAGACCGCAAGATGCTGAAAGAAGTCTCCAACAACCCCAGAATGTCATCACGCGACCTACAGGTAGCTCTTGCCACTGTTGATGTCAAAGTGCACGAGTCTACCATTAGAAATAGGCTGCACAAATTTGATCTACATGGGAGGTGTGCCAGGAGGAAACCTTTGCTGTCCAGAAAGAACATCAGGGCAAGACTAAAGTTTGCCAATGAACACCGAGGCAAAGACCAGCACTTCTGGAACAATGTGCTCTGCACCGATGAGTCAAAGGTAGAGCTATTTGGCCACAGTACCAGAAGACATGTTTGGCAAAAACCAAAGACAGCATTTGACCACAAGAACCTGATACCAACTGTAAAGCATGGTGGTGGAAATATTATGGTTTGGGGCAGCTTTGCTGTATCAGGGCCTGGGCAGCTAACCACCATATAATCCACTATGAAATCTTCATTATACCAGACGGGTGCTTGAGGATAATGTGAGGCTATCTGTCGAAAGGTTGAATCTCAACCGAAGGTGGACCTTGCAACATGACAATGACCCCAAACATACCAGTAAATCCACCAAGGAATGGCTGAAAAGAAACAAATGGAAGGTTCTGGAATGGCCAAGTCAAAGCCCGGATCTAAATCCCATCGAGATGTTGTGGGGGATTTGAAACGAGCTGTGCATGCAAGAAACCCCTCAAACATCGCACAGCTGAAAGAATTCTGCATGGAGTAGTGGGCAAAAATTTCTCTCAGTCAATGTCAGAGACTGGTAGACAGTTGTAAGAAACGCCGACTTGAGGTTGTTTCTGCCAAAGGGGGCAATACCACCTATTAGAGCCAAGGGTGTACTTACTTTTTCCACATGCGAAATTTGCATTTATGTTTATTTAAATTATACAATGGACTACAAAATGTAAATGTTTCATGATATTTGTTATATTATATCACCTTTATCTGTCAATATTGTTGAAATGAAGATCAAATAGCTTTATGTTGAAATATGTTGAAAAAGTCAAAACTTTACATGGGGTGTACTTACTTTTTCACGTGACTGTATATATTCATATTCATAGATTGGGGAGGAATTTCGTCCGGGAATCGGAGGAATCGTGACGCGTGCCTCGTGACTCTCCAATGGTGCCACTCTCCCCGGCAGACTCTCAGACTCGGCAGACTCCAACTCCAACTGACTCGTGTCTCTGACTCAACTCGTGTCTGACTCCACTCAACTCTCTAAGTAGTCCCACGCGAGCGCTTATATTACACGCTCGCGTATCAAGCCGCGTGCTTTTAGGACACACCCACCGGTGAGCTCACCTCGGCCCTGGTTGGTCGCAAGGGCTCACCAACTCCGCCCTTAACAGGGCTACGCCTCGCTCCGATAACTCCTCCCCCATTTTCTCCGCTCTGACTGCATGGTTAATGGCGTCTTGAGCCAGACAGCGAACGCTACTGGCAAGCAAGGGAACACAATTTGGAGGGAGGCAAGCCACAAAATGAACGGGATTTGAAAAGGGGCCTATGTTATTTGATTAATGCAACGCAGAGTCAAACTATTGGAAACAGAGCCTTACCTGAAACACATACAAATGGAATAACTGAAGAAGTTCCCATGGTGTCTGTCGTGGAAGTGGTTTGGGACTCAAGACTCCAATAATCGGAAACAGGTTTTACAAAAGGTCATGACTTTATTAACTAGTTGTTCACTTCATTCAAATACTAATAACTACCGTTAACTCAATGGACCAGATAACTCTATCCGCATAGTCCCTCTTTCTCAGCCGATGTTTCTCCGTAGCGCCATACTCGTTCATTCCATCGGGCAGGGCTTCTGATGGCAAGTGATCCTGACTCATAGTTTGCTCTGGTTTATATGGGCCTTGTCACGCTAATCCCTTCTCCGCAAATGCCCCGAGGTCATGCATACTCACCCCCCTGCTGGGGAGTTCCTTCACCCTCTTTGCATCCCGATGTCCCAAGTCAATAGTGAAGGCTTGGGAATGTGTGTTAGCCCGGGGCCAGGCTAAAGCTACACAACAGGACTCCCAGCTTCGACAGGGCGAGATGCATTCCTGACATTCTTACGACCACCTGCTCGTACCTTGGTTCGTTACCAGTTCCAACCAATGAGTTACACTGAGTTACACTTCCACATTTCCCTCATCTTTTTGTTTTTGTTTATATTAACCATTAATCTAAACATCAATATAAGTAAACAATCAATCACGACAAGTAAACATCAATACAAGTACTCAATCAATCACAACAAGTTAACATCAATACAATTTCCTTAGGCATACACCGTCATCCTGCAAGAATCTGATCACAAAACATTTCGTTGGTCATTGACTCCTTCCATATTGTTAATTCAATCTATTTCATTTGCATCACAAATATCTTTGCAAAACAACACTTCACCATCACCAAGATACAACAATTTTGCTTCACCATTTTCAAGTTTTTAAAGCATCTGCAACATCTGGCAAAAACGTTTCCCTCCAAACAAATGTTGATTCTTTGTTTGAAAGGAAGGGCTGATCACTTGTGTTTGAATTCAGGTATGAAACATTTTCTTCTGTCTTTATAAACACCTGCACTACTTCGTGTAGGATTTCGCTGTTGTGGTAACGGTGCGGAGTCATAGACTGACCCTGCTCTCCATGTAGCATTCTTGCCACTCTTGCTGTGAACCATAATGATTCCTTGAACAAGGCCTTCGCCCAGTTGTAGTCGACTTGCCTCCTCCCTCATTATGAGTGGGCAGCAAGTGTTGGTGTAATGTTGATTGGCCAGCAAGATGTGGAACAGGGATGCCGGATGCATCCACAATGATGTTGGGACCATGGTGTTCAGGTCATTCATGGTCCATACCAGGAGCAACCAGCAGAATCGTGCACAGCTGTTGTGACAAGGGCACAGCCGTTTTTTGCAGCTCCATGTTGGTTCCCCGGACGTTGGTGAAGTAATAACATATGTCCCCGCATTTCACAGAGGTTGCAGGTAAAATGTCATTGTCCTGCAACTTCTGATGTGATGAATGTTCGAAGCCTTCGAACAAGAGTAAGTGATCGCCTTTCTTTCATATGTTGCAGTGTGATCCAGGCAAATGGTCACATAAATTTCCTTGGTGAAGGTAAGCATCCATCTCCAAGTTACACGGGAGAATGTCTTCATCATTCTTTGAGAAAGAGGGTGTATGCCACGATTAACTTCATTTTTTTGCCACAAATTTTCTTTCTCGAACTTCTTCCCAATTCCGTTAGCACCCCCTTCAAATGTGATCTCGTCTTATCCTTATGCTCAGTCACATCTGAATCTGCTTTCCACACACACTGAATCAGATAGGGTACATCTTACCATGAAATCAGCATAATTATGTATATCTTCCGACAGTTTCACATTCAACAATTTGTTGTTTTCCCTTACGACATTCAAAAAGTTATATTCATTTATATGCGTCACACAAGTAATATTCAATCAGGTATGTATTTTATTACTAAACTAAGAATAGCATCCACAATTGCTTTCAGGTTAATATAGTTCAAAATTAACTCGTGCAGGTATTTTAGCATTACTCTAAGAAAATAAATTGTATATGATTACAATCACAAACAGGAATATCTAATTCCCACCAAAAATTTTCCCAAACCAACAAATTAAGCATAATGTATTATTACCATTATTCCTCCCCACTTTTCCTTTTCCTTCTTTTTTTTTTTTTCTTTTTTTTTTACTAACAGTGTGTCACTTGTGGTGATATGAGTTCACTGATCTTGTAATTGACACAACACAAAACATTTCGTTATGTCATTATCTTAATTCTACTGTATTCATTTGCAACATCACTTGATTTAATCTTTTAATCTCAGTATTTATGTCGCCATAAAAGTCTTCCTCTTGTGGTTCCACATTTCTTTCCTCATTTGCAACTTCATGCGTTATCATCGTGTTGTTGGTTACCTTATTCAAACACACCGTCACTAAGGCTTTCAAGCAAGCCACCACTAAAACAATTGCCAATATAACTACTAAACCCACAAACAAGTCTGCTACTCCTTGTATATATTCATACCTATGACATAATTATATGTCGACGACATTCAACATTATATACCAAACTAACAAGCTTCCTAAAAGGTAAATAAAGAAAATCCCTTAATATGTAACATAAATCAGATTATTTGTCTTACCCTGATCCCCCTATCTCCCGGGGTCGAACTAAATCCCCTAATCATGAGTGTAGTTGTGATACATTATCCCTCATGTTGCACTAATATCAGTAGATAATGGTATGTCATGTAGGCAAATAAATGTCACTATCTTCCCTAATTCAAGTAGGAATATTAAATGTTGAAAATGTAATGTTTATCAATGCAAGGGGTGTTAAAATGTAAATCAAATGAATGTAAATCACGATTATCATTTATCCGCCACTGAATGTTCTGCTGGGCTGCTAGGTGCAGCCTCATTTTCTGTGGGATTGTCCATCTTAGCCCCATGTGCTTGCTTGCAATGAGGGGCATGAATCCAACTTTCTATTTTGGGTCCATATTTGTTCCTATTCTTATCAATCTCCTATGATTTATCAATTTGTTCCAAAATACCGCAACCAAAGGTTTTAACCAAAGTTCTACCAAACTATTTCCAATGTGAACTCCAAATGCCAGTGAAACAATGATTCGAAGAATTAACTTCAAGGGGTCAATAATATTTTTTTTTCTTTAACCAGATCTAATTTTCCCATCCAATAGTTTGCCTTGCCACATGTCATATTATTACACTTTAATAAACCTTCGAAAAATGTTTCCCATCTCAACAAATTTCCTTTTTTACAAATAGCCATGTGTACATTACGTATTTAACTACAATTTCCTCTGTTTGTTTGGCCTAACTGGCCGCAAAAAATGGCTGCCAGCATGCAGTACCGTTTTTTATCTACCAAGGAAGTGCTCGTCCACACAAGACCTCTACCAAAATGTTGTTTGTAAAAACAAATCTGGGATTTCTGATTACATGGATGCACACGCTCAGGACATTTTCAGGCTGCTGTTAACAATCCACTATGACAAATCAATTCGTTTACCCTGTGTAAATTGTGTATTCTGGGCCGTCAGTGTAAGACCTCTCCCAATTTTGACTGATTTTGTACTCCCACATTTTTTTTTTGAAGCTAATATCCATAAATAACTGTTATTCTCATATAAAATCTATCAAAAATGGAATCCCAAGATTACTCCCAATTTTTACTATTAATGAATAGCTGCTCATAACTTAGCAAATCAAATCTTTATTCTCCATCTCCCTTGACAAAAGTGATAATTTTCATAATCAAATTATATTTCTATTTTATTTTACGAATTCTCTCGATATTCGATCCCATCCACATGGAACTATCTATTTTCAGACAAGGCCCACTGTCGGTGTCAACAATCTTGTAAGATTGATACACAAAACAACGACAACAAACACAAACATTGATACACAAAACACACACACACGCATGCATTATGCATATTTGTTTGCGTTGGAACCATTATTTACAGATCAGGATGGGTATCAGTTTTATTTAATTTTCATAAAATTTGTCCTTCAATTTTATAAATGCTAATACGCAAATGGACCAAAAAGTTTATTTTTAGAAAACCCCTATGATGTCACATTGAAATTACCCTTTCAGTTCCCACCATAATTTATCCAAATTTGACTACACACCCATTTGCATGTCAGTCGACCACTGACCTATCAATCATGCGGAACACTAGTCCGAAATTCCCACCTGATCATCATGTGACTCTTGTCACTTGGTTTCAAAAATTTGCAAAGCAATTGTTCCAACTTTGTAAATTTAAAATTTTGTGCCCAACATAAAAGATCCAATTTCGGCATTTGATCCGAACTCACACGGCAAATCAATTACTAATTTGCTTACAAGCAAAAGAAAAAATGAATAATTCTTGCTCCGAAAACCTTTTCAGACACAAGAATCATCGACAGTTATTCATGTTTGCCCAGTAATCTAATCTGTTGAGGCCAATCGTCATTTGGGATTTGCCGCAATGAAGGCCTAATCGTTCTCTGAGGTACCGGTAAGCAGTGGTACCCTTGATCTTGGTTTACCCTATGAACTTGTCTTCCTGTTGGTATACGGACATCTTCTTTTCCAATGTCCCATCTGCCCACACTTGAAACACCGGTTTCTGTCGTTGCCTGGTCTGTGCACCTGTGCACTTGTATTGCTGGGCTGCATCTCTACATTCCTGAGTTGCCACTGCAATCTCTCGTTATCTCCTGAAACACGAAAAAATTCTCTGTACCATCCTTTTTGGGGAGACAAATGAGAATCAGATGGGACAACTGTCACTTTCATTCCTAATTTCGAGGGCAGTTGTGCATTTGTCTCCTCCACTGTATCCTGTATCCTTTTTATTTTAAGTTCTAGATCCGTTATCCGTTCTTGCTGTTCCTGTTGTCTGGATTCACCATCCCAAAGATGGAATGCAAGCCAGTCTACCGTTAGATTCTGTCTCTCCCTGGCTTTCAATCTTTGTCCCAATCTTTCCAATCGACTTCGCTCAAATGTACCATCTCTTGGAAACTCCTCAGCATTTCCCTTTGTCCACAAATACCAATTCTCGACCTGTCTTATAGCTTCGGCACCATAACGGTCATACATATGATATGTACAAGTACCTTTTTGTGGAATCTCTAGTTGTCCTTGTGTATTCTTGCAGGCTCCATTTCCCATTCTGCCTTTTATCAAAGTAGCGTTGGATGTGTTGTAGCTTGTTCCTCTCAAGCTTCACTCGTACCTCCAGGAAGGATCTCTCCACCTGTTCAAATGGTGATTTCCAGAGAATTTCTCTCACCTGTGGCTTTTGCACAATCCAATCTCACAGATTAGTATTTGCAGATGAGCCAAAGGGTCAGTATGAAATGGGTGAATTCTCAGGTGTCCGCTCTGTTGAAGGGGAAATCACACAATGGTAACCGCACATATATATCTATATATAAACTCACCACCTTGCTCAATTTTCCAAGGTTGTCTTCACATTGATAATATCTCACAAAGATATCAAAGCTTCTTTCTTGAGACCGCATTTTCATCAATCAAACGATCAATATATCCAATTCAATTTATTCAATTCAATTTATCCAGTTAAATTTATTCAATTAAATTCAATCAATTAGATTCAATCAATCAACAATTCAATCAATTATTCAATTTCAATTAATTCATCAATATTCATCAATAAATCAAATTAATCATTTTGGATGACTCCTTGCATAAGCCCTTTCCCCAATGATGTCAGGACAGGTCCATCCATTGACTGAGATCGAAGCTCATCGGTCGTCACCTCTGGTTCATACCTCATGTGAATTGATGAATCACCGTTCTGTCCTAGGGTCATATCTGACATATTTCCCCATTTTGCCTGGTCTCCACAAATTTTCTTTGCAACCACTAAAGGCAACTCATCCTTCATTCGTGAGACAGCCAAAATGGATGGCAGATATTAAAGTTCATTGGGAAAAATATCTCATCTTTTTTTTTTTAATAGTACCCAAAATCTCTTGGCAATATAAATTTCGTAAAACTCCTGAAATAAGACTGTAAAATTCCTTCAATCATGCTAAATTTTGAAACTCCATCGCTCGTAATACCCAATTTATCCCATAGGGCTTGAAAGTTCTTTTCCAAGTTCGTGCAATCATTCTGCATTTGAACCCTATGATATCATTCATAATAATCATCATGATTTTATAATCATGGTCCTATCATAATCATCTATTTAAAAACGAACATTTCCTTTATCACCACAGCTATGTGGTATAATCAACAATAGAATAAAACTGTACATAGCAACAGGCTACCTCCTGACCACTTAGTATACCTATTGACAATAAGTCATAACAATATCGAATAATCATTGAACAATTAAAAAATCGCTTCCACTGGTCCAGCCGCAGCATTCGTCATTTTGTCTGCTCATCCGCGTGACCAAAACGAAATAAAGGGAGCTCAACCATTACACAGCGCTTTTAATGGCGCATGCCATAGGAACTCAACGCAATTTCGACTCGGCCAGAAAAACGAGCAAATTTTGCAGGATGTTAACTGGAATTAGCCGTGAAAATATATACAAAATACACAAAAATACACACCAACAAAAATAAACAACAAAACCCAAACAAAACCAAGGTCGACCATATTACACAATATTGCACCATTCCACGTGACATGAGAAAATCGTCATGATTGCTGAAATGTTCCAGGGTTTATGCACACCTTAAAAGAGGTATGCTTTGTGGTGTTGCCCACCTACCACGTTTAATTAAATTACACCATTTCAGCATCGTATTGATTGCTAAAATGTTCCAGGGTTTATACACACCTTAAAAGAGGTATGCTTTGTGGTGTTGCCCACCTACCACGTTGAATTAAATTACAATTAAATTACTCATTAAATTACTCATTAAATTACTCATTAAATTACTCATTAAATTACTCATTAAATTACTCATTAAATTACACCATTTCAGTATCGTATTGATTGCTGAAATGTTCCAGGGTTTATACACACCTTAAAAGAGGTATGCGTTGTGGTGTTGCCCACCTACCACGTTTAATTAAATTACACCATTTCAGCATCGTATTGATTGCTGAAATGATCCAGGGTTTATACACACCTTAAAAGAGGTATGCTTTGTGGTGTTGCCCACCTACCACGTTGAATTAAATTACATCATTTCAATTAAAAAAAGAAACATCGCTTCTACTGCTCCAGCCGCAGCATTCGTCACTTTGTCTGCTCATCCGCATGACCAAAACGAAATAAAGGGAGCTCAACCATTACACAGCGCTTTTAATGGCGCATGCCATAGGAACTCAACGCAATTTCGACTCGGCCAGAAAACGAGCAAATTTTGCAGGATGTTAACTGGAATTAGTCGTGAAAATATATCCAAAATACACAAAAATACACACCCACACAAATAAACAACATTTCTTCCGTTCAACAGAACAAACATTTCCTATATCATGACATGCATGTCTTCAAAATTATATGACCAAGAGAAAAAGTAAAACTAATTAAAACTGCGGGCAGTGATGATCCGGGGACCATACCGCTCCATCCTGATTGGACGGGTGCATGCCAGAGTCGTTAACAACGACAGTCCAGATCCGATTGTTCAAAATTTCAACTCAATCGATCGAAAAATGAACACAGGGATGCATTTTAAAGGTTTTCAAGAAATCCACCATGGCCGCCATGTCACGTGACTTATGATGTCATAATTAATATATGCATCCAATCAAGTGACTTACTATAATTGGTCAAGGTATCGAGCTCATCTGACCAACGGTTTGGCCTGCAGGTCGACACCAAGTTCATGGTCAGAACAGAAAGAAATGTAATTAATTAAATAAGTACTTCATTAATTTCTAATAATTAAATAACTCGTGAATTCTCATCCGATTCACTTAACATTTGAGTGTTCCCAAAACGTTGAAGCAAAACGTTGCAACGACGAAAGTGAAACGTTGTAGCGACGTTGTGGAAACGTTAGCAAAACCCAACATTTGAATGTTCCCAAAACGTTGGAGCAAAACGTTGCAACAACGAAAGTGAAACGTTGTAGCGACGCTGTGGAAACGTTAGCAAAACCCAACATTTGAATGTTCCCAAAACGTTGGAGCAAAACGTTGCAACGACGAAAGTGAAACGTTGTAGCGACGTTGTGGAAACGTTAGCAAAACCCAACATTTGAATGTTCCCAAAACGTTGGAGCAAAACGTTGCAACAACGAAAGTGAAACGTTGTAGCGACGTTGTGGAAACGTCAGCAAAACCCAACATTTGAATGTTCCCAAAACGTTGGAGCAAAACGTTGCAACGACGAAAGTGAAACGTTGTAGCGACGTTGTGGAAACGTTAGCAAAACCCAACATTTGAATTGGATTTGCTTATCAGCAAACTGAAATTGAACCAACATCAATTTATCAACTTCTGTCTGTCTCTCTCTCTCTCTGTCTGTCTCTCTCTCTATCTATCTCTCTCAGTCTGTCTGTCTCTCTCTCTGTCTATCTCTCTCTGTCTCTCTCTATGTCTGTCTCTTTCTCTGTCTATCTCTCTCTTTCTGTCTGTCTATCTCTCTGTCTGTCTCACTCTGTCTGTCTGTGTCTCTCTCTGTCTGTCTCTCTCTCTGTCTGTCTATCTCTCTGTCTGTCTATCTCTCTCTGTCTATCTCTCTCTGTCTGTCTGTCTCTCTCTCTTTCTGTCTATCTCTCTGTCTGTCTGTCTCTCTCTCTGTCTATCTCTCTCTGTCTATCTCTCTGTCTGTCTCTCTTTCTGTCTATCTCTCTGTCTGTCTATGTCTCTCTCTGTCTCTCTCTCTCTGTCTCTCTCTGTCTGTCTCTCTCTCTGTCTGTCTATCTCTCTATCTGTCTATCTCTCTCTGTCTATCTCTCTCTGGCTGTCTGTCTCTCTCTCTTTCTGTCTATCTCTCTCTGTCTATCTCTCTCTGTCTATCTCTCTGTCTGTCTCTCTTTCTGTCTATCTCTCTGTCTGTCTATGTCTCTCTCTGTCTCTCTCTCTGTCTCTCTCTGTCTGTCTCTCTCTCTGTCTGTCTATCTCTCTATCTGTCTATCTCTCTCTGTCTATCTCTCTCTGTCTGTCTGTCTCTCTCTCTTTCTGTCTCTCTCTCTGTCTATCTATCTCTCTGTCTGTCTATCTCTCTCTGTCTATCTCTCTCTGTCTGTCTGTCTCTCTCTCTCTTTCTGTCTATCTGTCTGTCTATGTCTCTCTCTCTCTGTCTGTCTATCTCTCTGTCTGTCTGTCTCTCTCTCTGTATATCTCTCTCTGTCTATCTCTCTCTGTCTGTCTGTCTGTCTCTCTCTATGTCTGTCTCTTTCTCTGTCTATCTCTCTCTGACTATCTCTCTCTGTCTGTCTGTCTCTCTCTCTTTCTGTCTATCTCTCTGTCTGTCTATGTCTCTCTCTGTCTGTCTCTCTCTCTCTCTGTCTGTCTCTCTCTCTGTCTATCTCTCTCTGTCTATCTCTCTCTGTATATCTCTCTCAAAGCTTCTTTCTCTCTCTCTTTCTGTCTGTCTTTCATTAAGCGTGAAGCATGTCTCAAAAGCTTAGTGATGGACCTGGACAAAATTTGATACAGATTTTGGTGTTTAACCAGGATAAATTTGGAACAGCCCTTAAACTAACACCAAGCAGATCAATTTTTATTTTTATTTTATTTTATTTTTGAAGCTTAATCGCAGATAAATCTTTCACCTTTCAATAAAATATTTGTACCAACCAAATCTGCGAGCATGGGGCGCAGAGAAAATACACAAAAAAAACAATAACCCTGCAGTAACAACTTCAACTTAGGTTGAGGTTGAGGGTTCACACAAACGCTTTGCTCCTCGCAAAGCGTCCGCCAATGGGAACTAAAGGGAGGGAGAAGGAGCGGGAGCAAGAGACAGGTAGCTGGAATGAACATGAGGGACAATGAGGGACAGTGAGGGAGTGTCGGTATGCAATTTTCATCCAATTTGAATGAGAGAGAAAAAATATCTGTATTCCAAGTGCTACACAAATTTACCGGCCTTACAAGACTTGGGAGCAGATCGTCTCATGGTGCACTCATGGCACGATGTTGCTCCAAGTACATGGTAAGGCTTCTAATAACCAGCGTCGAACTGGCGCATTTATTTACACAGCGCAAAAATACGTTAAACTCCTCGGATTATCGTTATGTTACCTATATCGCGGGAAGCCCCACACCACCTCCTCAACCATGTATGTACAAGAACTAAACGCAGGTTCGTAGATCATATTTTGGACAAGAATAACAAAGAATAACCTACCTTTTCAGATGTTGTGTCCAAATTGACCCCTATCTGGCTCGCCAAATTGTCGTGGAAGTGGTTTGGGACTCAAGACTCCAATAATCGGAAACAGGTTTTACAAAAGGTCATGACTTTATTAACTAGTTGTTCACTTCATTCAAATACTAATAACTACCGTTAACTCAATGGACCAGATAACTCTATCCGCATGGTCCTCTTTCTCAGCCGATGTTTCTCCGTAGCGCCGTACTCGTTCATTCCATCGGGCAGGGCTTCTGATGGCAAGTGATCCTGACTCATAGTTTGCTCTGGTTTATATGGGCCTTGTCGCGCTAATCCCTTCTCCGCAAATGCCCCGAGGTCATGCATGCTCGCCCCCCTGCTGGGGAGTTCCTTCACCCTCTTTGCATCCCGATGTCCCAAGTCAATAGTGAAGGCTTGGGAATGTGTGTTAGCCCGGGGCCGTGCTAAAGCTACACAGCAGGACTCCCAGCTTCGACAGGGCGAGATGCATTCCTGACATTCTTACGACCACCTGCTCGTACCTTGGTTCGTTACCAGTTCCAACCAATGAGTTACACTGAGTTACACTTCCACATGTCCTACGTGTTGCAATATGGACTAACTAGGGTGCGACCTTTGACCGTTGGAAAATGGGAATATTTACAGGGAATTATTTACAATGGATTATTATTTATAAGTGACGGTTCTGAAAACCGTAACACAGCACCCTCCCTTTCTCCAGGTCCGTCCCGGGCCGTTTCACAAGGGATATCTTTTACAATTATGTGTGACACTTAGGTGCAGTTACCCACTCGTATTAACCTCACCCTGAGTGCGACAGTTTTAAAACTAGATATGTCCCGCCTGCTGCGTTGCATTATACCTCGCAGACTCACGCCCACAGACTAACCGAATTGTGGAATTAATTTTCAAACTACACATAAAGCCGGTGGGGAGCATTATTTACAAAGAACACTACTATTTTGATTATTTACAAAACTCGAACCCAGGACCTGTCTTTTTGGGAAACAAAAGCAGAACTTTTGAAAAGAGGAAAGGTCATGCCATGCACTGCACTGATACACCATACCATAAGCACCAAATTATAAAACGCACCAAAAGCACCCTACAGCACCAAAACACAAAAAAATGCACCAGCGATGAAAATGCACCAAACGCATTTGAAACAGTAATAATAATCATGGTGTCCGATGTCTTCTCAGCTGGGCCGCTGGCTGCTGGGCCGAAGGTTCTGGTGTTTTCTTGCTTGCTGCCTATTTAGCAAATAAAAAAGGGCACAAACCACATCCACTTTCTTAATTACGGCAAGCAGGGCCAACTAAGGGTGGTCCACCTGCATGGCTTAGGTGGTCCACCTGCATAATTCCCTGTAAATATCCCCATCTCCCAAAGGTCAAAGGTTGCACCCTAGCTCGTCCATTTTGCAACACGTAGGACACCATAGGACTTCTTCAGTTATTTCATTAGTATGTGTTTCAGGTAAGGCTCTGTTTCCAATAGTGTGACTCTGCGTTGTATTAATCACATAACCTAGGCCCCTTTTCTCAATCCCATTCATTTTGCGGCATAGCCTCCCTCCAAATTGTGTTCCTTGGCTTGCCAGTAGCGTTCGCTGCCTGGTTCAAGACGCCATTACGCACGTGGTCAGAGCGGAGAAAAAGGGGGAGGAGTTGTCAGAGCGAGGCGTGGCCCCATCAATGTGTCACAAAGGGAGGAGCCAGTGAACCCTCGCGACCAATCAGGGCCGAGGCGTGTTCACCTGGAAGCGGACCTAAAAAGCATGCGGCTTGATACGCGTGCGCGTTATATAAGCGCAAGCACAAAGCCCTTTTTCGGACTCGCTGGGAAACGCGCACTGCGCACGGACTGCGCCACGGACTGCTTATTGTGATCGAACTGCGCTGGGCGATTGCTCGATACGAACTGTGTAATACGAGCGGCACTGCCTGCCATGTTTCGCCGTGAACCAAAGCGTGGAGCGGAACCGGAGCGTGAACCTGGAGCTGGTCCTCAATGCCTGAACCATCTGCCTGGACCTTCCTCCCCTGCCATCTGCCTGGACCTTCTCCTCCTTCCTGCTATTCCCCTTTCATGTAAGTCTGTTTGTGTTGTCCTGGGCGTGATATTTAAGAGTGTATAAGATTGCCCTGTGTCTGCTTCTTCCTCTTCTTATTGTATATGCCTTTCTTTAGTTTCCTCTTCGGGTTTTCTTGTACGTAATTAATAAATCTTTGTTCTCCCTTTACTTTGGTTTCCTCTCATCCGATCGCTTTCATGATTTCCTCAATGGAGTACCGGTGGCACGATTTGGCCAATCGCTCGGAATCGGGTTAGTCTTTTGCTAACGGCCCGAGTCGCAGCTCGCTTCGATCGGCGTATCCATTACAGCTGCGGACCGGGTTGGGGTTATCTCCTCGCTTACGGCCGGTGGTAGTACTTAGGTAACAAGACTAATTGGGCTTACAACCATACTTACCACCGACCGGAAGTGACGTTATAGCTTCCAGGATCGGAGACGGCCAGCTTAAAAGACAAGGGGACTAACCCCCCCTTGGTAACGGGAGTGCCGTACTCAGAATCTGCAACAATATATATGGATGACGGATGTATACGTGTATATGGATATACCGTCACATGAAAAAGTAAGTACACCCCATGTAAAGTTTTGACTTTTTCAACCTATTTCAACATACAGCTATTTTATCTTCATTTCAACAACATTGAGAGATAAAGGTGATATAATATAACAAATATCATGAAACATTTACATTTTGTAGTCCATTGTATAATTTAAATAAACATAAATGCAAATTTCGCATGTGGAAAAAGTAAGTACACCCTTGGCTCTGTGGAAGTGTAATTCAGTGTAACTTATTAATTGGCACTGGTAACTTATTGGTTGACCTAGTAACAAAGCAGATGCATTTTACATGCAAACTCTGTGGGGGACGGGTTTGTAAATGAGTTAGGAATGTGCACGAACATGATGGTCTCTTGAAACACCTGGTCACAGCCCCAGGCTGGAGCACCCCCCTATTGTTTGATAAAAGGAACTCACAGCAGGGGGGGGGCTAGCTGGCGCCAGGAAGGCGACCGGTGACGTCGGCGGAGAGGAGATTACGAGTTCAGCAGACAGAGGATTAAGTCTAGTTGGTCCATATAAGCGGGAGCTGCGGCTGGAGTCGAGAGGACTTGCTGCGAGGAGCTCTGACGAACGGGACCATGGCGGAGGAACATCAGCCGAACGAAAAGGACCATGGAAAAGAGTTAATCTCAGCCATTGAATAATGCGGTATTATTTGGTAAATGGAATCAAGTGAATAACCAGTTAATAAAGTTGTGACCTTTTGTAAAACCTGTTTCCGACCATTGGCGTCTTGAGTCTCACCCTCCACTTCCGCGACAATATGGAGGCACCGCTGAAATTTCGAGTGGACGTCGCCAAGGTGAGCATGTAAGCATGACGTCTTGGGGATCTGTCCATTATGAAATATGAATTCTGAAGATGGAGGATTTGGTGTGTGGGACTTGCATTCCGTAGGTAATCCAAGGAGTGTAAAAGTATTTTTGTCACGACCGTCCAAGGTAAAAGTCACGGATGGAACGGTTTAAATGATTCTATTATTCGTGTGCTTGCATATGCGTACGGTATACGCTGGGTGTTAAGAGCCTTACTCTGGTCTGCGGGCAAGTCGGCTCATGAAGTGCACCATGAGGCGATTTGTTTGCCGGGTCGGTAAGGTCCGTACACGTGTACAATCGTGTACACCCGTTTTAAATAGAGAATTTTTTTTCAGTTTTCCCGCCATAACTAAAACTTGTTGTTTTTTTTGGACGAAATTTGCTAGATAAATAGCATGGGTGACACGGATTAAATGATTTTATGATTATGAATTAATGAGAAAATGATTTTATATTTAAATATAAAAATTGATCTGCTTGGTGTTAGTTTAAGGGCTGTTCCAAATTTATCTTGATTATGAGACAAAAACAGCAGAATGGGAATCAACAGACAATGGAGCAGCTCGCGACGAGTGTTTGTGGGTGACAACCACCCTCTGGTCGAGGCTCATAGAAGGGGTGATGCTTACTGATTCGGCACGCTTAAAATAGGTGTTAATGGTGGGATGTCAGAGGTTTTGGCGTGGGCTTAATAGTCACACTGTTTGAAAAATAATGCTCGATGCAACATGATCCTAAAAAGAACCCATCCCTACATCTACCCCAGAGACAGACAAAAAGAGATAGACAGAGTGAGACAAAGTGAGAAAGAGAGACAGACAGAGAGAGATAGACAGAAAAAGAAAGAAAGAGAGACATAGAGACAAACAGAGATAAAGATGATAGTCAGACACATAGAGAGAGACAGACAAAAAGAGATAGACAGAGTGAGACAAAGTGAGAAAGAGAGACAGACAGAGAGAGATAGACAGAAAAAGAAAGAAAGAGAGACATAGAGACAAACAGAGATAAAGATGATAGTCAGACACATAGAGAGAGACAGACAAAAAGAGATAGACAGAGTGAGACAAAGTGAGAAAGAGAGACAGACAGAGAGAGATAGACAGAAAAAAGAAAGAAAGAGAGACATAGAGACAAACAGAGATAAAGATGATAGTCAGAGTCAGACACATAGAGAGAGACAGACAAAAAGAGATAGACAGAGTGAGACAAAGTGAGAAAGAGAGACAGACAGAGAGAGATAGACAGAAAAAGAAAGAAAGAGAGACATAGAGACAAACAGAGATAAAGATGATAGTCAGACACATAGAGAGAGACAGACAAAAAGAGATAGACAGAGTGAGACAAAGTGAGAAAGAGAGACAGACAGAGAGAGATAGACAGAAAAAGAAAGAAAGAGAGACATAGAGACAAACAGAGATAAAGATGATAGTCAGACACATAGAGAGAGACAGACAAAAAGAGATAGACAGAGTGAGACAAAGTGAGAAAGAGAGACAGACAGAGAGAGATAGACAGAAAAAGAAAGAAAGAGAGACATAGAGACAAACAGAGATAAAGATGATAGTCAGACACATAGAGAGAGACAGACAAAAAGAGATAGACAGAGTGAGACAAAGTGAGAAAGAGAGACAGACAGAGAGAGATAGACAGAAAAAGAAAGAAAGAGAGACATAGAGACAAACAGAGATAAAGATGATAGTCAGACACATAGAGAGAGACAGACAAAAAGAGATAGACAGAGTGAGACAAAGTGAGAAAGAGAGACAGACAGAGAGAGATAGACAGAAAAAGAAAGAAAGAGAGACATAGAGACAAACAGAGATAAAGATGATAGTCAGACACATAGAGAGAGACAGACAAAAAGAGATAGACAGAGTGAGACAAAGTGAGAAAGAGAGACAGACAGAGAGAGATAGACAGAAAAAAGAAAGAAAGAGAGACATAGAGACAAACAGAGATAAAGATGATAGTCAGAGTCAGACACATAGAGAGAGACAGACAGAGAGAGATAGACAGAGAGAGAAAGAGAGAGAGACATAGAGACAAACAGAGATAAAGATGATAGTCAGACACATAGAGAGAGACAGACAAAAAGAGATAGACAGAGTGATGACCAAGTGAGATTGGATTGTGGTTTCAAAGTTTTGTTGTTGTTGTTTGCACGCATGTTTTTTGCAAGCACGTACGGGCGAGCACGTACGTGCGGGCACGCCCTAGTATATATAAACCAGAGGTAATATTAAGTTATGGAATTAATTGCTTTCAACAATGCAAAGGGTGACAAAATATGGGATTTTAATGGGATTTTTTAATGGGATATTGGTTTAGGAATGTTTAGAGGTCATTGCAATGTGATAATAACTTGTTGGAACTTGTTGTTGGAACTTGCTGTTGGAACTTGCTGTTGGAACTTGCTGTTGGAACTTGTTGGAACTTGTTGTTGGAACTTGTTGTTGGAACTTGCTGTTGGAACTTGTTGGAACTTGTTGTTGGAACTTGCTGTTGGAACTTGTTGTTGGAACTTGTTGTTGGAACTTGTTGGAACTTGCTGTTGGAACTTGTTGGAACTTGTTGTTGGAACTTGTTGTTGGAACTTGCTGTTGGCACTTGTTGGAACTTGTTGGAACTTGTTGTTGGAACTTGTTGTTGGAACTTGCTGTTGGAACTTGCTGTTGGAACTTGTTGGAACTTGTTGTTGGAACTTGTTGTTGGAACCCGTACTTATTTAATTAATTACATTTCTTATTACATTACAGTAATTACATTACAGTAATTACCTGAGGTAATTACAGTAATTACAGTTCCGGTAATTACAGTAATTACAGTAATCATTACAGTAATTGCAGTAATCTTATTACAGTAATTACATTACATTAACTCAGGCACCTTTTGAGTAAGGAAGCTGATATTTGGACATGACACTGACCAAGGGATGTGGCTGTCAAGGAAAATATTGATTTATTGATTAATCATTTAATAAATTAACTCGTTGATTTATAAATGACTTATTTAATTAAAATTCCTGAGAGATACATCTTCGGATGAAATACTTGCAGATTGGTTATGCTATGAGCCAATTGATTAAGGAAAATATTTTGTGATGGCCATATTGGCAATTTCGTGGCCATATTCGTGGCAACTCAGTTAGTGCCACTGCACCTTTAAAATGCATCCCTGCGTTCATTTTTCGATCGATTGAGTTGAAATTTTGAACAATCGGATCTGGACTGTCGTTGTTAACGACTCTAGCACGCACTCGTCCAATCAGGATGGAGCGGTATGGTCCCCGGATCATCACTGCCCGCAGTTTTAATTAATTTTACTTTTTCTCTTGGGCATATAATTTTGAAGACATGCATGTCATGATAGAGGAAATGTTTGTTCTGTTAAACGGAATAAATGTTGTTTATTTGTGTGGGTGTGTATTTTTGTGAATTTGGATATATTTTTCACGACTAATTCCAGTTAACATCCTGCACAATTTGCTCGTTTGCTGGCCGAGTCGAAATTGCGTTGAGTTTCTATGGCATGCGCCATTAAAAGCGCAGTGTAATGGTTGAGCTCCCTTTATTTCGTTTTGGTCATGCGGATGAGCAAACAAAGTGACAAATGCTGCGACTGGAGCAGTAAAGGCGATGTTTTTTAAATGGAAACGATTTAATGAGGAATTAAAAGTGGGAGGGGGCAACACCACGCATACCTCTTTTAAGGTGTGTATAAACCCTGGAATAAACGTGGGAGGGGGCAACACCACGCATACCTCTTTTAAGGTGTGTATAAACCCTGGAATAAACGTGGGAGGGGGCAACACCACGCATACCTCTTTTGAGGTGTGTATAAACCCTGGAATATTTCAGCAATCAATACGATGCTGAAATGATGTAATTTATTGTGTAATATGGTCGACCTTGGGTTTGTTTGGGTTTGTTGTTTATTTTTGTGGGTGTCTATTTTGAGTATTTTGGATATATTTTCACGACTAATTCCAGTTATCGTCCTGCAAAAGGTCTGCTCGTTCTTTTCCTTTGAGTCGTAAATTCCTGTTGAACTCTCATTAAAAAGCGGAATTAAGTACGCTGTGTGATGATGGAGATCCTTGATGACGAATCAGGAATAGTGAATGAGCAGACAAATATCACGGATGGTACACCAGATAGGGAAAATGTAGATGAAACCCCTTTTGCTCAGGTGCTGTGTAGCGCTGCACAAAGATCCATATGAGCGGGGCCTGGGTGCTGTGTAATTAGTACACAAAGAACCAATTACTAGGGTGCTGAATAAACACAAAGATCCATTTTTGGAGCTGGTTCTCCCGGTGCTGTGATTTATTCAAAGAACCAAATCTTGCAAGAATTAAGATATGATTTGTCGACATTAGAAATACTTTAATATATGTAACGATTTTGTAACGATCATCCTGCAAAAGGTCTGCTCGTTCTTTTTCCTTTGAGTCGTAAATTCCTGTTGAATTCTCATTAAAATGCGGAATTAAGTACGCTGTGTGATGATGGAGATCCTTGATGACGAATCAGGAATAGGGAATGAGCAAACAAATATCACGGATGCTGCGGCTAGAGCAGTGGAAGCGATTTTTGAATTGTTCAATGATTATTCGATATTGTTATGACTTTTTGTCAATAGGTATACTAAGTGGCCATGAGGTAGCCTGTTGCTATGTACAGTTTTATTCTATTGTTGATTATACCACATAGCTGTGGTGATAAAGGAAATGTTCGTTTAAATAGATGATTATGATAGGACCATGACTATAAAATCATGATGATTATTATGAATGATATCATAGGGTTCAAATGCAGAATGATTGCATGAACTTGGGAAAGAACTTTCAAGCCCTATGGGATAAATTGGGTATTACAAGCAATGGAGTTTCAAAATTTAGCATGATTGAAGGAATTTGACAGTCCCATTACAGGAGTTTTACGAAATTTATATTGCCAAGAGATTTTGGGTACTATTAAAAGGAAAATGATGAGATATTTTTCCTAAAGAACTTTAATATCTGGCATCCATTTTGGCTGTCTCACGAATGAAGGATGAGTTGCCTTTAGTGGTTGCAAAGAAAAATTTGTGGAGACCAGGCAAAATGGGAAAATATGTCAGATATGACCCTAGGACAGGACGGCGATTCATCAATTGACATGAGGTACGAATCCGAGGTGACGACCGATGAAATTCGATCTCAGTCAATGGATGGACCTGTCCTGACATCATTGGGGAAAGGGCTTATGCAAGGAGTCATTCAAAATGATTAATTTGATTTATTGATGAATATTGATGAATTAATTGAAATTGAATAATTGATTGAATTGTTAATTGATTGAATCTAATTGATTGAATTTAATTGCATAAATTGAACTGAATAAATTGAATTGAATATATTGATTGTTTGATTGATGAAAATGCGGTCTCAAGAAAGAAGCTTTGATATCTTTGCGAGATATTATCAATGTGGAGACAACCTGGGAAAATTGAGCAAGGTGGTGAGTTTATATACAGATATATATGTGCGGTTACCATTGTGTGATTTCCCCGTCAAACAGAGCGGACACCTGAGGATTCACCCACTTCATACTGTCCCTCCGGCTCATCTGCAAATACTGATCTGTGAGATTGGATTGTGCAAAAGCCACAGCTGAGGGAGATTCTCTGGAAATCACCGTGCGAACAGGTGGAGAGATCCTTCCTGGAGGTACGAGTGAAGCTTTAGAGGAACCTGGAACAAGCTACAACACATCCAACGCTACTTTGATAAAAGGCAGAATGGGAAATGGAGCCTGCAAGAACACACAAGGACAACCAGAGATTCCACAAAAAGGTACTTGTACACATCATATGTACGACCGTTATGGTGCCGAAGCTATAAGGCAGGTCGAGAATTGGTATTTGTGGACAAAGGGACATGATGAGGAGTTTCCAAGAGATGGTACATTTGAGCGAAGTCGATTGGAAAGATTGGAACAAAGATTGAAAGCCAGGAAGAGACAGAATCTAACGGTAGACTGGCTTGCATTCCATCTTTGGGATGGTGAATCCAGACAACGGGAACAGCAAGAACGGATAACGGAACTAGAACTTAAAATAAAAAGGATACAGGATACAGTGGAGGAGACAAATGCACAACTGCCCTCGAAATTAGGAATGAAAGTCACAGTTGTCCCATCTGATTTCCAGTTGTCTCCCCAAAAAGGACGGTACAGAGAATTTTTTCGTGTTTCAGGAGATAACGAGAGATTGCAGTGGCAACTCAGGGATGTAGAGATGCAGCCCAGCAATACAAGTGCACAGGCGCACAGATCAGACAACGACAGAAACCGGTGTTTCGAGTGTGGAAAGATGGGACATTGGAGAAGAAGATGTCCGTATGTCAACAGGAAGACAAGGTCATGGGGCAAACCAAGATCAAGGGTACCAGTGCTTACCGGTACCTCAGACAATGATTAGGCCTTCATTGCTGCAAATCCCAAATGATGATTGGCCTCAACAGATTCGATTACTGGACAAACATGAACAACTGTCAATGATTCTTGTGTCTGAAAAGTTTTCAGAGCAAGAATGATTCATTTTTCTTTTTGCTTGTTAACAAATTAATAATTAATTGATAAAATGCCAAAATTGGATCTTCTATTTTGGGCACAGCAATTTTAAATTTACAAAGTTTGGAACAATTGCGTTGCAATTGTTGGCAAACCAAGTAACAAGAGTCACATGATGATCAGGTGGGAATTTCGGACTATTGTTCCGCACGATTGATAGGTCAATGGTCGACTGACATGCAAATGGGTGTGTAGTCAAAATTTGGATAGATTATTGTGAAGGCAGAAAGGGTAATTTCAATTTGACATCATAAGGGTTTTCTAAGAATGGACTTCTGGTTTATTTGTCTATAAGCATTTTGAATTTGATTGACAAATTTTATGAAATTGAAATAAAATTGACACCCATCTGATCTGTAAATAATGGTTCCAACGCAAACAAATATGCATAATGCATGTGTGTGTGTGTTTTTGTGTATCAATCTTACAAGATTGTTGACACCGACAGTGTGCCTGTCTGGAAATGGATAGTTATATGTGGATGGGATTGGGATATGTGGATGGGATTGAATATCCAGAGAATCCGTAAAATAAAATAGAAATATAATTTGATTATGAACATTATCTCTTTTGTCAAGGGAAATGGAATAAAAAAAAATTTTTTTTTGATGTGCTGGGTTATGAGCAGCCATTAATTAATAGTAAAATTGTGAGTAATTTTGGGATTCCATTTTTGATAGAATGTATATGAGAATAACATCTATTTATGGATATGAGCTTCATAAAAGGAAATGAGGAAGTACAAAATCATCCAAATTTGGGAGAGGTCTTACACTAACTTCCCAGAATACTCTGCTCATGGATTTTATATATATAAACTTGAATTTTATCAGCATATAAATTGTGCTGTATGTATGGATGTGTTTTAGGCATAGATGATATGGGAAAAGAGTAAAGAAAATTTTGCTGGTTTGAACTATTGTGGGTTTTTCAGTTCTGGAGTTTAAACAAAGTCACTGGTTAACAGATGAGAAAGGATAGTAAATAAATTATTCTCTGCTGGGCAAATTAAGTACGATATTACTAAGACTTATGAGAGCTATTGTTCCGCCTTACAGCAGTGGAAAATTATTGGAAAAAATTAGATCCAACATAATGAATCTATAAAAGAATGTGATAGGGATAATATCCTCAATTTGTACTAATTATTTGATTGTGGGTAAAGGAATTAAGTCATCGTAGTGGATTGTTAACAGCAGCCTGAAAATGTCCTGAGAGTGTGCATCCATGTAATCAGAAATCCCAGATTTGTTTTTACAAACAACATTTTGGTAGAGGTCTTGTGTGGAACACTTCCTTGGTAGATAAAAACGGTACTGCATGCTGGCAGCCACTTTTGCGGCCAGTTAGGCCAAACAAATTGAGAGGAAATTGTAGTTAAATACGTAAGTTACACATGGCTATTTGTAAAAAAGGAAATTTGTTGAGATGGGAAACATTTTTTCGAAGGTTTATTAAGGTGTTATAATATGACATGTGGCAAGGCAAACTATTGGATGGGAAAATTAGATCTGGCTATAGAATAAATTTATTGACCCCTTGAAGTTAATCCTTCGAATCATTGTTTCACTGGCATTTTTGTTCAAATTGGAAATAGTTTGGTAGAGCTTTGGTTAAAACCTTTGGTTGCGGTATCTTGGAACGAATTGATAAACCATAGGAGATTGATAAGAATAGAAACAAATATGGACCCAAAATAGAAAGTTGGATTCATGCCTCTCATTGCAAGCAAGCACATGGGGCTAAGGTGGACGATCCCACAGAAAATGAGGCTGCACCTAGCAGCCCAGCAGAACATTCAGTGGTAGAAAAATGATAGTCATGATTTACAGTCATTTGAATTACATTTTAACACCCCTTGCATTGATAAACATTACATTTTCAACATGTGATATTCCTACTTGGAATAGTGACATTGCCTACATGACATACAATTACCTGCTGATATTAATACAGCATGAGTGAAAAAATGTATCACAACTACACTCATGATCAGGGGATTGAGTTCAACCCCGGGAGATAGGGGGATCAGGGTAAGACAAATAATCTGATTATGTTACATATTAAGGGATTTTCTTTATTTACCTTTTAGGAAGCTTGTTAGTTTGGTATATAATGTTAAATGTCATCGACATATAACTATGTCATAGATATGAATATATACAAGGAGTAGCAGACTTGTTTGTTGGTTTAGTAGTTATATTGGCAATTGTTTTAGTGGTGGCTTGCTTGAAAGCCTTAGTGACGGTGTGTTTGAATAAGGTAACCAACAACACGATGATAACGCATGAAGTGACAAATGAGGAAAGAAATGTGGAACCAGAAAAGGAAGACTTTTATGGCGACATAAATACTGAGATTAAAAGACTAAATCAAGTGATGTTGCAAATGAATACAGTAGAATTAAGATAATGGCATAACGACAATGTTATGAGTTGTGTCAATTACAATATCAATGAACTCATATCACCACGAGTGACACACTGTTAGGAGAAAAAAAAAAAAAAAAAAAGAGGGAAAAGAAAAAGTGGAGAGGAATTATGGTAATAATACATTATGCTTAATTTGTTGGTTTGGGAAAATTGTTGTTGGGAATTAGGTATTCCCGTGTGTGATTGTAATCATATACAATGCTATTCTTAGTTTAGTAATAAAATACATACCTGATTGAATATTATTTGTGTGACGCATATAAATGAATATAACTTTTTGTGTTAAGGAAAAACAACAAATTGTTGAATGTGAAACTGTCGGAAGATATACATGATTATGCTGATTTCATGGTAAGATGTACCCTATCTGATTCAGTGTGTGCGGAAAGCAGATTCAGATATGACTGAGCATAAGGATAAGACGAGATCACATTTTGGAGGGATTGCTAACGGAATTGGGAAGAAGAAAGAAAGAAAATTTGTGGCTAAAAAATGAAGTTAATCGTGGCATACACCCTCTTTCTCAAAGAATGATGAAGACATTCTCCCGTGTAACTTGGAGATGAATGCTTACCTTCACCAAGGAAATTTATGTGACCATTTGCCTGGATCACACTGCAACATATGAAAGAAAGGCGATCACTTACTCTTGTTCGAAGACTTCGAACATTCACCACATCAGAAGTTGCAGGACAACGACATTTTACCTGCAACCTCTGTGAAATGCGGGGACATATGTTATTACTTCACCAACGTCCGGGGAACCAGCATGGAGCTGCAAAAAAACGGCTGTGCCCTTGTCACAACAGCTGTGCACGATTCTGCTGGATTGCTCCTGGTAAGGACCATGAATGACCTGAACACCATGGTCCCAACATCATTGTGGATGCATCCGGCATCCCTGTTCCACATCTTGCTGGCCAATCAATGTCACACCAATACTTGCTGCCCACTCACAATAAGGGAGGAGGCAAGTCAACTACAACTGGGTGAAGGCCTTGTTCAGGAATTACTATGGTTTACAGCAAAAAGTGGCAAGAATGCTACAAGGAGAGCAGGGTCAGTCTATGACTCCGCAATGTTACCACAACAGCGAAATCCTACACGAAGTAGTGCAGGAGCTATGAAGACATTAGGAGAAAATGTTTCATACCTGGATTCAAACACAAGTGATCAGCCCTTCCTTTCAAACAAAGTCAACATTTGTGTGGAGGCAAACGTTTTTGCCAGATGGTGCAGATGCTTTACAAAACTTGAAAATGAAGTGAAATTGTTGTATCTTGGTGATGGTGAAGTGTTGTTTTGAAAATATATTTGTGATGCAAATGCAATAGATTGAACAATATGGAAGGAGTCAATGACCAACGAAATGTTTTGTGATTCTTGCAGGATGACGGTGTATGCCTAAGGGAATTTGATTACCAAAGTTATGATTATTTACTTATACTTGTAATGATGTTTACTTGTAGTGATTGATTGTTTACTTATATTGATGTTTAGATTAATGGTTAATATAAACAAAAACAAAAAGATGAGGGAATTGTGGAAGTGTAATTCAGTGTAACTTATTAATTGGCACTGGTAACTTATTGGTTGACCTAGTAACAAAGCAGATGCATTTTACATGCAAACTCTGTGGGGGACGGGTTTGTAAATGAGTTAGGAATGTGCACGAACATGATGGTCTCTTGAAACACCTGGTCACAGCCCCAGGCTGGAGCACCCCCCTATTGTTTGATAAAAGGAACTCACAGCAGGGGGGGGGCTAGCTGGCGCCAGGAAGGCGACCGGTGACGTCGGCGGAGAGGAGATTACGAGTTCAGCAGACAGAGGATTAAGTCTAGTTGGTCCATATAAGCGGGAGCTGCGGCTGGAGTCGAGAGGACTTGCTGCGAGGAGCTCTGACGAACGGGACCATGGCGGAGGAACATCAGCCGAACGAAAAGGACCATGGAAAAGAGTTAATCTCAGCCATTGAATAATGCGGTATTATTTGGTAAATGGAATCAAGTGAATAACCAGTTAATAAAGTTGTGACCTTTTGTAAAACCTGTTTCCGACCATTGGCGTCTTGAGTCTCACCCTCCACTTCCGCGACAGCTCTAATAGGTGGTATTGCCCCCTTTGGCAGAAACAACCTCAAGTAGGTGTTTCTTATAACTGTCTACTAGTCTCTGACATCGACTGGGAGAAATTTTTACCCACTCCTCCATGCAGAATTCTTTCAGCAGTGCGATGTTTGAAGGGTTTCTTGCATGCACAGCTCGTTTCAAATCCCCCCACATCTCGATGGGATTTAGATCCGGGCTTTGACTTGGCCATTACAGAACCCTCCATTTCTTTCTTTTCAGCCATTACTTGGTGGATTTACTGGTATGTTTAGGGTCATTGTCATGTTGCAAGGTCCACCTTCGGTTGAGCTTCAACTTTCCGACAGATGGCCTCACATTATCCTCAAGCACCCTCTGGTACAATGAACAATTCATAGTGGATTCGATGATGGTGAGCTGCCCAGGCCCTGACGCAGCAAAGCTGCCCCAAACCATAATATTTCCACCACCAAGCTTTACAGTTGGTATCAGGTTCTTGTGGTCAAATGCTGTCTTTGGTTTTTGCCAAACATGTCTTCTGGTACTGTGGCCAAATAACTCTACTTTTGACTCATCTGTTCAGAGCACATTGCTCCAGAAGTGCTGGTCTTTGCCTAGGTGTTCATTGACAAACTTTAGTCTTGCCCTGATGTTCTTTCTGGACAGCAAAGGTTTCCTCCTGGCACACCTCCCATGTAGATCAAATTTGTGCAGCCTCGTTCTAATGGTAGACTCGTGCACTTTGACATCAACAGTGGCAAGAGCTACCTGTTGGTCCCGTGATGACATTCTGGGGTTCTTAGAGACTTTTTTCAGCATCTTGCGGTCTGCTCTCGGGCTGAACTTGCTGGGGCAGCCTGGCCTGAACAAGTTGGCAGTTGTTTGGAATCTTCTCCACTTGTAGATGATGTTCCGGTCAGTCGATTGATTGATTTCAAATTGTTTGGAGATCTTTTTAAATCCCTTCCCAGACTCGTAGGCATCTATAACCTTCTTTCTGAAGGCCTCAGAGAGCTCTTTTGATCTAGGCATGGTGACGCCGCACACTTCAACAACAAAGAGCAAACCAAACGAAATGTCTGAGGTTTAAATAAGACAGGTTCCTCCAAGATCCTCTCTAACGATGTTCTAATCATATGCACCTGAGCTGGTGCACCTGATTCTAATTTTAGGTATTTGAAGTAGTGATAAATGTAAGGGTGTACTTACTTTTTCTACATGTGAAATTTGCATTTATGTTTATTTAAATTATACAATGGACTACAAAATGTGAATGTTTCATGATATTTGTTATATTATATCACCTTTATCTGTCAATATTGTTGAAATGAAGATCAAATAGCTGTATGTTGAAATATGTTGAAAAAGTCAAAACTTTACATGGGGTGTACTTACTTTTTCACGTGACTGTATATGGATGTGTATATATATATATATTGTTGCGGATCTCCACCCCGGCCTTTTCCCCTTACCAAGGGGGGATTAGTCCCCTTGTCTTTGACTGGCCGACGGGACCCGAGACTTATGACGTCCTTCACGGACAGCACGAAATAGGGTCATAGGACTAGAATCACTATTACCGAATTACTCGCGCTGCCCAGAAACGAGGAAATAAGCCCCGCATGAATCACGCGTGCTGAGACGCCGAACAGTGCGTACACGCGATCCGTGCCGGTTATAGATGGAACCCGATTCAAACAACCTTAATTCGTACCACGCTTAGTCAATGATGGAAAACACGAAGGCGATCGAATTGGAAGAAAGAACAAGGTTTATTTACACTATTCACAATAATGAGAAGAAGCAGAGACACAGGGCAATCCTTAAGAACAGTCTTAACTTACTACCCAAGACAAACGGGCCCGTCTCACACACAGACACACTCACACGGGGCTTGCTGATGAAGGTCAGGTTGATGGTCACCAGCGCGTCCAGGAATGGCTTCCATGCAGCTCTCTCTCCGGTCCCCAACTCGTACCGTGAAGTAGGTGAAGGCAGCAGGCAGGAGCTCGTATTGTGCCGTTGGGGCACACTGGGCTATTTACGGGGCGAACGGGAGGGCTTCTGGCGCAGCGGTAATTCACTGGCGGCTATGGCCGCGTTTACTCGCGTAGCTAGGTTATGCGCTATTGGCTGGGTTGGCTGCAGCCGCGTACGTAATATGCGAATACAGTTCAACGCCTTGCAGCGCTATTACACTTGAGGTGCTCACAATGCGCTCGCCGTAAACGTCCTTCCAACACTCTCCTCTGCGAGTCCTTTGACAAAGCGCAATTCTTTTCAAGTCCTTTACAACGCGCTCCTTTCCCAAAGAGCCCTTCAACAAGTCCTCTCCCTCCGCGAGTCCTGGCAACGAGTCCTCTGGTAGCAAGTCCTCCTTAAGGGCTATGTGCCAAGGCTTTTATAGGCACGCCCCGCTGACCTTCTAGCACTCACCAGACGCGCCTTACCACTCCCTATCACGCCATGCCCTCAGAGCCATGGTTGGCTGGTGGCCCTTACCGTCATCGCCTCTGATGCGCTGCCTTGACGCCGCCCCACCCGGAACCCGCGCTCCTCCCTCTTCTCAGGCCTACCTCATGTTACTCGACTAGCAAGCGAACAAAGGGCAGTGAATGCTGCTGGCAGCCAAAGCGTAACAAACTGCTGCGGGTAGACCAAAGCGTAAAAAATTGAGGGATCAGCCAAATGGGGCGCGGGATCAATTATGCCCATCGGTGGAATTGGAGGGTGGACGCAAAATGAAGGGACCTAAACTCATGTCTACACAACGCAGATATTACTAGTGGAAATGGCCTATACTTACACATACTATGACATAACTAATACTCTAAGGTGGCCTACGTGTTGCTCGTGGACTAACTTTGGGGGGCAACAAGTTAACCTTTAATGTTCAATATGTGCCAATCTCAAAACCGTAGATATATATATATATATATATATATATATATATATATATATATATATATTGTTACGGACGCGGCTAGGATGTTAATTGGCCGAGCGGATGGCCGCCGCACCCGAACAGTTACCCCGACTAACCCGATTCCTGAACGTTGGCCAAAATCGCGCCACAGATATTCAATATGGAAACCTCTAAAGCGACCGAATGTGAAGAGGAAGAAGAAGACGTACAGAGGAATAACAGGCTTTATTATTTACACACACTAAAGCAAAAGGAGCAGTCAAGGTTATATACAGGGAAATTGAAAAAGCAGGTGACACAGTGAAATCGTTAGCTTACCTATTAACAGTCTTAATTAACCCAGGGACAAGACACACAGAACAAACTCACGTACACGAATGGGGAAATTGCAGGTTGGTTTTTGCTGGAGGGAGAAGGTCGAAACACAAGCTGGAAGGCTTGGCAGGGTGCACAGCAAGCCGGTCCCTGTCAGGCTGGGGGTGAGCAGGGCGACGTCGGCACACGTATCTCGTTGCACGCGGCAGGGGCTGGTTGTCGCTGCACGCCTCGGGCTCTTTTGGTCCTCCCCTTCTTTCCAAATCGTCTGACGCATCTTTCTCTCCGATCTCCTGCCTGCGCGATCGTCGCACGTATTTCTCTCTCCTTGTGCGTCTCTCTTGGGGGCGTCGTCGTGCGGGTTATATATGCCACGCCCTTGAACCTTCGCGAACCTACTCGATGTTGCTCTCCACACCCTCTCCAAGTCCAACCCCTTGTTCTTGGTTGGTTGAGTGGGGCTGACTCACTCCTCCCCTCTATGACGAGGTGGGGACACGCCTTTCTTCTCCGAGGTTACCTCGTGCGTAATGGAGTCAAATGCAGCAAAGTGGACGGCAGATGAAATGCAGCAAAGTTGCTAAAGGAGTCAAAATGCAGCAAAGTGGACGGCAGATGAAATGCAGCAAAGTGGACGGGAGATGAAATGCAGCAAAGTGGCTAAACCTGGCATTTGGAAGATGCCATGGGGCGTCGGAGGGACCTGTCTTATTTAATTGATGCAACGTAATGAACTAGTGGGCCACAGAGCCTTATACTAACATGTATTAAGGACATAACTACGAGGGGAATTTAAGATTGGCTACGTTTATGCGATGGATTAACTACGGGCGACTTTTGATCTTTATACTATTGGAGGGTGATATTTACAAGATTTACAGCATACAAAAAGGGGAAAATTTACATCAGATTACCCACACAATTCCCATATCCCCAACACTGCACCCTCCTTTCTTACGGGACGTCCCGGCCCGAAAATTTTACCTTTAATGTGACACACAGGTGTAATTCCCTCTACAATTAACCTGACCCTGAGTGCGACAATTTTAAAACACAAATAAATATGTCCCGCTAATTGCGTTGCACCCTGCCTAACAGTTTCACACCCACAGCTAACCGAATTGCGGAATGGTCTTCAAACTATACATTTACGGTGGGGGCGCATTATTTACAATGACTCTACTTTATTTACAAAACGCAACCCAGGACCTGTGATCGTTCTTTTGTGGGGGGGGGGGGGGGGGCAGACAGTCTGCCCTGCATCGATGCACCATGAAAGCACCCAAAAACGCACCAAAGCACCCTCAAGCACCAATTGGTGCACAGTCATCATAGTTCATAAAAATAAAAACAACAAACCCTTGGTGGTGTCTTGCTCTTCGGCTCCCTCTGCTGGCTAATGCTCTCTCCCAGTTGTTGTCATCTTCATTGCTGGTGGCCTATTTGGACATAAAACTTGCACAAACCGTGTCCATTTCTTTTATTTATGGCCTACAGGGGCCGACTACATGTGGTTCACCTGTGGGGCATCGGTGCCCTGTGACCAAGGTCCGCCAGCAAGATCTCGGGCCTTCATGGCCGGTTCCAGCAGAGGGGCCATGCCCCAACCCATGGGGTCCATAAGTGGTGCTCAGCCACAGACATGTGGTCCATAAGGTGGTGCATCGATGCAGACAGCTGTGGTTGCGAGAGGTTCGGGCGCCGAATGGCGGACTCTCGCACGCTCCCCTCGGTGCCCAGTGGCGCACAGTCCTCATGTGGGAGACAAGGGGGGAAAAGACAGATGAGCGAGGGGTAAGGTCTCAAGGGTACACATCAAACAAGGCAATGCAAGGCGAGGTGCGTATGGAGACGGAGCGGAGAAAAGCTCGTCCCTACCGTACGTCACCCCCCCTGTCACCTACTCTACCCTTGCCCTTACCCCATATTTACAACAATCTACACATTTACAAATTCGTCACTACTGTCACGTCTTCCCCATATTTCCCCTACACCAAATTCGTCTTCACAATCACACTAATCCAAAATTTGCCATCACCCAATTCATCATCAATCCTCATAAGGAGGAAGAGATGGAACATCAGCACAATGTCACACCCACGTCATGATGCGTCTCACATTCCAAACATTTGCATCATAATAATAAAAAAACAACCATGGCATGGTGTGGAGTACCATCTCAGGCGAGTGGATGCAGATGGTACGAGGAGATCTCCATCCTAACTATCCTCTAATTGACATTAACGCACTTTACACTACCCGGGGTCTTTCCCTGCCAAACCATTGGCCAACTTACACTATGGGTTCTAAAAACCAATTCCCATTGACCAAACTGTGGTGCTTATCAATTTGGGGTCTCACTCCCCCGATTCATCTCCCTTGCACAATTTCCAGGCTGGGTCGTGCAGCTCTCCCAGCAGGTCTACACACCTGCACACCTCCACCACTGTAGTTGCCTCCGAGCTTACCTAGCTCCTCACCCTAACCTATCTAATTGGGGAAGGCCCCTCCTGGCTCTGTCACCCCTCGGTGCCCTCTGGCACTGGGCTACCCGGGTCCGTCCTCCGGATCCTCGGGCCCCATCCACAACAACTACCGGCTCCCAGAGCCCACCTGCGGCCTCACCTGGCCGACATCCTAACAGTGGCGGAGTGTCAACCAACTACACACACTAACAGGCTACACGCCCAGCCATTTCCACGTCACTAATGCACCCATCCAAATACCATTCTTCCACCACGCACCACAGATGCCAATATCCAACCACAATTTACCTGTACCCTCTACCTAACTCTTACACTACCCTCCCCGGGTATTCGTGATGGGGTCCATCCTCCTTTCCCCCATCCACACCTTCGCACCATCCACTCCACTCCACAGTTTCCACCATACTCACTCCACGACCATCCATTCCAATACTCCATATACTCCAGACCATTTATTCCATACACCTGTTCTCCATTCACCTGTAGTTGCACACCTGTGCAATCACTCTTATACCTGGTGCTTCCTGCACCCTCCTTCCTCCCTGGACCATTTGGTCAGCACAACTCACATCACTATCACTCACTCAGACACTGCTCCATACACCTGTCCAGTTGCACACCTGTGCAATCTCACTACAACTCACACTCACAATCATTTACTCATACCCTGCTCAATACACTTTCGATCCTCAATACAATTCACAATACATTTTTACACACACACACGGCATCATCTGAACTACCTGTTGCCCTGCTAACTTAGTGCTCCCCGTCTTCCCTTTAAACTAAGCACATACCACGTCACCACGTCATTATCATCCAAACTAATCTACCTGCATCCCCACTACAGGTATCATTGTCACTACCTAATCTTACCGTTACCTAAGGTCATCTTCTCTAGGTCCCTACACACTATATCCTAACCCTCCCGGGCTAGTTTTCACTGCCAAACCCCATAAGTCTAGTGCTCCTTTGCCCCCGTTGTGAGGGATGGCAGAGTGAACTACCTGTTGCCCTGCTAACTTAGTGCTCCCCATCTTCCATCCTTCCCCTCACATCGGGTATCTTCCACTACCAATTTTGCACACCAAATTCCAGCTAATTAAAAATTTGCCAATCATCTGCCAATCACTCTACCATTACCAATCATCATTCTGCCAATCCTTTGCCAATCATCAAATTTTGTTTTTCTAATTTCGGCTCCAAAACACTATCCTCATCATCACAGTCTACTCACTAGTGCCTCTCAGTGCGCCAATTCATCTCTAAAGCCCGGCTTCGTAAAGCCGAGCAATGAATGCGGGTTGCTTGGTGCAGGGAAGGAGGTTTACCCGGGCCGAGATCCCATGCACCATCTCGGCACAGAGCCGTCCAATGGCCCGATCTCGCCCTGCCGGAACGCCTCAACAAAAAGGGGTCGCCATGATGACCCTTCCTACCGGGCCGCCCGTTCCGCTTCGCAGAGCATGGACACGGCCGGTCAGAGCGCGGCCCGGCGTGGATCTCGCACGGCGGTTCTTTCAAAACCGCCGCGGTCACAATCCCCGCGGATCCCCGCGGCACGCAAAGCTGCCCAGCACGCACCGAGGGCCCGATTCGGCTATACGTCGCTCTAACCGCTAACCCGGTTAGCGTCGATGCTCCACTTGCATGCTTACACCCCGCAGCCCGTTCCTTGCTCATACATACATCCAGCCGTTCCCATGCTCCTAGTCATTGCACCTTCTCTTACACACCCAGGTACACTCATTCCGCTCACAGACTTGGTCACACACCTAACCACCGCACACCTTTGCACACACTCGTCGTTCGCACACCTCACCAACACACCTCTTCGCGCCCCCTCCTCGGTCACCTCCTCTGTGACAACCACAGGTGTGCTCTCACTTGCACACCCAATCCCGTGCCTCACTACCAACTCCAGTGTGCATTCCCACAAGCGCTCGACCATCTCAGGTGTGCTTCCTTCCATTCCAGGTGTACATTCTCTCTCACCTGCCACAAGCAACTCACGCTCCGTGTCACTCTCACTACTTTTACCACCACACTCGGTCGTGCACTCACCCTCACTCTCGACCGCGCACTCTGTCCTTATGCATCCGTCCATTACACACCTTTCTCGCGCATCCTCTTGCGCACTCTCTCCCGTTACACCCTCCGTAACACTCACCACAGGTGTGCACTCTCTCGTTACATCCTCTGTAACACTCACCACAGGTGTGGACTCTCTCGTTACATCCTCTGTAACAATCCCCATCCCATGCTTCCATGTTCCCCCTCGCACCCGCGCTACGACCAACTCACTCTTGACAGCACACTCACTCCTCAGCGCGCACTTTTTCCTCACACACCCCATAGTCTGACATTCTCGCACACCTCCTCTTTCGCACTCCGTACCTGTCACACACCTTTCCAGCGGCCTCTCACGAACACCCGGGTCCAAACCAACCCCCAAGCCGACTGAAGCTCCCCTCACACCATATACATTGCCGCGTACATCGCCACTCACCTCGGCACCTCGTTTCCGCACCTCCTTCGCCACCTGCAAACTCTTTATTTGGTTAGTGAGCACACCATCACGATTTGAGCACCGACCTTGTACATATTCCATCACCTCCTCCTTTATCTGCCTCTTAGTTTCCCTCCGTCTCTTCTTAATTTCACTCACCCCCTCTTCCACCTCCTCTAATTTTTCCTTTACCTCCCTCATTTCCTGGTGCGCCCCTTCAATTTCATCCTCTAAGGCCACCTTGACAGTTTCTATGTGCGTCCTCACCTCCCGGTCCTTTGTCTCCATTGCCTCCGTCACCTCGTCCAACCTCGTTGTCAGTCCCTCACGTACCATCTGACATTCTCTCTTCGTCGCTATCGTCATTTTTGATTTATTTTTGTGTCGCCTTTAACCCTCCTAGTACCGCAATGTTCTTTTGTACCTGATCCACTAGTTCTTTTTGTCCCACTGTCAGCTGTTCTACTCCCCTCGTCAGACCCTCTATGCCCCCCTGTAACCTAGCCGTATTATTCCTCCCCTCCTTCTCCATACGCTTCTCACCTCGCCTTACCTCCTCGCGTACCCCCGAGACCTCCTCGCTTACACCTCGTCCTATTTCCTCCTTCATTTCTCCCATCTCTTTAGTAGATGCCGCCCTCATCTGTTCTAATTCATCCCTCTGAGCATCCAATTTAGTGTCTAACCCGATTTTCACCTCCTCTATCTGGTTCCCCGTCCGTTTGATTTCCCGGGCGGATTGCTCCCCGACTTCCCGCAATTTGTGGTCCATTGTGTTTTCTAACCCCCTTAACCCATTTTTCACCCCCTCTATCTGATTCTCCTGGGCAGCCATTCTATTTTCCACCCCCGTTAACCCATTTTTCACCCCCTCTATCTGATTCTCCTGGGCAGCCATTCTATTTTCCACCCCCGTTAACCCATTTTTCACCCCTTCCATCCCGTTGTCTAACCCCTCCAATTTATTGTCTAACCCCGCAAATTTACCCTCAAATTTCTTGTCTAACCCCTCAAATTTCTTGTCTAACCCCTCAAATTTATTTCCCATATTGTTTAACCCGTCTCTTAATTGCTCACTAGTACCCCTCGCTTCGTCCCTCATTTGGCCCCTCAATCGCTCACTGGTACTCCTCGCTTCGTCCCTCATTTGGCCTCCCATCCTGTTTTCCATCCCTTTGAAATTATCGTCTGTTTTTACCATAAAGGCCATCATCTGTTTCATAAAAAGGTCCAAATTCATTGGCATCTCAGGCTCGGCTGCCGCGACCACGGGCGCGGCTAAATTTGGTGCTGCAACAACCATGTGCGTGAGGGCGCCATTTTGTGCGCCTGATACCTCCTCAACCACCTCCTTATTTCTCTCCTCCATTTCTTCCCTCTGATCCTGGGTTACCCCTAACCCCTCTTCTAATGCCCCCACCGGCATCCCGCCGCCTTGACTATCCATGGCACGATGTTCAATTTAAGATTTTATAAAACAAATTTCGGCCCACTCGTAATTTGAGCGCACGAAGCGCTTCAGGTCCGTTCTCGCTCCTGGCACCAATTGTTACGGACGCGGCTAGGATGTTAATTGGCCGAGCGGATGGCCGCCGCACCCGAACAGTTACCCCGACTAACCCGATTCCTGAACGTTGGCCAAAATCGCGCCACAGATATTCAATATGGAAACCTCTAAAGCGACCGAATGTGAAGAGGAAGAAGAAGACGTACAGAGGAATAACAGGATTTATTATTTACACACACTAAAGCAAAAGGAGCAGTCAAGGTTATATACAGGGAAATGGAAAAAGCAGGTGACAGTGAAATCGTGAGCTTACCTATTAACAGTCTTAATTAACCCAGGGACAAGACACACAGAACAAACTCACGTACACGAATGGGGAAATTGCAGGTTGGTTTTTGCTGGAGGGAGAAGGTCGAAACACAAGCTGGAAGGCTTGGCAGGGCGCACAGCAAGCCGGTCCTTGTCAGGCTGGGGGCGAGCAGGACGACGTCGGCACACGTATCTCGTTGCACGCGGCAGGGGCTGGTTGTCGCTGCACGCCTCGGGCTCTTTTGGTCCTCCCCTTCTTTCCAAATCGTCTGACGCATCTTTCTCTCCGATCTCCTGCCTGCGCGATCGTCGCACGTATTTCTCTCTCCTTGCGTGTCTCTCGTGGGGGCGTCGTCGTGCGGGTTATATATGCCCGCCCTTGAACCTTCGCGAACCTACTCGATGTTTCTCTCCACACCCTCTCCAAGTCCAACCCCTTGTTCTTGGTTGGTTGATGTGGGGCTGACTCTCTCCTCCCCTCTATGACGAGGTGGGGACATGCCTTTCTTCTCCGAGGTTACCTCGTGCGTAATGGAGTCAAATGCAGCAAAGTGGACGGCAGATGAAATGCAGCAAAGTGGCTAAAGGAGTCAAAATGCAGCAAAGTGGACGGCAGATGAAATGCAGCAAAGTGGACGGCAGTTGAAATGCAGCAAAGTGGACGGGAGATGAAATGCAGCAAAGTGGCTAAACCTGGCACTTGGAAGATGCCATGGGGCGTCGGAGGGACCTGTCTTATTTAAATGATGCAACGTAATGAACTAGTGGGCCACAGAGCCTTATACTAACATGTATTAAGGACATAACTATGAGGGGAATTTAAGATTGGCTACGTGTATGCGATGGATTAACTACGGGTGACTTTTGATCTTTATACTATTGGACGGTGATATTTACAAGATTTACAGCATACAAAAAGGGGAAAATTTACATCAGATTACCCACACAATTCCCATATCCCCAACAATATATATACAGTCACGTGAAAAAGTAAGCACACCCCATGTAAAGTTTTGACTTTTTCAACATATTTCAACATACAGCTATTTGATCTTCATTTCAACAATATTGATAGATAAAGGTGATATAATATAACAAATACCATGAAACATTTACATTTTGTAGTCCATTGTATAATTTAAATAAACATAAATGCAAATTTCGCATGTGCAAAAAGTAAGTACACCCTTGGCTCTAATAAGTGGTATTGCCCCCTTTGGCAGAAACAACCTCAAGTAGGCGTTTCTTATAACTATCTACCAGTCTCTGACATCGACTGGAAGAAATTTTTACTCACTCCTCCTTGCAGAATTATTTCAGCTGTGCGATGTTTGAGGGGTTTCTTGCATGCACAGCTCGTTTCAAATCCCCCCACAACATCTCGATGGGATTTAGATCCGGGCTTTGACTTGGCCATTCCAGAACCCTCCATTTCTTTCTTTTCAGCCTTTCCTTGGTGGATTTACTGGTATGTTTAGGGTCATTGTCATGTTGCAAGGTCCACCTTCGGTTGAGCTTCAACTTTCTGACAGATGGCCTCACATTATCCTCAAGCACCCTCTGGTACAATGAACAATTCATAGTGGATTCGATGATGGTGAGCTGCCCAGGCCCTGACGCAACAAAGCTGCCCCAAACCATAATATTTCCACCACCATGCTTTACAGTTTGTATCAGGTTCTTGTGTTCAAATGCTGTCTTTGGTTTTCCCCAAACATGTCTTCTGGTACTGTGGCCAAATAGCTCTACCTTTGACTCATCTGTCCAGAGCACATTGTTCCAGAAGTGCTGGTCTTTGCCTTGGTGTTCATTGGTAAACTTTAGTCTTGCCCTGATGTTCTTTCTGGACAGCAAATGTTTCCTCCTGGCACACCTCCCATGTCGATCATATTTGTGCAGCCTCTTTATAATGGTAGACTCGTGCACTTTGACACCAACAGTGGCAAGAGCTACCTGTAGGTCCCATGATGACATTCTGGGGTTCTTAGAGACTTCTTTCAGCATCTTGTGGTCTGCTCTCGGGCTGAACTTGCTGGGGCGGTCTGGCCTGAACAAGTTGGCAGTTGCTTGGAATCTTCTCCACTTGTGGATGATCTTCCGGATAGTCGATTGATTGATTTCAAATTGTTTGGAGATCTTTTAAAATCCCTTCCCAGACTCGTAGGCATCTATAACCTTCTTTCTCAAGGCCTCAGAGAGTTATTTTGATCTAGGCATGGCGACGCCACACACTTCAACAACAAAGAACAAACCAAACTAAATGTCTGAGGTTTAAATAAGACAGGTTCCTCCAAGATCCTCTCTAATGATGTTCTAATCATTTGCACCTGAGCTGCTGCACCTGATTCTAATTTTAGGTATTTGAAGTAGTGATAAATGTAGGGGTGTACTTACTTCTTCCACATGCGAAATTTGCATTTATGTTTATTTAAATTATACAATGGACGACAAAATGTAAATGTTGCATGATATTTGTTATGTTATGTCACCTTTATATATCAATATTGTTGAAATGAAGATCAAATAGCTGTATGTTAAATATGTTGAAAAAGTCAAAACTTTACATGGGGTGTACTTACTTTTTCACGTGACTGTATACAGTATATATATATATGTATATATATATATATATATATATATGTATATATATATATATCTATATATATATATATATATATATATATATATATATATATATACAGTGGAACCTTGACTTACGAGTGCCCCAACTTACGAGTTTTTCGAGATACGAGCCGTCGCTCGGGCGGTTTATTGCTTTGAGATGCGAGCCGAGATCTGAGTTACGAGCTTTCGCCACCCGGTCACGTGGTTATCTTGCCGTGCAAGTACAGTATCTCTGCCGTATATCGCTGCATTTTTGTTTATAACGGCAGATATATTTTGTTTATAACATTTACGTATATAACGGCAGAGGAGAAGAGCATGCCAGGCCACAACTTGTTCAGAGTGCCGGCGATAGCTCGCCTTCTCTTTGTGGAAAACACGGTACTGAGAAGAAGAAGAGGATGATGTGCTTGGATATAAAACACGCAATCGTCGAAAAACATGAGCGAGGTGTGCGTGTTGTCGACTTGGTGAGGCGGATGTGAAGGCAGCTGAAGATTTTATTATAACTGAGAAGAAGAGAGGATGATGTGCTTGGATATAAAACACGCAATCGTCGAAAAACATGAGCGAGGTGTGCGTGTTGTCGACTTGGTGAGGCGGATGTGAAGGCAGCTGAAGATTTTATTATAACTGAGAAGAAGAAGAGGATGATGTGCTTGGATATAAAACACGCAATCGTCGAAAAACATGAGCGAGGTGTGCGTGTTGTCGACTTGGTGAGGCGGATGTGAAGGCAGCTGAAGATTTTATTATAACTTTTGCCGAACTGATAGAAGCCGAACGATACATCCCCCAGCAAATCTTCAACTGTGACGAGACAGGGCTCTTCTGGAAAAAGATGCCGAGGAGGACGTATATAACGGCAGAGGAGAAGAGCATGCCAGGCCACAACTTGTTCAGAGTGCCGGCGATAGCTCGCCTTCTCTTTGTGGAAAACACGGTGAGATCCTTAACATCCAACAACTAATGGGACGCAAACGGGGCGCCCAGTTTAGCGGTACACACATTGATGAATCACCCTGCCTGTGATTCACCCATGACAGGTTATAGCTGGGTCGGGATTCAAACCCAGGCTGGACAGTTTAGACTTTAGAGTCAAGTGTGCGTACCTCCAGTCCAGGCCATCCTGCCAACTTGTATGCTGCATACAGGTGAAATATAAAGCGCGAGATATTTTTATATATACTGTATATTTAAAAAAAATTGGTGTGGTTTTTGGCGGGCTGGAACGGATTAATAGCATTTCAATGCATTTTAATGGGGAAATTTGATTTGAGAAACGAGCAATTTGAGTTACGAGCTCGGTCACAGAACGAATTAAACTCGTAAGTCAAGGTTCCACTGTATATATATATATATATATATATATATATATATATATATATATATATATATATATATATATATATATATATATAAATATATATATATATATATATATATATATATATATATATATATATATATATATATATATATATATATATATACATATCTCTCATCCCCTTGGAAAACAGTCATGGCAGGTGAACTCACAAACACTAGAAAGAGGAAGGTAAATTTTACTCCAACGGAACGGGATATGCTGTGTCGGTTGGCATAACATCATATTAATGTCATTACAAACCTATGTACGCGTCACTAACCACAGATAAGGTGTTATCCGGCCCAGAAGAGGTTGGATAAAATTATCCGGAAAAAATCACTAATTTATCCAGAAAATTCACTAGTTTATCCAGTGGATAAAGGTATCTGGAAAAATCACTAATTTATCTTGTGGATAAAGCTATCCAGAAAAATCACTAGTTTATCCAGGGGATAAAGTTATCCAGAAAAATCACTAGTTTATTCTGCTGATAAAGTTATCCAGGCTTTGAGAAATGGAACCTATCCAGAGGATAAATGTTATCCTCCGGATAGATGATTTATCCTCAGGATAGTGATTATCCAGGCTTCTAACAACCGGGCCCTGGAAGGAAGATTAACATGATTAGGACTAACTTAAATCAGCCTAAAGTAATCTTCCAATCATAATTATAGCCTTTTGTAGAATAAAACTGCTTTGCGATGACAAAATCTCTGAGAACTGGTGAATATGTCTCATATATATAGTGTTTCTGATATTCGTTTTGCATGAACTTTTGCATTTAAACTGTATAATTGTTTAATATAGGAAAATGTTAATAGTAGGCCTACATTTGATTTAAACCTTCGTGAAGTTGGTTTTATAGTAGCATAATTAGGTTGAACTTTACAATAGTGTTAGACTCCTATAGGCTGATTTAACTTTGGCCTAATCATGTTAATGTGAGTTTACAGTTTCAGAAGTCAGAGTCAAAAATACCCGGTATAAGTTTAGGTTGCAGTGACCCAAATGCAGTCGGGTATTAAGAACCTCCTGGTTCCTTCACGTGTTGGAGAAGAGCACCAACTCTTCAAATCGCCTACATCAGTGAATAAAAAATAATCAATCCTTCAGGGAAGAGTTTTAGAGAAAGACCACATAAATGTTCCAAATTGGGGTTTTGAAACACCAAAGTAAAATTTTAATTAGGGTGTTTCAAAACCCATGCTATTTGACAGCTATGTTTCATGACAGCATTTCATGACAGTTAAAGTGTGGAGGATCAATAAATGCTCCTTGTTAAGGTGTGGAGGATCAATAAATGAAATGTAAAAATGTTGGCTAAACCACAGCGATTCCATCCAGATATCCAGGTTGTCCACGATCCAAATAGTCAGGTTAAACAAGCAAGACGACCTTTATATCAACCAACTGTAGCGGTTACCGGAAGCATTACACAATCCCCTTGCACAGGCCGATGACGCAACCGGCGGGCGGTCACTTGCCCGGGCTCGTCCGGACTTGCCCGGACTTGCCTTGCCCGGGCGGACACTTGGTTTGCATACCACGCCCCGTTGAGAGGCGTGGCTTTTGTGTGGTGAACTTTGGTTATAAATTGCCGCCCGTTCTATCGGGCTTTTCAGTGCTTTTGAGTTGAGCTGGAAAGAAATAGATCAGTGAAACTTCGTTCCTGGTGTCGTCCATTTTGTCCGGCCTTACCGTGAGAGCATAGCTCCACAATTGGTGACCCCTTTTCAAGAACACGGCGATGGAGTCATCTGTAGATTTGAAGCTCCCTGGCTTTTGGGAATCGCACGCAGCCGTCTGGTTCGCCCAAGCGGCTTCTCAATTCGCCCTGCGGAACATTACGGAGGACACGACGTGCTACCACCATGTGGTCTCCGCGCTCAATGCCTCCACTGCCACCCGGGTCCTGAGCTTCCTGCCTTTCTCGGCCAGGCGCTCAATGCCTCCACTGCCACCCGGGTCCTGAGCTTCCTATAGAACCCGCCGAATGCCGACAAATACGGCGCCCTCAAAGGCCTACTCCTTGGTGCGTTTGGACTCACGGAGACCGAACGCACGCGACAACTGCTCGACCTCCCGGAGCTGGGTGAGGCCCATCCTTCCGAACGCATGGACCACATGCTTGCTCTACTCGGCCACCACAGCCCAAATTTCCTCTTCCGCAAGCTGTTCCTCTGGCAGCTACCCGGGCAGGTACGATTAGCTTTGGCTAATTCACCCATCACGGACCCTCGCGCCCTGGCCAAGGAGGCCGATAAATTTTTCTCGGCCAGGCGACACGTCGGAGCGGCCGCCTGGAACCCTGGGCCGACTGAGGCAACGCCCGCGCCACGACCGGTGCCACCACCGGCCGAGTTAGCGCCATTGGCGGCAGAGGCCGCCGCGACGCCCCGTCGACCGAACCCTACGTGACCGCCGGAGCCTCCACCAGAGCGGACCATGTGCTACTACCACGCCAGGTTCAGGCAGAAGGCCAGAACGTGCCGCCCACCATGCACTTTCGGCAGCTCGGGAAACGACCAGGCCGGCGCTCGCTGCCTGCCATGAGCGTTGGCCATTCAGGCAGCCTTCTGTTTATTACGGACACAGCGTCCGGGCGGCGTTTTTTGTGCGACACTGGCGCTCAGCTGAGCGTGATACCCGCCTCGGTGCAGGACAAACAGGCAGCGCTTTGCGGCCCTGCCTTGGTCGCCGCAAACGGCTCATCCATCCGCACCTTCGGGTTGCGCAGCATTGCATTCTGCTTCGGGGGCCAGCGCTTCAGGTGGGACTTCATCACGGCGAACGTACGTACCCATGGCCTTGCTGGCTGCAGATTTTCTTTGCACGCATGGGCTTTTGGTTGACGTCAAACGGCGTCAGCTCATCAACGCGGAGACCTTCAGCTCACTCGCTTGCTCATTGAGTGGCTCCGCACCAACCAAGCTAGCCTGCGCTCTTCCGGCCGCGGACGATTTCACCCGCCTACTTGCCGAGTTTCCCGCCCTCACGCAGCCATCGTTTTCAGCTGCGTGAGGGCGGGAAACACGGCGTCGAACACCACATCCCGACCACAGGTCCACCGGTCTACGCCAGGGCTCGTCGCCTCGACCCGGCCAAACTCGCCGTGGTGAAGGCGGAATTCGACGCGCTGGAGCGATTGGGCATTGTGCGGCGCTCGAATAGCGCGTGGGCCTCGCCCCTGCACATCGTGCCCAAACCGGGTGGCGGATGGCGACCATGCGGCAATTACTGCCGTCTCAACGACGACACCACCCGCGACCGGTACCCGATACCACATATACAGCACTTTTCCGCCCGTTTGGCGGGGCAGGTGATCTTTTCCAAGGTCGACCTCATTCGGGGCTACCACCAGGTACCCGTCCGGCCAGCCGACGTGCCCAAGACGGCGGTATTTACACCTTTTGGCCTCTTCGAGTTCTTTTGCATGCCGTTCGGCCTTAAGAACGCAGCCCAGGCCTTCCAACGGCTGATGCACAGCGTGCTGCGCGACCTCACCTTCCTTTTCGTCTACTTGGATGACATTCTCGTCGCCAGCACTTCCCGGGCAGAGCACCTCATCCACCTGCGCATGCTTTTTGAGCGCCTCGGCCAGCACGGCCTCATCATCAACCCGGAAAAATGCCAGTTTGGCGTAACGGCCGTCGACTTCCTGGGTCACCGCATCACGAAGCGCGGGGCCATTCTGCTGCCGACCAAAGTGGAGGCAGTCGCATGTTTCCCGCGCCCCTGCTCCATCACGGCCCTACAGGAATTTTTGGGAATGGTAAATTTCTACCAGCGGTTCGTGCCTCGCGCCGCCCAACTCATGCGCCCCCTGTACGAAGCTCTCCGGGGCAAGCCGGCCAAGCACGACGTTGCCTGGACCAAAGAGATGGACGAGGCATTCATGGGCGCTAAGCTGGCCCTCGCCAACGCGACCATGCTGGCGCATCCGGCGCTCGACGCACCCATCGCCCTCAACATGGACGCTTCTGACTACGCGGTGGGTGCCGTGCATGAACAGTGGGTGAATGGGGCTTGGCAACCGCTGGCGATCTTCAGCCGACAGCTTCGCCCTAACGAGCGCAAGTATAGCGCTTTCGACCGCGAGCTCCTCGGCCTTTACCTGGCCGTTCGCCACTTCCGCCATCTTTTAGAGGGCCGCCCTTCATGGCGTTTGTGGACCACAAACCCCTGGTCTTCGCCATGGCCAAGGTTGCAGAGCTGTGGTCGGCCCGCCAGCAGCACCACCTCTCCGCCGTGTCCGAATTTACGACGGACATTCGGCACGTCGTGGGCAAGGACAACGCTGTGGCCGATTGCCTCTCCCGGTCCGGCGCGAACGCTGTCCAACTCGGTGTGGACTTCGCCCACATAGCGGCTCACCAGACCGCCGACCCCACGGCGCAAGCCCTCCGGACAGCGGACACAGGCCTGCGGTTGGCCGATGTCCCCTTCGAGGACACAGGCACAGTTCTCCTGTGTGACGTTTCCCTGGGCCAACCTCGCCCCATCGTGCCCATCGGATGGCAGTGGCACATTTTTGATGCCCACCACAGCCTTTCCCACCCAGGCCGGAAAGTGCCGCAGAAGCTCGTGGCAGCGAAATTCGTCTGGCACGGGCTCCGTAAGGACGTCCACCACTGGGCCAACGCCTGTGTCGCCTGCCAGCGTGCGAAGGTCCACCGGCACACCCAGGCCCCATTGGCCAGCCTCCAGGACGACGGTTGGGCTGACAGGCTCCCGTGGGTCCTATTGGGCCTCCGAACGGCCCCTAAAGAGGACCTCCAGGCTTCCACCGCCGAGCTGGTCTACGGCCAGCCACTGCGCGTGCCGGGCGAGTTCATTCCCGATGCCACCGGCCCCTGGTCCACGCCTCGCCAATGCTCGGTCCTCCAGGAGGCCGCCAGGAGGTTTTCCCCCGTGCCCACGTCCCATCACGGCTGCCCCCAACCCCACGTCCCCCCAGCACTTCGCACTGCGGAGTACGTTTTCATCCGGAACGACGCACACAAGGGACCGCTCCGGCCACTGTACGATGGACCTTTCCGGGTCCTGAAAAGGGACGACAAGTCGTTCATCGTGGACATCGGCGGCAAACCGGACCACATCTCCGTGGACCGCCTCAAGCCGGCCCATTTGGACCTCGACCAACCTCCACGGTTGGCCCTTCCTCCAGGACGGGGCCGTCCCCCGTCAACCAAGCCCCCCACCCGACCATCCACCGCCACGCCACCTACCACCCCCACACGAAACGCCAGGGGTCGTTTCGGCTGGGTCATCAAGACCCCCCTCAAACTGACTCTCCCGGTGCAAGTTAATTCCGGGGGGGCGCATGTAGCAGTTACCGGAAGCATTACACAATCCCCTTGCACCGGCCGTTGATGTAACCGGCGGGCGGTCACTTGCCTGGGCTCGTCCGGACTTGCCTTGCCCGGGCGGACACTTGGTTTGCATACCACGCCCCGTTGAGAGGCGTGGCTTACCGATTTGCATACCACGCCCCGCCTGAGAGGCTTGGCTTTTGTGTGGTGAACTTTGGTTATAAATTGCCGCCCGTTCTATCGGGCTTTTCAGTGCTTTTGAGTTGAGCTAGAAATAAATAGCTCAGTGAAACTTCGTTCCTGGTGTCGTCCATTTTGTCCGGCTTTATTGTGAGAGCATACATAGCTCCACACAACCATATTTGTACAATCTCTTAAATTTCATTGAAATTGGACATCTGAACAAAACTAGATATATATTGATATCATCTGAGTACCTCCACTGGAATGGTGTGTAAAATATACCACGGTTATATCAGAAAAACCAAAAAAACGACGGTTATATCAGAACGAGCTGATTCGTCACACAGTCACGGATTGATTAACCCCAATATTACGCCGTTAAAAAATTACGTAATGTTACGAGAAAAACTACTACCCCCATTAAAATTACTACCACCCCATAAAAAAGAATAATGACGAGTTATATATTAAAACGCAGAAGGCAGCCTGAATGATAACAAAGAGTAGAGATGCAACCGCTGACCACCGGGTGTTAACAACACAGTCGCGCTTACAGTTACAGCACCTCAGGTTGCCGTGAATGGTGTATCGGAAGGCACCAAGCCTGCATCTCCTGTTTTATATCTGCGATTATTATACAATTCATAATAATGACGAGATTAATATTAAAACTCAGGAACCAGTCCGAATAATAATAATGAGTGGAGATGCAGCCTCGGACCATCAGCTGTGAACAACACCACTGTTCTTACAGCACATCCGGTTGCCGCGAATATTGTGTTTGAATGCACCAGGCTGGCATCTCATGTTGTGCATCTTTGATTATTATTCCAGGTATGGATCAATTTCTCTCAAAATAGTGAATATTGAGGCACGATGTTGTTGAGTTTATTTATCAATGTTGTAAGTAAATTCGCATTGTGCATGATTGGGTTGTTATTAGTTAAGGCTTACAAACTCGGGGATCATTAATGGTCTCGGTGCTATGGTGGGTGGAGTCAAGCGACAGATGTGGGTGGGTCCGGCAGCTTTTCGACCAATGGGTGCGCATTTCAAAAACGACCCCCAACAAGAATTGCAACAACAACGGCAGCACCAAGCTCTTGTACATCTGCGACATGTCACAGGTAAATATAAATCCTCAAAACAAGATAAATGTACAAATACCGCTCCATCATACTGTTTGCATTTCGTACAGTTAAAAATTATTCACATTTTCTTTTGCTTGGAGTTCATTAGATGATGATAAAATTATTCTACAGGATGGAATCACTGAATAATGAATGAATGAATGATCGTTTTAAGGCCATTTTCCCCACTAGAGCAGGGGTTAGCTCTTGCGGGCCCCATGACAATCATGGTTCCCTGTTTGAGGCAATGTTTTTATGGCCGGAATGACAATCATGGTTCCCTGTTTGAGGCAATGTTTTTATGGCCGGATGCCCTTCCTGACACCAACCCTTGGTCGCCTCTTTCGATGCCTTCCTGACACCAACCCTTGGTCGCCTCTTTCGATGCGCAGGGATACAGTGTACCTATTTTAAATCGGGGTACACACCGTGATCATTCATCCCAGCAAGCTGGTACTCAATTTGCCGACCTCGGAAGGCATGACAGGCTGAGTCAACCCCCCTGGCATTAATTCAGTGATTGACCGGGATTCAAACCCAGGCTCGCACAAGGAATCTCAAGCCAGCACCCTAACCGCTAAACCAACACCAGGCAACAGGATGGAATCACTACTTAACTAAAATTAAATTAGCTTGTTATTGTCAATTGTCAACAACCCGACTCAGCCACCAAATTTATTCAATCCGTCCATAACTTTTTTTTAGATATCGTGATATATATATATATATATATATATATATATATATATATATATATATATATATATATATATATATATATATATATATATATATATATATATATATATACATACTGTATATATATATATATATATATATATATATATATATATGTACAGTCACTTGAAAAAGTAAGTACACCCCATGTAAAGTTTTGACTTTTTCAACATATTTCAACATACAGCTATTTGATCTTCATTTCAACAATATTGATAGATAAAAGTGATATAATATAACAAACATCATGAAACATTTACATTTTGTAGTCCTTTGTATAATTTAAATAAACATAAATGCAAATTTCGCATGTGAAAAAAGTAAGTACACCCTTGGCTCTAATAGGTGGTATTGCCCCCTTTGGCAGAAACAACCTCAAGTCGGCATTTCTAATAACTGTCTACCAGTCTCTGACATCGACTGGGAGAAAATTTTGCCCACTCCTCCATGCAGAATTCTTTCAGCTGTGCGATATTTGAGGGGTTTCTTGCATGCACAGCTCATTTCAAATCCCCCCACAACATCTCAATGGGATTAGATCCGGGCTTTGACTTGGCCATTCCAGAACCCTCCATTTCTTTCTTTTCAGCCATTCCTTGGTGGATTTACTGGTATGTTTAGGGTCATTGTCATGTTGCAAGGTCCACCTTCGGTTGAGCTTCAACTTCTCCGACAGATGGCCTCACATTATCCTCAAGCACCCTCTGGTACAATGAAGAATTCCTAGTGGATTATATGATGGTGAGCTGTCCAGGCCCTGATGCAGCAAAGCTGCCCCAAACCATAATATTTCCACCACCATGCTTTACAGTTGGTATCAGGTTCTTGTGGTCAAATGCTGTCTTTGGTTTTCGCCAAACATGTCTTCTCGTACTGTGGCCAAATAGCTCTACCTTTGACTCATATGTCCAGAGCACATTGTTCCAGAAGTGGTGGTCTTTGCCTCGGTGTTCATTGGCAAACTTTAGTCTTGCCCGGATGTTCTTTCTGGACAGCAAAGGTTTCCTCCTGGCACACCTCCCATGTAGATCAAATTTGTGTAGCCTCTTTCTAATGGTAGACTCGTGCACTTTGACATCAACAGTGGCAAGAGCTACCTGTAGGTTCCGTGATGACATTCTGGGGTTCTTAGAGACTTCTTTCAGCATCTTGCGGTCTGCTTTCGGGCTGAACTTGCTGGGGCGGCCTGGCCTGAACAAGTTGGCAGGGTGTTTGGAATCTTCTCCATTTGTAGATGATCTTCCGGACAGTCGAATGATTGATTTCAAATTGTTTGGAGATCTTTTTAAATCCCTTCCCAGACTCGTCGGCATCTATAACCTTCTTTCTGAAGGCCTCAGAGAGTTATTTTGATCTAGGCATGGTGACACCGCACACTTCAACAACAAAGAGCAAACCAAACTAAATGTCTGAGGTTTAAATAAGACAGGTTCCTCCAAGATCCTCTCTAACGATGTTCTAATCATTTGCACCTGAGCTGGTGCACCTGATTCTAATTTTAGGTATTTGAAGTAGTGATAAATGTGGGGGTGTACTTCCTTTTTCCACATGTGAAATTTGCATTTATGTTTATTTAAATTATACAATGGACTACAAAATGTAAATGTTTCATGATATTTGTTATATTATATCACCTTTATCTTTCAGTATTTTTGAAATGAAGATCAAATAGCTGTATGTTGAAATATGTTGAAAACGTCAAAACTTTACATGGGGTGTACTTACTTTTTCACGTGACTGTATATATCGTTTTTGATCACTCGATGGTGAAGAATCACTTAAAATTTTATTGTATCCGAATCCGTATTCGGATCTTCACCAAAATCGAATTGTTTCGTCCATGTCACACACCCAACCTGACAACCAAGTTTCGTCCGAATCTGTCCCACCGCTTTTTGAGATATCCTGCTCACAGGCAAACAGACAATCAGGGGCGAAAATATAACCTCTATCCACCTTTGGTGACGGAGATAATAAAAGAGTAGCAGACATATTTAATGACCATCAACGACTGAATGCACATCTTTTTTTTCTTCTTTTTTTTTTCTTTTTTTTGTTTTGTTTTGTATACAAGATCGAGGCTCGTGAAAGAGCGAACATTAATCACACAGAAAGACAAACAGAAACATAAAACAAATAACATCGGGAGCGGTAGACAAGATGGGGAGAGAGGGGGAAGGACACAAACACAACATTTGAGAGCAGGGACCGAGAGACATGGAGACATCAAGAGATCTGTGGGAGGGAGAGGGCTTTGGGGGGGAGGCATGTGAAGGGGGGGGGGGGGGATGGGAGAGGTATAAACATATGGACACTGCCAGGATTTCCAGGAAAGAAGTTGGAATTTCAAACAAGGTGGATCTGGGGTGAATTAGTGGGGGTAGAAAAGATCAAGGTTATGGATGGGGGAAGATAAGAGATGGTGGTGAACAGCTGTTTTAAAGACCTGGAGGGAGGAGAGGGATTGAAGGGAGTGTGGGAGTTTGTTCCACAGGCGGGAGAAAAGAGGAATGAAAGAGTGAAGGTGAGCAGAGAGCCGAGATTTCGGCAGTTTAACCATCAGAGGGTTGCTGGCAGATCTTGTGCGACCTGTAGGAATATTTGGGGGACAGAGCACAGAGAGAGCTGGGGGAGCAAGGCCGGAGAAGAGTCGGTAGAAGACAGAAAGACCACCTACCTGCCTGCGGTGAGTGAGTGAAAGGCCCTCAGAGATAGCTTCATCGCGGGAGATTCCAATGATTTTGAAAGCTTTGGATTCAACAGCGTGAAGCCGAGCCAGGTGTGAGGCAGGAGCACCAGCCCATAGGGGAGAACAGTATTCCATTGAGCTGTGGATGAAAGCCTTGTATGTGGTGAGGAGCTCAGGTGTGCCGAGGAAGGACTTTGCACGACGGAGGATGCCCAGTCGGCGACCGGCTTTGGAGGCCAGCTTGGAAATGTGGTTTTCCCAAGAAAGATCATGGCAGATAGTGAGACCCAAAAGCTTGAGCGACAGAACTTCTTGGAGAGGATTGTTGAGAAAGTAGATGGGAGGGTTGTCCAGTCGATCTTTTCGGAGAGACATAGTAAGAGAGTGAGATTTGTCAGGATTGAAAGACATGTTCCACTTGTTTGACCAGTCTGTGATTTTGTCCAGGTCTTCAGAGAGCGAGGAGGCTGCAGACTGCCGATCTGAGGGAAGAGGAATGGAGCGGCAGAGAGTGGAGTCATCAGCAAAGAGATAGAGAGGATTTTCCAGAGAGTCGGAGAGATCATTGATAAAGACCAGAAAAAGCACAGGGCCCAGCACACTTCCTTGGGGAACTCCAGCCTGAACAGGAAGGGGAGATGAGAGAAATCCATTCAGGGCCACACGTTGACTACGACCAGAGAGGAAGTCCGCAAGCCATGCATGGAGATTTCCATGGATACCATAGGAGGAGAGTTTGGTGAGCAGAGCTGGGTGCCAGACCGTATCAAAGGCCCGTGATATGTCAAGGGAGACAGCTCTGATTTCCTGTTTGGCATTGAGGACCTCCATCCATTGTTGAGACAGCAGAAGCAGCATGTCCAGAGTAGAGTGACCTGGTCTGAAACCAAATTGATGATCAGAGATCAAGCCATCGGAGAAGAGGAAAGATTTCATATCCGAAGCAATGATGGATTCCATGACTTTGCTGATAATTGGGAGCAGGCTGATTGGTCTGTAGTTGCAAGGATCTGTTTTTGCACCTTTTTTGTGTAAAGCGGTAATGTTAGCTGATTTGCAGGATGCTGGCAGATGACCTTGAGCAAAAGATAGGGTGAAAAGAACAGAGAGAGGGTGAGATAGAGCGGCAGAGCAGGATTTTAGGACCCGTGGGCTGATGCCGTCTGGTCCAGTTGCAGAATCAGAGTCGAGGTTTGACAAAAACTCCTCCACCTTGTCAGGAGAGAAGGACACAGAGTCCAGGAGCAGTTGGGTTCGACTGGGAAAGGTGGGAACAGAGAGAGATGGGTTTGTGACTAAGGATTTTGAGGCGAACACAGAGTTGAGGCATTCGGCTTTGTCACGTGCGATGTCAACTGTGTGGCCATTTGAGGTAAGGGAGGGGATGGAGGGGGAACAAACACCAGAAACGGATTTGACGAGACGCCACCAGGATTTGGAGGAAGGAGACAGGTTTGAGAGTTCATTCTTGAGTGAGGAGAGATAGTGCTAGAGATAGTGCTAGAGTGCTAGAGAGATATAGATAGATCTAGAAATGAAATTGAAGAATGCGGGGGCACTCGCCCAATGGAGGAAGAAATTTGATTTAGATAAGCTCAGAGGTGGGAGATTGTGGGAGAAATACAACAAAGGAGTACGAAACAGATTTGCCGCAATAGAAGTAGGGAATGGCATTGACTTGAAGTGATAGATAAAGCTTGTAAATTCATTAATGGTGTGTACAGAGAAGCTGCAGAGAAAGTGATTGGAGTTAGGAAAGCCTAAATATAAACCATGGATTTCCACCCAAACATGAAATCTAATTGAGGACAGGAAGGAGCTGAAACAGAAACTAGACGGTTGCAAAACAAGGAGGGTAAAGGAAAGACTGCAAAATAAATATGATAATCAAGACAAAGCTGTGAAGAAATGTGCATGGAAGGATAAAATTAATTACATAGAGAACATGGCAGAAGAAGCAAAGACAGCAGCTGAGACGGGAGACATGGCAACGGTTTATAAGATATCCAGACAGCTAACCATAGACAGAACAAGAGGGGGCAAGCCAGTAAAAGACAAGCAAGGAAATATAAATTATATGCTCATTTCAAATGGAAAGAGCAGATGGGCAGAACAGCAGAGGGAGCAGATGGAAATATGGGCAAAAAAATTCAAGAAGGTTTTGAATAGAGAATTTCAAGATGAGATCAAAGAATGGACATGAAGGGATTTACCAATCGACACGGGACAAATTAAACAGTCTCAAGTATGAGATGCTATCAAAAGTCTGAATAACAGGAAGGTATCAGAGCAGAAAACATACAATGTAGAGCTGTACAAATGCAGCATATATTTATAAACATATAACCTAACAAGAACAGCACTTGGGGGAGAGCATAGCTCCACCAGGCTGAACAATTTACGTTTTGTATCCCACTAACAGGTCAGCTCTGGATTCGGACCTGAATCAAAATCGAATCTGCCTGGTCTTGTCACCTACCCAACTCATCCACCCAGTTTTGTAATAAGCCATCCACAACTTTTTGAGATATTGTGCTATATATCGTTACTAGCAGAGGTACCCGGCTTTGCACGGGAGTGGGAGGAGGAGGGGAGGGGGAAGAGGAGGGGAGGGGAACGGGGGGGAGGGGGGAGGGGGAAGCGGGGGAGGAGGAGGGGAGGGGGAAGAGGAGGGGAGGGGAATGGGGGGGGAGGGGGAAGGGGGGGAGGGGGGGAGGGGAAGGGGGGAGGGAAGGGTGCGGGGGTGCCCAGGGGAAGAAGGGCCCCTCCCCTCCCCCTCCCCCCCCTTTTCCCCTCCCCCCCCTCCCCTTCCCCTTCCCCCTCGTTCCCCTCCCCTTCTCTTCCCCCTCCCCTCCTCCTCCCCCTTCACACCAGGGGGGTTGACTCAGCCTGTCATCCCACCGAGGTCGGAAGTTGGAACTCATTGTCGTCAAATAAATGTAGCCTGTATGTTTCACTCTTTGTCACATGCCGTTGGTCCCATGTCAATCGGATGAAGTTGAAAAATTAACGTTACGAAGGTTCTCTGGGACGTACTGATTCCGAATAATGAAGTTGAAAAATTAACGTTCCGAAATACGCTAATTACGCTAACAGAAGCGCTGGAGGGAGCACTGCGCTCCCTCCCTTAGATTCCCTCCCTCTTCTGCTAGCGCTAATTACGCGTAACACACTAATTTTAAAACCCGAAGTTTTTTTAATTTTAAGGTGTGCTGTAGTCAGAAGCGCTAGAAGCGCTGCGCTCCCTCCCTTCGAATCCCTCTCTCTTCTGCTAGTGCTAATAATACGCTAATTTTAAAACCCGAAATTTTTTAAATGTTTATGTCTCCGTGACATTCCTGGGACCATCCCGAGTCGAACAGTACTTTCCGCTCGCAAATCCGTCCACGGGTTCTCGAGATCTTAGAGATCATAGATAGATCAGGATACAGACACAGAGGCCAACTCTACTTTATATATATAGATTGGCACTATCATTCAATGATGAAGAATCACTTTAAAAAAATTAAAAATTCTCATATCCGGATCCGGATTCGGATATTCACCAAAATCTAATCATTTCATCCTTGTTACATACCAAAGCTCTCCACCAAATTTTGGCTGAATCCATACACACTTTTTGAGACCTCGCCATTTGTGCATTTTGCCTCGCTATTCGTGCATTTTGCCTCGCCATTCGTGGATTTTGCCTCTCTATTCGTGGTTTAGACCTCTCTATTCACAGATTTTCATGACTCTAGAACCTATCCCCCCTTTTTCCATTGAAACAATGCCCCACTATTCACGGGTTTCGCTATTCCCGGATTTTCTAGGAACATATCCCCTGCGGATAGCGGGGCCCGAGGGTACTTGCAAATCCCATCCCCATCCCACTCCCAGCCCCCCAAAAAGGTTGCCATGGAGACATCAACTTGTCCATTTCATTCAGATTAAAATTGACAATCTTAATCATAGCTCGGGCCAATCAGATGAAAATTGATTTTTCAGATGAAAATTGATGATTTTAGAAGTTTGACCTTGAGTTGACCTTTGACATTTTGACCTCAAAATGAGATGATTTCCCAATTCAGTGACTCAATATGCAAATGCTGTTCAACTTCCATGGCAATCGGAATGAAAAATGACAATTTCAGAAATTTGACTGATTTTAGAAATTTGAAAAGGTTGATGACCTTTTGGCCGATGTTGATCTCAAAAATAGTTTGTGGTTGAATTCAGTTCGCTAATATGTTAATCCTATTCAAATTTAAAGTCAATCAGATGAAAATTGAGAATATTAGAAATTTGAAAAAACGTGGTTGACCTTTTGACCTAAAAAATAATAATAGGAGATTCTGTCGGTCCCCGAACCCCACCATTTGGTGAAGTTTCATGAAGATCAGTGTAAAATTGTGGCCTGTAGTCAAGTATAAGTCAACGGGTAGACAAACATACAAACAAACACACAAACACACACACACAAACCGTTCAAACACCGTTCAAACCGTTCAAACACAAAGTTCAACATACTTTTCAAAAAATATATTTTTTGCCAAGTAACAAACAGACAGGGGTGAAAACATAACCTCCATCCACTTTCGGTAGCGGAGGTAATAATCAACATATACCTAATAATAATTGTGCTTAATAAACGAGATATGGAAGCAAGAAAAAATGTCTGAAGAATAAGAATTATGATCAAAAAAATCAACTACCAAAGTAAGGGGACATAACGGAATGTGGGAACTGGAGAAGAGTGACCCTACTGTGCATTGCCAACAAAGTGTCTTGCAAGATAATGCTTAACAGAATGCAAAAGGTTGTTGACAGTGTCATAAGATAGGAACAAGCTGTGTTTAGGAGAAACAGGGGAGGCAGGGATCAGATCTTCAAACGAAGAACAATAATAGGACAATGCAACTACATATCTGCGTTCACAAAGCAATCACCAAGCCTCCCACGGCACCACGATCCAATGATGACCATATTCTTTTCGGACCGCCATATGACCTTTACCTTCAACATTTAGGGATGCAGTGAAAATTAAGAAATTGTGTTCCCATCTACAATCTATCCATAAAACTCAACTTCATGGAAATCGGGAGGAAAATAATTCAAGTTATGATCAAAAATGTGTTTTTAGTTCATTAAGTCTCTATCGGAAAATGTAGGTCAAGGGCACTAATCAAATATCAGATGCACAACTTCAGTGCAGGTACATTATCATGATGCAAGAACATCTTGAGAGGTGAAGTAGTCTTTGAGATTCTGCATTGGCAAAATTGAGCGATGACAAAAAATGCAGTTTTTTTTTCAGCCCACCATTTGACCTTGACCTTTATGATGATGTCGAGTCTCCTCGGGTAATAATGGCGTGTTTGCCATCATATTGCCTTTCTATGGCTGGTACACACGAGTAAGTGTGGTATAGATGGGGGTCGCCACTCCTCTCCGCCCCTCCCTCTGACCTTTAACCCAAATGGGTATGGTGTAAATTAATCGTAAATGCTCCTTGATATAAGAACTATGACAGGAATGGAAAAGACGTTCTGATCAGACAAACCTTAAAAGAGTTATGGTTTAAAATAAATGTTAAATTGTCTATATGCAACTATGCAAGTCATGACCTGAAAAATTAGGTCAAGGTCAAAGGATTATGGCAACCCCCAGCATACATTATTTTCCAAATATTGATGCAGAATTTCATTACGAAAGTCCCAGACAGCTCCGAGATGAGGTTTGTGCCTTCCAACATCTGGATTAGACAGACATGAGGTTCATGCCATTCAACATCTGGATTAGACAGACATGAGGTTCATGCCATTCAACATCTGGATTAGACAGACATGAGGTTCGTGCCATTCAACATCTGGATTAGAGAAAGAGACATGTGAGGTTGTCATTCAACATCTGGATTAGATAGATAGACATGTGATGTTGTGTCATGCAACATCTGGATTAGACAAAGATACATGTGAGGTTGTGTCATTCAACATCTGGATTAGACAGAGAGATGTGTGAGGTTCATGTCATTCACCATCTGGATTGGACAGGGAGACGTGCAGAGTTTGTGTCATTCAACATCTGGATTATACAGGGAGACATGTGAGGTTCGTGCCATTCAACATCTGTATTAGACAGAGATACATATGAGGTTTGTGCCATTCAACATTTGGATGAGACAGAAAGACATGTGAAGTTTGTACTGTTCAACATCTGTATTAGACAGAGAGACATGTGAGGTCCATGCCATTCAACATCTGTATTATACAGAGATACGTATGAGGTTTGTGCCATTCAACATTTGGATGAGACAGAAAGACATGTGAGGTTCGTGTCATTCAACATCTGGATTGGACAGACATGTGAGGTTCGTGCCATTCATCATCTGGATTAGATAGAGATACATATGAGATTTGTGCCATTCAACAACTGGATTAGACAGAGACATGAGGTTTTTGTCAATCAACATCTGGATTAGACAGAGAGACATGTGAGGTTCATGCCATTCAACATCTGTATTCGACAGAGAGACATGTGCGGTGTGTGCTATTCAACATATAGATTATAAGATTAAGCAGAGAGACATGTGAGGTTCGTGTCAATCAACATCTGGATTAGACAGGGAGACATGTGAGGTTCATACCGTTCAACATCTGGATTGGACAGAGAGCTGCCATGGTTTCGGATATTTGTTGCTTGTCGATTGCGCCTATTTGTTGAAACAGGAAAACATTTTGCTTGCACTAGCAGCTCAGCAAGATGAAGCACCTTCCGAATGCCATTGATGGTGCTCCTGTGGCTTCCTGCTGGATGTCTGACAGATAATAAAGCTTCCGTGTAATCAACAAGATAAATTATGATTACCAAACAACGCAATGCACACGTTGTGGAAATCAGCATGTTGTGCCAGTCTTCTGGTGTTGCTGCTTATTAAACGGGTTTCCCTGTGGCTTCAAGACAGAGAAAGAACTTTCATTAAGGGTCTGTCTGAAGAATTATGACGGAAAATTTCCAGTCTGGCAAGTGGCAAGCAACATTAAAGAAATGCGCATCACAATGTCAAAGGCTCTTCGTACAAACAACTGAGTAAGAGGCCTAAGAGGTTGTGGGGCTTCGTGTTCCAGTTAGCACAATTCCTGCCAAGTACCATGGCAAAACAATTGGAATTGTGTTGAAATTAGCTTACCTTCATGATAGCATGTGCATCAACCAATGATCTCCATACTAACTGGAAAGGGTGCCTAACGTTAATTGGTCGGGTGGTCCTGAAGCCACCGGAAGTGCTCCGTCCGCCATATTGCTTCTCCCACAACACAGAAAAACCAGTTTGTGTCAATACATATACTTGCTTCAAGGTGCACATTTCCTACGACAATTCCACCTTCCAACTTTATTTTTCTCCTTTCCCACTTGCTTTTCTTCCATTCTGACTTGATTTTAGTCCATTCCAGGGTTGAAAAATGCATTGTTATGTTATTTATGAAATGCCATCATGTACTGCTTGCGGTTCTGATCAAAGTAGAAGAGGAATCACATTTCATCGGTAAGTGGCATTCACCCTAGTTACTAATGTTCCCTTTCATTCGTTTTGTGGACTCATGGGAGAGCAAATATGGTGGACAAATTGTAAGATAACTGCTATATTGTCACGGCTTTAGCTGCGTGGCGTGCTCTCGCATTACATAGCATTCTGGTCTCCATATGGAGGCGTGGGTTCGTATCCCACTTCTGACACCATGTAAACCAACTGCTTTATTGACAGCTATTGGGGATGCCTCTTCGTGGTGGTTGTATCCCCCAACACAAGTCGAGGGCCAAATCTTCCCCATTCTTCACTGCTGCCTGGGTTTGTCAGGTCAGCGCGGTCACGGTCAGAGTGCCGATTGGTCCCCATGGACCAGCCCTTTCTTGTCTGTCTCTCTCTCTCTCTTTCTCTCTTTCTCTAATTCTGTTGTGGCCCTGAATTTGTGAAGGCGAGGGAACACCATCCTGGATGTGGGGGATCCCTTGGTCGCTCCTGCGAGATCGATTGGCTGTTTCCGTGCCGCCGGCTTGTTTGAGAGAAATGTCCGGGGCTATACAACAACAACTGCTTTATTTCAGGCCATCTCTTGCAAAATCTCATGTGATCCCGCCAGAGTCGGAAGGGCACATGTTAATTCACAAAACATGGAAACAAACACGAACATGAAACAGGAACACAGATGGCTTCAAAAAATGAGCTTCCCCTTCCTATCCAGTTAGTATAGAGATCAGTGTGATCAACCTACAGTGTAAATCTCTCTATGGTAAGGCATATTTGAGTTTTGGTATTTTCATTTTTTCCCCCAAAAAACAAATTCAACAACTATCTTACAAGTACAGCAACAAGTGGCATATCAAGAGCAATGAAATAAGTTAAGGTTTTCCAGGAAATCCCAGCAAAACACCAGATAACATATTGCTCAACAACAGAAACCTCATTCAGTATGTACTTTGTGCTTGTTCAGTAACAAACAGTGTAATAAGTACGTTTTGAACAACACAGTAGGTCTCTATGAGCTATGGTGCTTCGTAAAGTTTTCAAGGCAGGAATTTATATCTTGTAAACGTGAATCGTACATGGAGTAAGACTGCTTTTAGACACAGTGGTGCGATGGGGATGAAGGTGCATTAAACTTACCTGCCTTGTAAGATTCATTAAGTCTGGTTTTGAGGTTCAGTGAGGGTTAAAGTACATCATGAATACCTTGTGAAAATTGGCTTACGATTTTGATTTGATTTTGATGTAGGCCTACTTTATTCTTTATAGAGAGTTGGTCCTGCTGAAGCAGTTTCTTTGCACTGCTTATACTGGGTGGTTTGCCCTTACCTTCACAGCATTGTTTGTACGTGCTCTGCCCTCAAATTGGCTTGTTCTTCTCACCTAACCAACTCAACCACCAAGTTTTGTCATAATCCGTCCATAATTTTTTTTGAGATATCATGCTATATCTCTCAATGATGAAGAGTCACTTTATAAATTAAAAAGATTTCTCATATCCGAATCCGGATCTTCACCAAAATTGCATCAATTCTTCCTTGTCACACACCCAACCTGTCCACCAAATTTCGTTCACATCCATCCACAACTTTTTGAGATATTCTGCTCACAGACAAATAGACAGGAGTAAAAACAACATTCGTCCACCTTTGTTGGCAGAAGTAAGAAAAGACGGGTGAAAGATATCCAACAAATTTTTCCATCACCAAAGCACCAACAACAGCACAGGGTTTATTTGCATTTCATCCACTTTTCCTTTTTTAGTATACACAGTCGAGGCTCATGGAACAGCTGGAACAGAATGGAATGGATGGGGGGACCAGGGGCAGATCCAGGGAGGCACCCGGTGCACATCCTCCTAAACCCCTCTAGGGTGCAACCGTGCGCGGCATCCATAAACCCCTCCCCTCCCTTCAAAAGCGATTTGGAGGGTTCGCCCTGACATGAAGAAGATTCTCCTCCCGCATGGCAATGCACAGCCTCACACGACTGACTGGCGCACTTGGTCGCCTCAGTTTCAGTGCCTTGCAGCAACCGCCACACAGTCCTGACTTGGCTGGGTCAGATTTTCATCTCTTCCCCAAATTTAAGGAATCCCTTCGTGGTTTTCTTCCGATGATGATGTAAAGACCACTGTGAAGCTCTGGTTATGTCAGCAGGATGTACAATTCACAAGAATACTTGAACATTGGCAAAAATGTGAAAATAAATATGCACCATGGTAGAATAAAAATGAATCCTATTGCACCATTGCGAAGAGAAAAGCTGGGTTAAGCAATTGGTCCACTGCCATCTGTGTGTCTATAAGCGTCAGTTTATGATCGAGGAACATCTTGATTTAGATTGAATGTTTTTGAACACGAATAAAAACATAAATCAGAAAACGAACCTTGAGATTATCAGTACTTTGGCTCTGAATTAGTCCAAATTGCTGATGGATGCGCAAAGAGGAGTGAGATACTATTTGTACGGTGTAGCCCATTGGGGCAAAGCCGTCTAGAACAGTGTTTTTCTGTCCGTATGTATGTATGTATGTATGTATGTATGCATGTGTGTACCCTCAAACATACAGCAATCAGAGCTGAGGATCTGGTCACATGACAGGGGTGATGTGATGTCATTACGGCAGTACGACGGCTGACTCCACACACCACCATTTTGATTCCGATGCCGTTCAGGCCGGACAAATCGTCGAACCTGTCATGTATCACAATCTGCATGCTCTACCTTCACGTTTTTCATTCAGTGCGAAACAATCAAAGTGATTGTTAAAATTACCATCAAATATCGAAAGCATAGGCATTATGGGTCTCCGAACGACACAACGTATAGGCCTTAGGCTTCATGCCTTCATGGCTCACCTTCAGGCCGCTTCAGACAAATTCGCCCACGTTTCTTAATACAGTAGTATTGTTTTCGTAATAATAATAATCATGTTAATAATGATGATTTAGTAAATATAATCGTAATACTGCAATTCCGTTTTCATCACTGCAAGGTTACTGGATTGAAGCGGTGTATGGTTGGTTCCTTGTTGACTCTGAGATTATGTGGGAAGTGGGTGTATTCATTATTGCAAGAGTAAGGAATTAGCCTTAGTTTATTAATACAGTAACATCGTCTTCGTAATAATAACGTTAATAATAATGATTTAGTAAATATAATCGTAACACTGCAATTCTGTTTTCGTCACTGCAAGGTTACTGGATTGAAGCGGTGTATGGTTGGTTCCTTGTTGACTCAATGAGAAGCGGGTGTATTAATTATCGCGAAAGTAAGGAATTAGCCTCGGTTTATTAATACAGTAACATCGTCTTCGTAATAATAACGTTCATAATAATTATTTAGGAAATATAATCGTAACACTGCAATTCCGTTTTCATCATTTCAAGGTTACTGGATTGGACTGGTGTATGGTTGGTTCATTGTAGACTCCAAACATATTGAATAAACCAGTGTCTCAATGCAATCGTTTCACTTCCATGGTGACCAACAGCTTAGAGACATGGTATTTCAAAATAATTTAGTACTTTGTGGCGGGCACAATGATCAATAATTCCGCGCACCAGTGGGTGGCGCGAGCGTCAGGGCGTGGAGTTGAGATACATGCCCCACCTTTTGGCCGATCGGCCACGCCCGGGGGCAAGGCGTGGCCTCGGGACATATATGCGGGCTCGAAGGTCGAGCCCGCCCAGTGCTGATGTGCGAGCTCGTAATAAAGTGCTTTCGTTTGTATCCATGCGTTGTGGCCTACCTTTTTGGCAATCGAGTCGTGTGTACACAGCACCACACTGGTGACCCAGACTGGTTCAGCCATCGCTGACCCCCGAACGCGCCATGGCTATCAACGCCGTCGCCATCAAACTCCCAGAGTTCTGGGAAGCGCAAGCCGACGTTTGGTTTGTGCAGGCCGAAGCTCAATTCCAACTCCGGGGCATCATGGCGGACGAAACCATGTACTACCACGTGGTCACCGCCCTCTGGCCCGGCACTGCCGCCCGCGTCGTGTCCATCCTTCGGCGCCCGCCGGGCGACCACAAGTACGCGGTGCTCAAACGTCTCCTCCTCGCCACGTTCGGGCTCACGGAGGTCGAACGCGCTGACCGTCTCCTGGACCTTCCCGCCCTCGGCGACACACGAACGTCCGTTCGGATGGATTTTATGCTGTCCCTTCTCGGAGACCAGCGCCCGGATTTCCTCTTCCGAGCACTTTTCCTCCGCCAGCTACCTGTTCAGGTGCGCCTCGCGCTGGCCGGTTCAAAAACAACGGAACCCCGCGCCCTGGCCGGAGAAGCCGACAAATTTTTCGCGGCCTGCGGTCGGTTTACGGTACTGCCATAGTGGATCCAGGTGCGGAGGCTGCAGCGCCCCCGGCTTTCCTCATGGCCGCTGCTACGCCCCGCCCACTACCGCCGCCGCCACCACCACCGCCGCCGGCACGGCCGACGCGGCCGCCACCACCGCAAACCTGGTGCTACTATCACGCCAGGTTCGGCCACAAGGCTAGAAACGTGCCGCCCGCCGTGTTCTTTTGACGGGTCGGGAAACGACCGGGCCGGCGCTCACTTGCGGCCATGAGCTTCGGCCATTCCGGCAGCCTCCTGTTCATCACGGACACCTCGTCTGGTCGTCGTTTTCTGTGCGACACGGGAGTGCAGGTAAGCGTCCTCCCTGCCTCCACGTCCGACAAGCAAGCCGCGGGCCGGGGCCCCGCTTTGCTTGCCGCCAACGGAACACCCATCCGCACATTCGGGAAGCATTGCCTCTCACTGTAGTTCAGAGGGCAGCGCTTCCAATGGTCGTTCGTCACCGCCAGCGTCCCAATGGCCCTGCTCGGTGCGGACTTCCTTTGTGCGCATGGGCTGTTGGTGGACGTTAAGCGTCGACGTCTCGTCCAGGCCGAAACCTTCAGCTCGCTAGCTTGTCCGCTGAGCGGCTCGTTGAGCAGCTCGCTGAGCGGCTCACCGAGCGGCTTGCCAAGCGGCTTGCTGAGTGGTTCCATCCCGGCGAGGTTAGTCTGTACGCTTCCGGCAGCGGACGAGTTTACCCGCCTCCACCCCAGTTTCTCGGCACTCACGTGGCCCACCTTTTCAGCGGTGGCCGTCAAACACTGGGTGGAGCACCATATCCCCACCGTCGGCCCACCGGTCTACGCCCGGGGCGCCGCCTCAACCCCACGAAGCTCGCCGTGGCGAAAGCGGAGTTCGACATGCTGGAACGGCTGGGCATCGTACGGCGCTCCAACATCGCATGGGCCTCTCCTCTGCACATAGTGCCCAAGCCCGGCGGCGGATGGCGGCCGTGCGGTGACTACCGCCGGCTCAACGATGCCACCATCCCCGACCGCTACCCGGTCCCGCATATTCAAGACTTTTCCGCCCGGTTGGCAATCACGACCGTTTTCTCCAAGGTGGACCTCATCCGGGGCTACCACCAGGTCCCCGTACAACAGGACGATGTCCCAAAGACGGCCGTCATCACCCCTTTCGGCCTCTTTGAGTTCCTGCGGATGCCTTTTGGGTTGAAGAATGCGGCCCAGGCGTTCCAGCGGCTCATGGACAGCGTCTTGCGCGACTTGCCTTTCATCTACGTCTAGCTGGATGACATCCTAGTCACGAGCGCGTCCCGGGAGGAGCACCTGCTCCACCTCCGCACGCTCTTCGAACGCCTGGGCCAGCATGGCCTGATCATCAACCCCGCGAAGTGCCATTTCGGCGTCACCGCCATCGACTTCTTGGGGCACCGCATCACCAGGCACGGGGCCATCCCTTTACCGGCCAAGGTGGAGGCCGTCAGGAGTTTCCCGTGCCCCCACACGATCAGGGGGCTCCAGGAATTCCTGGGCATGGTGAATTTTTACCACCGCTTCGTGCCCCGCGTCGCCCAGCTCCTGCGCCCCCTCCACGAGGCCCTCCGGGGGAAGGCTAGTTCGTCTGGCATGGCCTCAGAAAGGATGTCCGCGACTGGGCCAGGACATGCCTCGCGTGCCAGCGCGCAAAGGTCCACCGCCACACCCAGGCCCCGTTGGCCCCGTTTACGGTGCCCGAGCGTCGGTTCGACCACGTCCACGTCGACTTGGTGGGACCTCTGCCCCCCTCGCGGGGGTTCACCCACCTCCTCACCATGGTGGACCGCACCACACGGTGGCCAGAGGCCGTGCCATTGGCGGCGACGTCTGCGGTGGATGTGGCGCAAGCCTTCATCGCCACGTGGGTTGCCCGGTTCGGTGCCCCCTCAGACATCTCGTCCGACCGCGGCCCCCAGTTCACCTCGGAGCTCTGGGGAGCGGTGGCGCAAGGGCTCGGCGTCAAACTGCACCGCACCACGGCCTACCACCCCCAGGCCAATGGCCTGTGCGAGCGCTTTCATCGCTCCATGAAGGCCGCGCTCCGGGCCAGCCTCCGCGATGGCAGCTGGGCCGACAGGCTCCCCTGGGTCCTGCTGGGCCTCAGGACGGCGCCCAAGGACGACCTGCACGCGTCCTCGGCGGAGCTGGTCTTCGGACAACCGCTGCGGGTGACGGGCGAATTTATACCCGACTCCACGGCTCCTTGGTCCATGGCTCAACAGCGCTCCACCCTGCAGGACACCGCCAGGAGGTTCACCCCGGTGCCGACGGCACACCATGGTTGCCCGTCCTCCCACGTCGCCCCGGAGCTTCGCACGGCGGAGTACGTTTTCGTCCGGCACGACGCCCACTGGGCACCACTGCGGCCCCCATACGACGGGCCCTTCCGCGTGCTGGAGACCGGGGACAAACATTTTACCGTGGACATCGGCGGTGCCCCGGATCGTATCTTCATGGACCGCCTCAAGCCGGCCCACCTCGATCTGGACCACCCCCCGCAAGCAGCTCTGCCTCCCCGTCGAGGCCGCCCCCCGGCACCCCCCAGCCCCGCCATCCCGCTACCCCCCAGCCCTGCACACATCGCCAGAGGGCGTTTCGGCCGGGTCATCCGGCTTCCCCGCAAGCTCACCCTTCAGGTGCCTGGGATTTCTGGGGGGGGGGGGGGGGGGGGCGCGTGTGGCGGGCACAATGATCAATAATTCCGCGCACCAGTGGGTGGCGCGAGCGTCAGGGCATGGAGCTGAGATACATGCCCCACCTTTTGGCCGATCGGCCACGCCCGGGGGCAAGGCGTGGCCTCGGGACATATATGCGGGCTCGAAGGTCGAGCCCGCCCAGTGCTGATGTGCGAGCTTGTAATAAAGTGCTTTCGTTTGTATCCACGCGTTGTGGCCTCCCTTTTTGGCAATCGAGTCTTGTGTGCACAGCACCACAACTTTCATTATTTGCTCACTGGTATCCCCACCCAGGTCATGCTATCCAATTCAACTAAAGTATCAAACAAGCCCGGCTACGTCGCTGTTAGACTTTCGATCTTGTTTTAGTATATCTATCTGTCTGGCAGTCAAGCAAAATTGAAAATCATTCCAAACAAGAAACTCGCTGTTTATAAGGAAGGCATAGAGAACACAAACAACAGGCTTGAAGAACTAATGTAGCGTGTTAGATAGAGCGGTGTAAAAGAAACTGCATCAATGGTGGTAAACTTCCAGAGAAAAAATTATACGACCTATAAAATCATTATTTTATTTCAATTTAATTATATGCTTAACACTGAAGAGCACAAATCACATTTTTGGCAATTTCAAACCCTTCTCTTTAGCAGTACTTGGACAAAATATTATGGCATTTTACGACATCTCGACCAATCAAATTTGTCACTCGTAGACTCCGCCCATGTGCTTGTTCTCAAGGCAGCGTGGGGTACGGTGTTCTATGAACTCTCTGACTAGTAGTATCTGTGTTTGTCTCATTTAAATATATTTACCTGATTTGGAGCTGACACATCTTCTGATTTTGTGGTGCTCATCGTATAAATATATTCAAAAGATCATAAATAGGTTCTGGCTCCTGATAGTTTGGCAGGATTTAGCTAAATAACAAACTGGGCTGAGATGCCTGGTATAATCCTGCTGTTAGCTTGAGGGCCATACGATAATCTCGCTTAATTTTCACATCTGGCGTGGAGAAAACTTGATGTTTTTTGAGAGCAGTAATTAAAATACAGTAAAATAAAAAAAGATTTGTTCATTATGGTCAAAAAATTTTATGCAAGAAGATTTTGATACTGAGAACTCAAAGTTTCTTTGTAGAAATGAAGATGAACAAATCAATTTTAGAATATTTGTCAAGTATTCCCACTTGTGCAATCAATGCTCTACTACTCCACATCAAAAGTCAGACTTATTCAGGTATCTGTAATGAGTGTCTCGATGAAAGAAATGAGTGATGCTGTCATGGTTGGATGAAAGGCTCGAGTGATACCATCCCCGATGCTTAACAAGCTACCCACGAGGCTTTATTAATGTGAATTTCTCAAGATGTAAACTTGACAACAGAGCGCAAATGTTAACGTGAACTATTTTTTGAGTAAGTGAACATATCGCTTTTCATCTGCCGCTCATCTTCACTAATGAATTGCTGTCTGGGTTTGCTTGTCTCGCATCGCCTTCTCCGCCATCTGTCCCACCCTTTTGGCCTATCTATTCTAGTTTGCACAATCCCATTTCCTTCGCTCATTGTGCTTTGCTTTTGGTAGTACCTTGGGTTGTGATTCAAGAGTAGCCTTAGGGCTGACCGAAATGTGCCATAAACTGGGTGCCTTATTATCTGGGCACTCCAGCTTTTACAAGGAGAGATGTCTAACCTCGGGGTGAATTTGCATATTTTTTGAAACAAAAAATATTATTTTGATCTACAAATTCCATTTTTCATTCATCTCCATGGTAATCCATGTCAAATTGACATATTTCCTGTCCGACTATGTCCGAATTCTCCCTGGTTTGCACTACCAATTAAGCGATGCTTATTTACGAAGGGCATTATAAATATTCTTGGAAACAGACAAAATAGCCGAAGAAAAGTCAACCCTTCTTTTTCTTTCAATATACAAATTTATACTTTTAGTTCATGAAATTGTTTTCTTATGAAATACTTATACTTACAACAACAACCATGGTTCCCGAAAAAGGCCAACCCCTGCTTGCGGGGAAAAATGGCCTCTAAAGGTGGTTATTTTTTTAATTTTTATATATGTTGTTCCCCATGGGGAGTACTTGACAACGAGCCATGTTTCAATTTTTTCCATGCAGCGGTTTCAGAGATATAGAGGTACAAAGTTTTTTTTGTTTTTTTCCCCCCAAGATGGCGCCATACCACGTCACCTATGACATAATAATTATCATTAAAAACTTATACAGGAGGAGTCGCTCCTATGGTGAAAATTTCTTGTCAATCGGACCAACGGTTGCAGAGAAAAGCATACTCATGTTATGTGCGGACAAACAGACAGACAGTCTCCGTCCTCTGGCGAGGGTAAATATAGTTATGTCCAGACATAATGGTGCAGAGGCCTTACCATTGAGCAGTCTAACCTGAGTTTGATTCCCAAAAGGAATACAAGTTGTTGGATTATTGCTTCACAGACAGGGCATCGCATCAGGTGCGCCTTCCCTGGGATGGACATTAAACAGGGTGTCCCTTTTATTCTCTCTCTCTCAGGAGTATTATGGTTCATCACCAGGTGCTCTCTATTCCATAGAATCTCCAGAGTATCTCGGTATTAGTTGGTGGATGTGAAAGATCCCAGGTATCCTTCACAAAAAGTAGGTGAATTATCTTCCCGAGGATGGACGTTAAACAGGGTGTCCCATTTATTCTCTCTCAGGAGTATTATGGTTCATCACCAGGTGCTCTCTCTTCCCTAGAATCTCCAGAGCATCCCGGTATTAGTTGTTGGACGTGAAAGATCCCCGGTGTCCTTCACAAAGAGTAGGTGGGTTATCGCCAGCACCATGAACGAATTACAAATCCCTGCGTGTACTGCAGGTAGCAAGTGGTCTGTTCAACTCGGAGGTTCTTTGGCATCAGATTACATAACTTCCTATCAATGAAGAGTGTCCTTGTTGTTGTCGAGGTAGCAGTTTCTGCACGATAAAGAAATTAGCCCTCCCAGGTGTCAAAAAGATCCCATGTGGACATTCATCTTCGGCTATGAAGGCCAAACATTATTATTATCACGGTACTTACAAAAGAAGAGAATTGGAGGGAGTCTCGTTCATTTTTACAGGAATTTGACAGGGTAGCACAATTTTGTTTTGACCTTCTGATGATACTTGCATCGTGTTTAACTGTGTTTGAATCTGACACACAAGGTTTTTGATGTCATAATTATGAAAGAAAGACAGATATGAAGACTTGTGGAGAAGAGGAGGTATTCTGGCTATAATTAACACCGATTAGCAGGCAGAACAGCTAATTACAAGGAAGAGATGCCCATCACGAATGGAGACCAAGGAATGCGCTTTCACCATGTACCAGTTACTAATTCGAATTCTCTCTCCGTGCGCTTTCATATCTTCATCTCACCATGCCATAAATTGCTTGCTTATTCGGGACCTGTAGTATAATGAGTGTTATTTATAGCCCATGTCTTGTGCTTTACACACTTAAATGCAGTGAAAAAGCCATTAGCTGAAAAGGGAGCGGCACATGGATTCAGACATATCTAGATGGATGGTTGAACAGTAAAAAGCTTAAAACATTGTGGGCTCGATTTATTGCAAGAACAAAATACACAGGGTGGCCAAAAAGTCATGAGACACATGGTTTATATTTTATAAAGTAGAAAAATAAATGTAAGGAATAAAAAAATGCTTTCTGATAGTAAAAAATAATTTATTTATTTATTACAATTTACAATGCATGGTTACCACTGATGGAGCAAATTACAGCCTTCTTCTTTTTCTTTCGGCTTATTAACCCTAACTCGAACCGTAACCCTAACCCTAACCCTAATCCTAACCCTAACCTGTTGTTAACTGTACCTATTTCTCCCATTTTGCTTGGCGTCACCACAATTATTTTTTTACAGCGTAGCCCATCGGGCAGAGCCGGCTCGAACAGTTTGTCCGTCTGTATGTATGTATGTATGTATGTATGTATGTATGTATGTATGTATGTATGTATGTATGTATGTATGTCCCCTCAAATGTATACCAATCAGAGCTGAAAATCTGGTCACATGACCGGGTGATGTGATTACGTCTGATGTCATTACGGTGGTGCGGCGGCTGAATCTCCACACACCGCCATTTTGATTTGTATGCCGTTCATGCCGAACATATCGTCGAACCTGTCATATATCACAATCTCCATGCTCTACCTTCACGTTTTTTATTCAATGTGAAACAAAAAAAAAGCGATTGTTAAAATGATCATCAAATATCGAAAGCATCGGCGTCACGCCTCTTCCAACAATACGGTACGTATAGGCTGTTGGAGAATTCGTAGCTGAGAGACTCACAGGACTCCAATGACCGGACACAGGTTTACAAAAGGTCTGGTTTATTAACTGGTTATTCACTTCATTCCATTTACCAAATAATACCGCATAATATAATGGATCAGGTTAACTCTTTTCCAATGTCCTTCTCGTTCGGCTGATGTTCCTCCGACACTCCCGTTGGTCAGAGCTCCTCGCAGCAGCTTCAACCGACTCCACGTTTGCTCCCGTTTATATGGACAAACTGGATTTTAATCCCCTCTCCGCTAATGCCCCGAGGTCATGCATGTACCAAGTCCTGGTATCAGCTCGCTCCCCTCCTGTTGTGAGTTCCGTTTACCAAACGATAGGGGGGTGCTTCAGCCAGGGGCTGTGACCAGGTGGACAAAAGATTATCATGTTCGGGCACATTCCTGACTCATTTACAAACTCGTCTTTCACAGAGTTTGCATGTAAAATATATCTGCTTTGTTACCAGGTTAATTAATAAGTTACCAGTGCCAATTAATAAGTTACGCTGAGTTACACTTCCACAATTCCCTCATCTTTTTGTTTTTTTGTTTATATTAACCATTAATCTAAACATCAATATAAGTAAACAATCACTCACTACAAGTAAACATCATTACAAGTATAAGTAAATAATCAATCACTTTGGTAATCAAATTCCCTTGGGCATACACCGTCATCCTGCAAGAATCACAAAACATTTCGTTGGTCATTGACTCCTTCCATATCGTTCAATCTATTGCATTTGCATCACAAATATATTTTCAAAAACAACACTTCACCATCACCAAGATACAACAATTTCACTTCATTTTCAAGTTTTGTAAAGCATCTGCACCATCTGGTAAAAAAACGTTTGCCTCCACACAAATGTTGACTTTGTTTGAAAGGAAGGGCTGATCACTTGTGTTTGAATCCTGGTATGAAACATTTTCTCCTAATGTCTTCATAGCTCCTGCACTACTTCGTGTAGGATTTCGCTGTTGTGGTAACATTGCGGAGTCATAGACTGACCCTGCTCTCCTTGTAGCATTCTTGCCACTTTTTGCTGTAAACCATAGTAATTCCTGAACACGGCCTTCACCCAGTTGTAGTCGACTTGCCTCCTCCCTCATTGTGAGTGGGCAGCAAGTATTGGTGTGACGTTGATTGGCCAGCAAGATGTGGAACAGGGATGCCGGATGCATCCACAATGATGTTGGGACCATGGTGTTCAGGTCATTCATGGTCCTTACCAGGAGCAACCAGCAGAATCGTGCACAGCTGTTGTGACAAGGGCACAGCCGTTTTTTGCAGCTCCATGCTGGTTCCCCGGACGTTGGTGAAGTAATAACATATGTCCCCGCATTTCACAGAGGTTGCAGGTAACATGTCGTTGTCCTGCAACTTCTGATGTGGTGAATGTTCGAAGTCTTCGAACAAGAGTAAGTGATCACCTTTCTTTCATATGTTGCAGTGTGATCCAGGCAAATGGTCACATAAATTTCCTTGGTGAAGGTAAGCATTCATCTCCAAGTTACACGGGAGAATGTCTTCATCATTCTTTGAGAAAGAGGGTGTATGCCACGATTAACTTCATTTTTTTTTTTTTTAGCCACAAATTTTCTTTCTCGAACTTCTTCCCAATTCCGTTAGCAATCCCTCCAAAATGTGATCTCGTCTTATCCTTATGCTCAGTCACATCTGAATCTGCTTTCCGCACACACTGAATCAGATAGGGTACATCTTACCATGAAATCAGCATAATCATGTATATCTTCCGACAGTTTCACATTCAACAATTTGTTGTTTTTCCTTAACACAAAAAGTTATATTCATTTATATGCGTCACACAAATAATATTCAATCAGGTATGTATTTTATTACTAAACTAAGAATAGCATTGTATATGATTACAATCACAAACGGGAATACCTAATTCCCAACAACAATTTTTTCCAAACCAACAAATTAAACATAATGTATTATTGCCATAATTCCTCTCCACTTTTTTTTCTTTTCCCTCTTTTTCCTAACAGTGTGTCACTCGTGGTGATATGAGTTCACTGATATTGTAATTGACACAACTCATAACATTGTCGTTATGCCATTATCTTAATTCTACTGTTTCATTTGCAACATCACTTGATTTAATCTTTTAATCTCAGTATTTTTTCATATCATCATAACAATCTTTCTATTTTAGGTCCATATTTGTTTATATTCTTATCAACCTCCTACGGTTTATCAATTTGTTCCAAAACACTGCAACCAAAGGTTTTAACCAAAGCTCTACCAAATTATTTCCAATTTGAACTCAAAATGCTAATTAAACAACAATTCAAAGAATTAACTTCAATGGGTCAACAAACTCATTTTATAAACAGATCTAATTTTCCCATCCAATAATTTCCCTTGCCAAATGTCATATTGCAACACTTTGCAAATGTTGCAATATTGCAACACTCCCAATGACTTCCGCTTCCGGTCCGGTCTGGAGAGGACGCTGGCGTTACTTGTTCGCCGCTTCTCCGACTGGGCCATTGTACATAGTTTGCTTTTCTGGTGGTCGTGGCGGATTTTTGACCGTTGGGTCTGCCCTCTGCTCGGTCCCGGCTCTGCTCCTGGCTTCGCCTGCCCGGCTCCTCCACTGTTTCCTCAGGCCCGCTCCCGTTGTTTGTGGCCGTTGTTTGCGGCGGTGGCTGTTTGCCGCTGTGGTCTTGATTAGCGGCTGCAGTCGTTTGCCGCTGCGTTTGCCGCTGCGTTTGCCGCTTTGCCTCCTCGACCTTGGCCTCGTACTCGTCCCTTCGCTCCTGCCTGGCATGGCTCTGAGGTACTCCGCCGCAAGGCTTCTTCTGCTCAATACCCGCTCCACCCCATCATGCATCTCTGCCATCAAATCAAATGGACTCCTCCGACGACCCAGGTACATTCACCGTGGCTCCGGTCGTAAGTTTGTTTATTTGCAATCAGGTCACTCCATCCCCGTCCTCTGGTCGGCTCAGCGCACTCTCACTCTTCGTCCCAGCGCACCTGGTCACAGCAACCCACACGATCGCACCTCCTGCCTACGAACCCTGGCTAAATCACCTGAATTCATCCCCGCTGTTCAAAACAACATCAAGCTCACCCTGTTCAACACCCGGTCCCTCAACAACAAATGCCTCATCCTCAACGACTACATCCTGGATAACAAACTGGACTTTCTCTGTCTCACCGAAACCTGGCAACAACCTCTGGACTACTACACACTTAACCTCACCACACCCAATGGATATTCCTACGTCAATAAACCACGCTCGGAGGGCCGAGGTGGTGGAATTGCCGTTATCCACCGTCAAGACATCAAGACCAACCTCATCTCCATCTCATCTGCTCCATCATTTGAACACCTGGCTTTAAAACTCTCTGGTCACACGCAGTCAGTCATGGCTGTCGTCTACCGCCCTCCCAAACCACACCCATCATTCCTGTCTGACTTCTCCTACTTTCTGACCCAGCTATGTTCCCTCTCCCCCCCAATCCTCCTCCTTGGTGATTTCAATATCCACATGGACTCCACTGACTCCACAATAACCACTGACTTCACTGATTTACTCACCTGCTTTAACCTCACTCAACATGTCGACTTTCCTACCCATATCCGTGGTCACATTTTGGACCTTGTCTGCTCCACTGGATTAAGTTTGCACCATCTCTATGGCTCCGACCTCACCCTCTCTGACCACTTAGCCATCACTCTGACCATCAACATCCCCGCCCCAACACCAAGGCATTATCGCACAATCAACTTCCGTAAGCTAAACGCTCTTTCACCTACCTCATTCTCATCCACCCTCTCTGAAAAAATGTCCACTTCTCCCTTCATTGACCTCCACACCCCTTCCGACCTCACTGACTACTACAACCACACTCTCTCCTCCTGCCTTGACCAGCTTGCACCTGTAAAAACCAAAACAGTTTCTTTCACCCATTCTGCTCCCTGGTTTACCCCTGAACTCCACCTGATGAAAACTCGTGCTCGCCAACTTGAAAGACTCCGCAATAAAACGGGTCTCACAGTTCACTCCCAAGCCTACAAGGACCACATACAACACTACAAAGATGCCCTCTCCCGCGCCCGCTCTGCCTACTACTCTCAAATTATCCACTCTGGCTCCGGAAACCCAAAAGCACTCTTCTCGACAATAAACAAACTCCTCCGCCCCCTGAACACCACCACCCAGTCATTCACAGTAGACAACTGCATCTCCTTCCTCTCTTTCTTCCAACGCAAAATTGACAACATCTACAACAGCTTGACCACCGCCGCACCCGCTCCCCCTCCAACCACCTGCCCCCCCTTGTCCTGCCATCCCCTGTCTCGGTTCTCCCCAATCTCCCCTACTGACCTCTCTGAACTCCTCATAGGAATGAAAACTGCCACCTGCACTCTTGACCCCATCCCCTCCAGCTTTGTCAAAGCCTCCCTCCCTGCTCTCTCTCTCCACTTATCATTGCAACAATAAACTCCTCCCTGTCTACAGGCATCGTCCCACCTTCCCTCAAAATTGCTGCTGTTACCCCCATTCTAAAAAAACCTGGTCTAAACCCTGACACCCTAAACAACTTCAGACCCATCTCCAACCTACCCTTTCTGTCAAAAGTTTTGGAACGCGCTGTAGCCACTCAACTCAAACATCATCTCTCTGCCAATAACCTGTATGAAACATTCCAATCCGGATTCCGCTCCAACCACAGTACTGAAACTGCTCTCCTCAAAATCACCAACGACCTTCTCCTCTCCTCTGACGCTGGCAACCTCAACATTCTCGTCCTCCTCGACCTCAGCGCTGCCTTTGACACCATCGATCACACTATCCTCCTCACCCGACTTGAATCCACCTTTAACGTTACCGGCACTGCCCTCTCTTGGATTAAATCATACCTCTCTGACAGATGCCAGTTCATCTCCATCAATAACTGCAAATCCCCCACTGCTCCCCTCCCCCAAGGTGTCCCCCAAGGTTCAGTTCTTGGCCCCCTCCTCTTCATCCTTTACCTGTCCCCGCTCGGTCACTTAATCCGCCGTCATGGTCTCCAATTCCACTGCTTCGCCGATGACATCCAGCTTTTCATCTCCACCAAGTCCGTCTCCACCGACACCCACTCTATCCTGACAAACTGCATCACTGAAATAAAATCCTGGCTTCAAATCAACTTCCTCAAGCTTAACTGTGATAAATCTGAAATAATCATCATTGGCCCAAAAACGCTCACAAAATCCACCCATAACTTTGCCCTCAACATCGACGGTATCCCAGTATCCACCTCCCCTCACATCCGGAATCTTGGCGTCATCTTTGACCAAACCCTTTCCTTCGACAAATACACTAAACAGATCACAAAGTCAGCCTTCTTTCACCTGAAAAACATTGCCCGTCTCCGCTCATCCCTCTCCTCCACGGCTGCAGAAACCCTCATCCACGCCTTCATCACCTCCCGTCTGGACTACTGCAATAGCCTCCTCTATGGTTCACCCTCAAAAATCACCAATAAACTCCAATACATTCAGAACTCCGCTGCCCGTCTACTCACCCATTCCCGGACCCGTGACCACATCACCCCCGTCCTTTACAAGCTTCACTGGCTCCCCATCCCCCAGAGAATCCAGTACAAAATCCTCCTCTTGACATACAAAGCCCTCCATAACCTGGCCCCATCCTACCTGGCTGACCTCCTCTCCAGACACACTCCCACCCGCAACCTCCGCTCTGCTGGTACCAACCTCCTGACCCCCTCCATCCGGACCAAATTCAGATCCTGGGGGGACAGGGCCTTCTCCATCGCTGCTCCCACCCTCTGGAACTCACTACCTCACACCATCAGAGACTCCTCCTCACTCACCACATTCAAAACATCACTAAAGACCCACCTGTTCAACACTGCATTCAACATTCAACCCACAGCATTTAACCCCTGACTATCTCTTCTCCTTCTCCCTCCTTTTGCTTTAAATATTTCCCTATTGATTCTTGCCTTTTTGCAATTGTTGTTTTCATGTATTGTTATGCATTATGTTTGCCACTCTGTCAAAGCGCCTTTGGGCTTCTGGAAAAGCGCTATACAAAATAAATGAATTATTATTATTGTACACCGCTCCTTTCCTATGCCATCTCCAGGCATTGCAAATCGTCATTGCCGGGCACCAAAGGGGGCTCGGCAGTGACGCGCGCTGAAAGAGAGTACTCAGTTTTCACTCTGGTTTCTTGTTTGTTTGTTTTCTTGGTTGTTTACTTGTTGTACACCGCTCCTTTCCTATGCCATCTCCAGGCATTGCAAATCGTCATTGCCGGGCACCAAAGGGGGCTCGGCAGTGACGCACGCTGAAAGAGAGTACTCAGTTTTCACTCTGGTTTCTTGTTTGTTTGTTGTACACCGCTCCTTTCCTATGCCACCTCCAGGCATTGCAAATCGTCATTGCCGGGCACCGAAGGGGGCTCGGCAGTGACGCACGCTGAAAGAGAGTACTCAGTTTTCACTCTGGTTTCTTGTTGTACACCGCACCTTTCCTATGCCATCTCCAGGCATTGCAAATCGTCATTGCCGGGCACCGAAGGGGGCTCGGCAGTGACGCACGCTGAAAGAGAGTACTCAGTTTTCACTCTGGTTGATTTCTTGTTGTACACCGCACCTTTCCTATGCCATCTCCAGGCATTGCAAATCGTCATTGCTGGGCACCGAAGGGGGCTCGGCAGTGACGCACGCTGAAAGAGAGTACTCAGTTTTCACTCTGGTTGTTTTCTTGTTTTCTTTCTTTCTTGGTTGTCCGGACGATATCTCAGCCATCCTTTGAGCTAGGAAGCTGAAATTTCGGCACAGTAGTGAGCAAGTCCTTTGTCAAATACGGTATTTTTTGTTTTTTGAATAATCAATTAATTGAGGAGTTATTTAATTATTAGCGTTTAATTAAGTACTTATTTAATTAATTAAATTTCATTTATCTTCTGACCATTATTAACTCAGGCACCTTTTGAGTTAGGAAGCTGATATTTGGACATGCCAATGACCAGGTGATTTGGCTGCAAAGGATATTTTTGATTTATTAATTAATCAATTAATCGATTAATTATTTAATTATTAGATTAATGACAAAAAAATTTTTTTTTTTTAAGTTACAGATTCTGATGAAATAGTGGTAGTTTATGTGTTCTCTGACCAAATTGATTAATAATTTAATTTTTTTATGATTATTATTTATTTATTTTCATTATTAATCATTTATTTATTTTCTTTCTCATTTGGCCAATATCTCAGGCACCTTTTGAGCTGGGAAGCTAATATTTGGACATGAGTGACCAAGTGATGTGGCTATCAAGGATATTTTTGATTTATTGATTAATCATTTCATCTATTAAGTATTTATTGATTAATCGATTAATTATTTATTGAGTAATCAATTAATTATTTAATTTTTTATAAATGACTTATTTAATTAAATTTCTAAAAGATACATCTTCGGATGAAGCACTACTGGTTTAGTTATGCGATTAGCCAATTGATTATGAAAATATTTTGTGATAATCTTTTATTGATTTTAATTATACAATTAATCAATCAATTAGTGTACACCTCTCCCTCCCAATGCAGCCTCAATGAGCTGCACTGCGGTATTGCCGGGCGCCGGAGGCGCCCCGGCAATGCCGCGCTGCAGCATATTTAATTATTTGGCATGGGGCGGTGTACTTTGAATGTATGTGTACTTGTTTTCTTTCTTTCTTGGTTGTCCGGACGATATCTCAGCCATCCTTTGAGCTAGGAAGCTGAAATTTCGGCACAGTAGTGAGCAAGTCCTTTGTCAAATACGGTATTTTTTGTTTTTTGAATAATCAATTAATTGAGGAGTTATTTAATTATTAGCGTTTAATTAAGTACTTATTTAATTAATTAAATTTCATTTATCTTCTGACCATTATTAACTCAGGCACCTTTTGAGTTAGGAAGCTGATATTTGGACATGCCAATGACCAGGTGATTTGGCTGCAAAGGATATTTTTGATTTATTAATTAATCAATTAATCGATTAATTATTTAATTATTCGATTAATGACAAAAAAATTTTTTTTTTTTAAGTTACAGATTCTGATGAAATAGTGGTAGTTTATGTGTTCTCTGACCAAATTGATTAATAATTTAATTTTTTTATGATTATTATTTATTTATTTTCATTATTAATCATTTATTTATTTTCTTTCTCATTTGGCCAATATCTCAGGCACCTTTTGAGCTGGGAAGCTAATATTTGGACATGAGTGACCAAGTGATGTGGCTATCAAGGATATTTTTGATTTATTGATTAATCATTTCATCTATTAAGTATTTATTGATTAATCGATTAATTATTTATTGAGTAATCAATTAATTATTTAATTTTTTATAAATGACTTATTTAATTAAATTTCTAAAAGATACATCTTCGGATGAAGCACTACTGGTTTAGTTATGCGATTAGCCAATTGATTATGAAAATATTTTGTGATAATCTTTTATTGATTTTAATTATACAATTAATCAATCAATTAGTGTACACCTCTCCCTCCCAATGCAGCCTCAATGAGCTGCACTGCGGTATTGCCGGGCGCCGGAGGCGCCCCGGCAATGCCGCGCTGCAGCATATTTAATTATTTGGCATGGGGCGGTGTACTTTGAATGTATGTGTACTTGTTTGTTTTCTTGTTTGTTTTCTTTCTTGTTTTCTTGGTTGTCCGGGCGATATCTCAGCCATCCTTTGAGCTAGGAAGCTGAAATTTCGGCACAGTAGTGAGCAAGTCCTTTGTCAAATACGGTATTTTTTGTTTTTTGAATAATCAATTAATTGAGGAGTTATTTAATTATTAGCGTTTAATTAAGTACTTATTTAATTAATTAAATTTCATTTCTCTTCTGACCATTATTAACTCAGGCACCTTTTGAGTTAGGAAGCTGATATTTGGACATGCCAATGACCAGGTGATTTGGCTGCAAAGGATATTTTTGATTTATTAATTAATCAATTAATCGATTAATTATTTAATTATTCGATTAATGACAAAAATTTTTTTTTTTTTAAAGTTACAGATTCTGATGAAATAGTGGTAGTTTATGTGTTCTCTGACCAAATTGATTAATAATTTAATTTTTTTATGATTATTATTTATTTATTTGTTTTCTTGTTTGTTTTCTTTCTTGTTTTCTTGGTTGTCCGGGCGATATCTCAGCCATCCTTTGAGCTAGGAAGCTGAAATTTCGGCACAGTAGTGAGCAAGTCCTTTGTCAAATACGGTATTTTTTGTTTTTTGAATAATCAATTAATTGAGGAGTTATTTAATTATTAGCGTTTAATTAAGTACTTATTTAATTAATTAAATTTCATTTCTCTTCTGACCATTATTAACTCAGGCACCTTTTGAGTTAGGAAGCTGATATTTGGACATGCCAATGACCAGGTGATTTGGCTGCAAAGGATATTTTTGATTTATTAATTAATCAATTAATCGATTAATTATTTAATTATTCGATTAATGACAAAAAATTTTTTTTTTTTAAAGTTACAGATTCTGATGAAATAGTGGTAGTTTATGTGTTCTCTGACCAAATTGATTAATAATTTAATTTTTTTATGATTATTATTTATTTATTTTCATTATTAATCATTTATTTATTTTCTTTCTCATTTGGCCAATATCTCAGGCACCTTTTGAGCTGGGAAGCTAATATTTGGACATGAGTGACCAAGTGATGTGGCTATCAAGGATATTTTTGATTTATTGATTAATCATTTCATCTATTAAGTATTTATTGATTAATCGATTAATTATTTATTGAGTAATCAATTAATTATTTAATTTTTTATAAATGACTTATTTAATTAAATTTCTAAAAGATACATCTTCGGATGAAGCACTACTGGTTTAGTTATGCGATTAGCCAATTGATTATGAAAATATTTTGTGATAATCTTTTATTGATTTTAATTATACAATTAATCAATCAATTAGTGTACACCTCTCCCTCCCAATGCAGCCTCAATGAGCTGCACTGCGGTATTGCCGGGCGCCGGAGGCGCCCCGGCAATGCCGCGCTGCAGCATATTTAATTATTTGGCATGGGGCGGTGTACTTTGAATGTATGTGTACTTGTTTGTTTTCTTTCTTGGTTGTCCGGGCGATATCTCAGCCATCCTTTGAGCTAGGAAGCTGAAATTTTGGCACAATAGTGAGCAAGTCCTTTCTCAAAAACGGTATTTTTTTTTTTTGATTAATCAATAAAATTGAGGAGTTATTTAATTATTAGCGATTAATTAAGTACTTATTTAATTAATCAAATTTCCTTTCTCTTCTGACCATTAACTCAGGCACCTTTTGAGTTAGGAATCTGATATTTGGACATGCCAATGACCAGGTGATTTGGCTGCAAAGGATATTTTTGATTTATTAATTAATCAATTAATCGATTAATTATTTAATTATTCGATTAATGACCAAAAAATTTTTTTTTTTTAAGTTACAGATTCTGATGAAATAGTGGTAGTTTATGTGTTCTCTGACCAAATTGATTAATAATTTAATTTTTTTATGATTATTATTTATTTATTTTCATTATTAATCATTTATTTATTTTCTTTCTCATTTGGCCAATATCTCAGGCACCTTTTGAGCTGGGAAGCTAATATTTGGACATGAGTGACCAAGTGATGTGGCTATCAAGGATATTTTTGATTTATTGATTAATCATTTCATCTATTAATTATTTATTGATTAATCGATTAATTATTTATGGAGTAATCAATTAATTATTTTTTTTATTATAAATGACTTATTCAATTAAATTTCTAAAAGATACATCTTCGGATGAAGCACTAGTGGTTTAGTTATGCGATTAGCCAATTGATTATGAAAATATTTTGTGAAAATCTTTTATTGATTTTAATTATACAATTAATCAATCAATTAGTGTACACCTCTCCCTCCCAATGCAGCCTCAATGAGCTGCACTGCGGTATTGCCGGGCGCCGGAGGCGCCCCGGCAATGCCGCGCTGCAGCATATTTAATTATTTGGCATGGGGCGGTGTACTTTGAATGTATGTGTACTTGTTGTACACCGCACCTTTCCTATGCCATCTCCAGGCATTGCAAATCGTCATTGCCGGGCACCGAAGGGGGCTCGGCAGTGACGCACGCTGAAAGAGAGTACTCAGTTTTCACTCTGGTTGATTTCTTGTTTTCTTTCTTTCTTGGTTGTCCGGACGATATCTCAGCCATCCTTTGAGCTAGGAAGCTGAAATTTCGGCACAGTAGTGAGCAAGTCCTTTGTCAAATACGGTATTTTTTGTTTTTTGAATAATCAATTAATTGAGGAGTTATTTAATTATTAGCGTTTAATTAAGTACTTATTTAATTAATTAAATTTCATTTATCTTCTGACCATTATTAACTCAGGCACCTTTTGAGTTAGGAAGCTGATATTTGGACATGCCAATGACCAGGTGATTTGGCTGCAAAGGATATTTTTGATTTATTAATTAATCAATTAATCGATTAATTATTTAATTATTCGATTAATGACAAAAAAATTTTTTTTTTTTAAGTTACAGATTCTGATGAAATAGTGGTAGTTTATGTGTTCTCTGACCAAATTGATTAATAATTTAATTTTTTTATGATTATTATTTATTTATTTTCATTATTAATCATTTATTTATTTTCTTTCTCATTTGGCCAATATCTCAGGCACCTTTTGAGCTGGGAAGCTAATATTTGGACATGAGTGACCAAGTGATGTGGCTATCAAGGATATTTTTGATTTATTGATTAATCATTTCATCTATTAAGTATTTATTGATTAATCGATTAATTATTTATTGAGTAATCAATTAATTATTTAATTTTTTATAAATGACTTATTTAATTAAATTTCTAAAAGATACATCTTCGGATGAAGCACTACTGGTTTAGTTATGCGATTAGCCAATTGATTATGAAAATATTTTGTGATAATCTTTTATTGATTTTAATTATACAATTAATCAATCAATTAGTGTACACCTCTCCCTCCCAATGCAGCCTCAATGAGCTGCACTGCGGTATTGCCGGGCGCCGGAGGCGCCCCGGCAATGCCGCGCTGCAGCATATTTAATTATTTGGCATGGGGCGGTGTACTTTGAATGTATGTGTACTTGTTGTACACCGCACCTTTCCTATGCCATCTCCAGGCATTGCAAATCGTCATTGCTGGGCACCGAAGGGGGCTCGGCAGTGACGCACGCTGAAAGAGAGTACTCAGTTTTCACTCTGGTTGTTTTCTTGTTTGTTTTCTTTCTTGGTTGTCCGGACGATATCTCAGCCATCCTTTGAGCTAGGAAGCTGAAATTTCGGCACAGTCGTGAGCAAGTCCTTTGTCAAATACGGTATTTTTTGTTTTTTGAATAATCAATTAATTGAGGAGTTATTTAATTATTAGCGTTTAATTAAGTACTTATTTAATTAATTAAATTTCATTTCTCTTCTGACCATTATTAACTCAGGCACCTTTTGAGTTAGGAAGCTGATATTTGGACATGCCAATGACCAGGTGATTTGGCTGCAAAGGATATTTTTGATTTATTAATTAATCAATTAATCGATTAATTATTTAATTATTCGATTAATGACCCAAAAAAATTTTTTTTTTAAGTTACAGATTCTGATGAAATAGTGGTAGTTTATGTGTTCTCTGACCAAATTGATTACCAATTTAATTTTTTTATGATTATTATTTATTTATTTTCATTATTAATCATTTATTTATTTTCTTTCTCATTTGGCCAATATCCCAGGCACCTTTTGAGCTGGGAAGCTAATATTTGGACATAAGTGACCAAGTGATGTGGCTATCAAGGATATTTTTGATTTATTGATTAATCATTTCATCTATTAATTATTTATTGATTAATCGATTAATTATTTATTGAGTAATCAATTAATTATTTAATTTTTTATAAATGACTTATTTAATTAAATTTCTAAAAGATACATCTTCGGATGAAGCACTAGTGGTTTAGTTATGCGATTAGCCAATTGATTATGAAAATATTTTGTGATAATCTTTTATTGATTTTAATTATACAATTAATCAATCAATTAGTGTACACCTCTCCCTCCCAATGCAGCCTTAATGAGCTGCACTGCGGTATTGCCGGGCGCCGGAGGCGCCCCGGCAATGCCGCGCTGCAGCATATTTAATTATTTGGCATGGGGCGGTGTACTTTGAATGTATGTGTACTTGTTATTATTATTATTACTTTAATAAACCTTCGAAAAATGTCTTCCAAATCAATAAATTCCCTTTTTACTTCCCAAATACTCATCTGTAAATTACATATTCAATTACAGTTTTTGTACACCGCTCCTTTCCTATGCCATCTCCAGGCATTGCAAATCGTCATTGCTGGGCACCGAAGGGGGCTCGGCAGTGACGCACGCTGAAAGAGAGTACTCAGTTTTCACTCTGGTTTCTTGTTTGTTTGTTTTCTTGGTTGTTTTCTTGTTTGTTTTCTTTCTTGGTTGTCCGGACGATATCTCAGCCATCCTTTGAGCTAGGAAGCTGAAATTTCGGCACAGTAGTGAGCAAGTCCTTTGTCAAATACGGTATTTTTTGTTTTTTGAATAATCAATTAATTGAGGAGTTATTTAATTATTAGCGTTTAATTAAGTACTTATTTAATTAATTAAATTTCATTTCTCTTCTGACCATTATTAACTCAGGCACCTTTTGAGTTAGGAAGCTGATATTTGGACATGCCAATGACCAGGTGATTTGGCTGCAAAGGATATTTTTGATTTATTAATTAATCAATTAATCGATTAATTATTTAATTATTCGATTAATGACAAAAAAATTTTTTTTTTTTAAGTTACAGATTCTGATGAAATAGTGGTAGTTTATGTGTTCTCTGACCAAATTGATTAATAATTTAATTTTTTTATGATTATTATTTATTTATTTTCATTATTAATCATTTATTTATTTTCTTTCTCATTTGGCCAATATCTCAGGCACCTTTTGAGCTGGGAAGCTAATATTTGGACATGAGTGACCAAGTGATGTGGCTATCAAGGATATTTTTGATTTATTGATTAATCATTTCATCTATTAAGTATTTATTGATTAATCGATTAATTATTTATTGAGTAATCAATTAATTATTTAATTTTTTATAAATGACTTATTTAATTAAATTTCTAAAAGATACATCTTCGGATGAAGCACTACTGGTTTAGTTATGCGATTAGCCAATTGATTATGAAAATATTTTGTGATAATCTTTTATTGATTTTAATTATACAATTAATCAATCAATTAGTGTACACCTCTCCCTCCCAATGCAGCCTCAATGAGCTGCACTGCGGTATTGCCGGGCGCCGGAGGCGCCCCGGCAATGCCGCGCTGCAGCATATTTAATTATTTGGCATGGGGCGGTGTACTTTGAATGTATGTGTACTTGTTTGTTTTCTTTCTTGGTTGTCCGGGCGATATCTCAGCCATCCTTTGAGCTAGGAAGCTGAAATTTTGGCACAATAGTGAGCAAGTCCTTTCTCAAAAACGGTATTTTTTTTTTTTGATTAATCAATAAAATTGAGGAGTTATTTAATTATTAGCGATTAATTAAGTACTTATTTAATTAATCAAATTTCCTTTCTCTTCTGACCATTAACTCAGGCACCTTTTGAGTTAGGAATCTGATATTTGGACATGCCAATGACCAGGTGATTTGGCTGCAAAGGATATTTTTGATTTATTAATTAATCAATTAATCGATTAATTATTTAATTATTCGATTAATGACTAAAAAATTTTTTTTTTTTAAGTTACAGATTCTGATGAAATAGTGGTAGTTTATGTGTTCTCTGACCAAATTGATTAATAATTTAATTTTTTTATGATTATTATTTATTTATTTTCATTATTAATCATTTATTTATTTTCTTTCTCATTTGGCCAATATCTCAGGCACCTTTTGAGCTGGGAAGCTAATATTTGGACATGAGTGACCAAGTGATGTGGCTATCAAGGATATTTTTGATTTATTGATTAATCATTTCATCTATTAATTATTTATTGATTAATCGATTAATTATTTATGGAGTAATCAATTAATTATTTTTTTTATTATAAATGACTTATTCAATTAAATTTCTAAAAGATACATCTTCGGATGAAGCACTAGTGGTTTAGTTATGCGATTAGCCAATTGATTATGAAAATATTTTGTGAAAATCTTTTATTGATTTTAATTATACAATTAATCAATCAATTAGTGTACACCTCTCCCTCCCAATGCAGCCTCAATGAGCTGCACTGCGGTATTGCCGGGCGCCGGAGGCGCCCCGGCAATGCCGCGCTGCAGCATATTTAATTATTTGGCATGGGGCGGTGTACTTTGAATGTATGTGTACTTGTTGTACACCGCACCTTTCCTATGCCATCTCCAGGCATTGCAAATCGTCATTGCCGGGCACCGAAGGGGGCTCGGCAGTGACGCACGCTGAAAGAGAGTACTCAGTTTTCACTCTGGTTGATTTCTTGTTTTCTTTCTTTCTTGGTTGTCCGGACGATATCTCAGCCATCCTTTGAGCTAGGAAGCTGAAATTTCGGCACAGTAGTGAGCAAGTCCTTTGTCAAATACGGTATTTTTTGTTTTTTGAATAATCAATTAATTGAGGAGTTATTTAATTATTAGCGTTTAATTAAGTACTTATTTAATTAATTAAATTTCATTTATCTTCTGACCATTATTAACTCAGGCACCTTTTGAGTTAGGAAGCTGATATTTGGACATGCCAATGACCAGGTGATTTGGCTGCAAAGGATATTTTTGATTTATTAATTAATCAATTAATCGATTAATTATTTAATTATTCGATTAATGACAAAAAAATTTTTTTTTTTTAAGTTACAGATTCTGATGAAATAGTGGTAGTTTATGTGTTCTCTGACCAAATTGATTAATAATTTAATTTTTTTATGATTATTATTTATTTATTTTCATTATTAATCATTTATTTATTTTCTTTCTCATTTGGCCAATATCTCAGGCACCTTTTGAGCTGGGAAGCTAATATTTGGACATGAGTGACCAAGTGATGTGGCTATCAAGGATATTTTTGATTTATTGATTAATCATTTCATCTATTAAGTATTTATTGATTAATCGATTAATTATTTATTGAGTAATCAATTAATTATTTAATTTTTTATAAATGACTTATTTAATTAAATTTCTAAAAGATACATCTTCGGATGAAGCACTACTGGTTTAGTTATGCGATTAGCCAATTGATTATGAAAATATTTTGTGATAATCTTTTATTGATTTTAATTATACAATTAATCAATCAATTAGTGTACACCTCTCCCTCCCAATGCAGCCTCAATGAGCTGCACTGCGGTATTGCCGGGCGCCGGAGGCGCCCCGGCAATGCCGCGCTGCAGCATATTTAATTATTTGGCATGGGGCGGTGTACTTTGAATGTATGTGTACTTGTTGTACACCGCACCTTTCCTATGCCATCTCCAGGCATTGCAAATCGTCATTGCTGGGCACCGAAGGGGGCTCGGCAGTGACGCACGCTGAAAGAGAGTACTCAGTTTTCACTCTGGTTGTTTTCTTGTTTGTTTTCTTTCTTGGTTGTCCGGACGATATCTCAGCCATCCTTTGAGCTAGGAAGCTGAAATTTCGGCACAGTCGTGAGCAAGTCCTTTGTCAAATACGGTATTTTTTGTTTTTTGAATAATCAATTAATTGAGGAGTTATTTAATTATTAGCGTTTAATTAAGTACTTATTTAATTAATTAAATTTCATTTCTCTTCTGACCATTATTAACTCAGGCACCTTTTGAGTTAGGAAGCTGATATTTGGACATGCCAATGACCAGGTGATTTGGCTGCAAAGGATATTTTTGATTTATTAATTAATCAATTAATCGATTAATTATTTAATTATTCGATTAATGACCCAAAAAAATTTTTTTTTTAAGTTACAGATTCTGATGAAATAGTGGTAGTTTATGTGTTCTCTGACCAAATTGATTACCAATTTAATTTTTTTATGATTATTATTTATTTATTTTCATTATTAATCATTTATTTATTTTCTTTCTCATTTGGCCAATATCCCAGGCACCTTTTGAGCTGGGAAGCTAATATTTGGACATAAGTGACCAAGTGATGTGGCTATCAAGGATATTTTTGATTTATTGATTAATCATTTCATCTATTAATTATTTATTGATTAATCGATTAATTATTTATTGAGTAATCAATTAATTATTTAATTTTTTATAAATGACTTATTTAATTAAATTTCTAAAAGATACATCTTCGGATGAAGCACTAGTGGTTTAGTTATGCGATTAGCCAATTGATTATGAAAATATTTTGTGATAATCTTTTATTGATTTTAATTATACAATTAATCAATCAATTAGTGTACACCTCTCCCTCCCAATGCAGCCTTAATGAGCTGCACTGCGGTATTGCCGGGCGCCGGAGGCGCCCCGGCAATGCCGCGCTGCAGCATATTTAATTATTTGGCATGGGGCGGTGTACTTTGAATGTATGTGTACTTGTTATTATTATTATTACTTTAATAAACCTTCGAAAAATGTCTTCCAAATCAATAAATTCCCTTTTTACTTCCCAAATACTCATCTGTAAATTACATATTCAATTACAGTTTTTGTACACCGCTCCTTTCCTATGCCATCTCCAGGCATTGCAAATCGTCATTGCTGGGCACCGAAGGGGGCTCGGCAGTGACGCACGCTGAAAGAGAGTACTCAGTTTTCACTCTGGTTTCTTGTTTGTTTGTTTTCTTGGTTGTTTTCTTGTTTGTTTTCTTTCTTGGTTGTCCGGACGATATCTCAGCCATCCTTTGAGCTAGGAAGCTGAAATTTCGGCACAGTAGTGAGCAAGTCCTTTGTCAAATACGGTATTTTTTGTTTTTTGAATAATCAATTAATTGAGGAGTTATTTAATTATTAGCGTTTAATTAAGTACTTATTTAATTAATTAAATTTCATTTCTCTTCTGACCATTATTAACTCAGGCACCTTTTGAGTTAGGAAGCTGATATTTGGACATGCCAATGACCAGGTGATTTGGCTGCAAAGGATATTTTTGATTTATTAATTAATCAATTAATCGATTAATTATTTAATTATTCGATTAATGACAAAAAAATTTTTTTTTTTTAAGTTACAGATTCTGATGAAATAGTGGTAGTTTATGTGTTCTCTGACCAAATTGATTAATAATTTAATTTTTTTATGATTATTATTTATTTATTTTCATTATTAATCATTTATTTATTTTCTTTCTCATTTGGCCAATATCTCAGGCACCTTTTGAGCTGGGAAGCTAATATTTGGACATGAGTGACCAAGTGATGTGGCTATCAAGGATATTTTTGATTTATTGATTAATCATTTCATCTATTAAGTATTTATTGATTAATCGATTAATTATTTATTGAGTAATCAATTAATTATTTAATTTTTTATAAATGACTTATTTAATTAAATTTCTAAAAGATACATCTTCGGATGAAGCACTAGTGCTTTAGGTATGCTATTAGCCAATTGATTAAGAAAATATTTTGTGATAATCTTTTATTGATTTTAATTATACAATTAATCAATCAATTAGTGTACACCTCTCCCTCCCAATGCAGCCTCAATGAGCTGCACTGCGGTATTGACGGGCGCCGGAGGCGCCCCGGCAATGCCGCTCTGTAGGATATTTAATTATTTGGCATGGGGGCGGTGTACTTTGAATGTATGTGTACTTGTTCCCTATTTGTTCGGCCTAAATGGCCACTGAAGTGGCTGCCAACATGCAGTACCGTTTTATCTACCAAGCAAGTATTCGTCCACATAAGATCTCTACCAAAATGTTGTTGTGTAAAAACAAATCTGGGATTTCTGATTACATGGATGCACACTCTCAGGACATTTCAGGCTGCTTGTTAACAATCCACTACGATTAATTAATTCCTTTACCCACAATCAAATAATTAGTACAAATTGAGGATATTATCCCTATCACATTCATTTATAGATTCATTATGTTGGATCTAAATTTTCTCCCACTGCTGCAAGGAAGAACAATAGCTCTAATAAGTCTTTGTAATATCTCACTTCATTTACCCAGCATCGAAGAATTTATTTACTATCCATTCCCATCTGTTAACCAGTGACTTTGTTTGAACTCCAAAACTTAATTTGATGAATCCCATGTGTATGGTACCACTTATTGAAACCCCTACTTTTGTAGAAAATATCCAAGTAAGTGTTTTTTACACCCCCTTAACTGTTGCTCATCCATTTCTATGCACCCAGTGAGTACTACTGACACCAGTATGCCAATATAGGTGTGCGAGATTAACAAATATGTTGCAGGTACACGTAACAGCGCGTTCTGAGTATAAATAACGTAACAGCGCGTTCATGTCTGCCCCTTGGTTTAAGATGCACAATGCATTCCGTTTTAAAACTCACAATTGTTCAAATCAGCAAGATTTTCTTTACTATTTTCCCATATCATCTATGCCTAATACACATCCATACATGCAGCACAATTTATATGCTGATAAAATTCAAGTTTATATATATATATATATAAATCCATGAGCAGAGTATTCTGGGAAGTCAGTGTAAGACCTCTCCCAAATTTGGATAATTTTGTACTCCCTCATTTCTTTTTATGAAGCTCATATCCATAAATAGCTATTATTCTCATATAAATTCTATCAAAAATGGAATCCCCAAATTACTCACAATTTTACTATTTAATTAATGGCTGCTCATAACCCAGCACATCAAATCTTTATATTCCATCTCCCTTGACAAAAGAGATAATGTTCATAATCAAATTTTATTTCTATTTTATTTTACGGATTCTCTGCATATTCAATCCCATCCACATAAAACTATCCATTTCCAGACAGGCACACTGTCGGTGTCAACAATCTTGTAAGATTGATACACAAAACAATAAAAAACACTAACATTGGCACACAAAAATACACACACACACATGCATTATGCGTATTTGTTAGCGTTGGAACTATTTACAGATCAAGATGGGTGTCAATTTTATTTCAATTTCATAAAATTTGTCCTTCAATTTTAGAAATGCTAATACACAAATGGACCAAAAGCTTATTCTTAGAAAACCCCTATGATGTCACATTGAAATTACCCTTTCAGTTCCCACAATAATTTATCCAAATTTGACTACACACCCATTTACATGTCAGTCGACCACTGACTTATCAATCGTGTGGAACAATAGTCCGAAATTCCCACCTGATCATCATGTGACCATTGTCCCTTGGTTTAAAATTTGCAAAGCAATTGTTCCAACTTTGTAAATTTAAAATTGTGTGCCCAACATAAAAGATCCAATTTCGGCATTTGATCAATTAATTATCAATTTGCTTACAAGCAAAAGAAAAAATGAATAATTCTTGCTCCGAAAACTTTTCAGACCCAAGAATCATCGACAGTTATTCATGTTTGTCCAGTAATCTAATTTGTTGAGGCCAATCGTCATTTGGGATTTGTCGCAATGAAGGCCTAATCATTGTCTGAGGTATCGGTCAGCACTGGTACCCTTGATCTTGGTTTCTTTGTCCTTGGTTTCTTTGTCCTTGGTTTCCCTGTCGAAATTGTCTTCTGCTCAGATATGGGCATCTCCTTATCCAGTGTCCCATCTCTTCACAGTTGAAGCACCGGCTTCTGTCGTTACCTGCTCTGTCCACTTGTTGACTTGTCTTTCTGGGCTGCATGTCTGGGTCTTTGGGTTGCCATTCTGACCTCTGGTTATCTCCTGATTCATAGTTGTTGTCTGTTGCATTGTTACGTTGTTGCATAGAAAACCTATTGCGTTGGTTCGTAGTCATCAGGGCTTGTGTCTGTAGTTGCATCAATTTTTCGGCATTTATAGCACTGTTCCTGGCCTGAATTCGCTGATGATGCAAAGCATAATTCAATATTTCTTGCATCGGCTTGCCTTCCCAAGCAATACACTGTCTTTCCACTTCACTCTTCAATTTCGGCAACAGACCATTAATAAAAAGGGGTTTTAGGGCATTGTCGATTTGTGCCCGGTCTATTCCCGAATATAGTCGAAAAACATCTCGCAATCTGTCTAAATAATCACTAGCATCCTCTCCTGTTTTCTGTTTGCACGTAATCACTTTATTCCAATCAGTCACGGGCGGCAATTTTTGTATGGCCTCTATTAATTTATTTATCTGTGTCATTTTAGCCTCCGTGGGTATGTCTAATTCTCCATTTACTGCATGTACCCAGTTTGCCTCACTCATTAATGTCTTCAAAGTGGTGGTATTAGGAATTACCCACTTTAAGAGTATTTCTATGTCTCTTATAGTCGGCAATTGCGTTTCCACAATCAATCGTAGCTCTTCTGCGAATTGAAGTGGATCTGTTTTGATTGATGGCATATCGCTCTGTAATGCCTTCAATTGGTGTATTTGCCAAGGTCTATACATCAAATCTGGGCGTTCCTCATTTGCCCCTGGAAATTGCCGTTGCGGGAAATTCATAACGCCACATTGTTCAAAACCTCCCTGTGGGAGAGTCAAGTTTTGAATGTTCATTGGCAGATCATATTGATCGTTGGATAGATTGGCATTCATCACAGAACCCTTACTCCTTGTATGGTGGTATGGGACGTATGTTGAAGTTGTTGCAGCTGGTTGTATTGCTTGCCCACTTTGAGTCGGTTCCTGTCCTCCAGTTGCACCCTCTGGGGTAGTCACCTCAACTGGGGCACTGCTTTCACCTGTCTTCTGTCGGCTAGAGCCAATCGTTTCACTCTGTACTGGCCCTTCGGCAGGTAGAGGTACAGGTACCTGTACTTCCTGTGGCTGATATACACTATTTCGCCGATAGGGTGGAGGAGTTTCCTCTTCTATTTCATTTATCTCATATGACCTTGCGTCTGGGTACAATCTGAACTGGGATCGCTTTCCATTGCTAACTTCAAGAGGCATTTGGGTGGATACCTTTTCCAACCTATGTTGTATCTGCTTCATTTCTTTCTTCACACCCCCCATTTTCGTTTTGGTCTCCCTGTCTCTAGACTCGATGTCCCAGTAATAAAATGGTTTCCAATCCACCTTCAACTTCTGTCTGTCTCTTGCTTCTAATTCTTCTCTGAGTGTTTCCAATGTGTTCCTGTCAAACGTGCCATCCTTGGGGAATTCCTTATTTCTCCCTTTTGTCCATTCATGCCAAGATTCCAAATCTTTAAGTGAATGTGGACCATATTGCTGATACATGTGGTTGACGCAAGCGCCTCTTTGGGACAAGTCTAGCTGACCTTGTTTGCCCTTGCAGACTCCATTTCCCATTTTGCCTGTATGTGAATACCACTCAATATTCCCTCAATGTACCAGGTAGATTACTAGGATCTGCGCTTTGGAATGCACCTGCACACACCTGTACTATATGTCCTATAAATAAAATCTACTGGAGTTTGTTCCACCTTTTATCAAAGTAACGTTGGATGCGTTGTAGCTTGTTCCAGGTTCCTCTAAAGCTTCACTCGTACCTCCAGGAAGGATCTCTCCACCTGTTCACACGGTGATTTCCAGAAAATCTCCCTCAGCTGTGGCTTTGCACAATCCAATCTCACAGATCAGTATTTGCAGATGAGCCGGAGGGTCAGTATGAAATGGGTGAATCCTCAGGTGTCCGCTCTGTTGACGGGGAAATCACACAATGGTAACCGCACATATATATCTGTATATAAACTCACCACCTTGCTCAATTTTCCCAGGTTGTCTCCACATTGTTAATATCTCGCAAAGATATCAAAGCTTCTTTCTTGAGACCGCATTTTCATCAATCAAACAATCAATATATTCAATTCAATTTATTCAGTTCAATTTATTCAGTTAAATTTATTCAGTTAAATTTATTCAATTAAATTCAATCAATTAGATTCAATCAATTAATAATTCAATCAATTATTCAATTTCAATTAATTCATCAATATTCATCAATAAATCAAATTCATCATTTTGGATGACTCCTTGCATAAGCCCTTTCCCCAATGATGTCAGGACAGGTCCATCCATTGACTGAGATCGAATTTCATCGGTCGTCACCTCGGGTTCGTACCTCATGTCAATTGATGAATCACCGTCCTGTCCTAGGGTCATATCTGACATATTTCCCCATTTTGCCTGGTCTCCACAAATTTTCTTTGCAACCACTAAAGGCAACTCATCCTTCATTCGTGAGACAGCCAAAATGGATGGCAGATATTAAAGTTCATTGGGAAAAATATCTCATCATTTTTTCTTTTAATAGTATCCAAAATCTCTTGGCAATATAAATTTCGTAAAACTCCTGAAATAAGACTGTAAAATTCCTTCAATCATGCTAAATTTTGAAACTCCATCGCTTGTACCACCCAATTTATCCCATAGGGCTTGAAAGTTCTTTCCCAAGTTCATGCAGCATTCTGCATTTGAACCCTATGATATCATTCATAATAATCATCATGATTTTATAGTCATGGTCCTATCATAATCATCTATTTAAACGAACATTTCCTTTATCACCACAGCTATGTGGTATAATCAACAATAGAATAAAACTGTACATAGCAACAGGCTACCTCATGGCCACTTAGTATACCTATTGACAATAAGTCATAACAATATCGAATAATCATTGAACAATTCAAAAATCGCTTCCACTGCTCTAGCCGCAGCATCCGTGATATTTGTTTGCTCATTCACTATTCCTGATTCGTCATCAAGGATCTCCATCATCACACAGCGTACTTAATTCCGCATTTTAATGAGAATTCAACAGGAATTTACGACTCAAAGGAAAAAGAACGAGCAGACCTTTTGCAGGATGATCGTTACAAAAATCGTTACATATATTAAAGTATTTATAATGTCGACAAATCATATCTTAATTCTTACAAGATTTGGTTCTTTGAATAAATCACAGCACCGGGAGGACCAGCTCCAAAAATGGATCTTTGTGTTTATTCAGCACCCTAGTAATTGGTTCTTTGTGTACTAATTACACAGCACCCAGGCCCCGCTCATATGGATCTTTGTGCAGCGCTACACAGCACCTGAGCAAAAGGGGTTTCATCTACATTTTCCCTATCCGGTGTACCATCCGTGATATTTGTTTGCTCATTCACTATTCCTGATTCGTCATCAAGGATCTCCATCATCACACAGCGTACTCAATTCCGCATTTTAATGAGAGTTCAACAGGAATTTACGACTCAAAGGAAAAAGAACGAGCAGACATTTTGCAGGACGATAACTGGAATTAGTCGTGAAAATATATCCAAATACACAAAAATACACCCACACAAATAAACAACATTTATTCCGTTTAACAGAACAAACATTTCCTCTATCATGACATGCATGTCTTCAAAATTATATGACCAAGAGAAAAAGTAAAATTAATTAAAACTGCGAGCAGTGATAATCCGGGGACCATACCGCTCCATCCTGATTGGACGAGTGCGTGCTAGAGTCGTTATCAGCGACAGTCCAGATCCGATTGTTCAAAATTTCAACTCAATCGATCGAAAAATGAACGCAGGGATGCATTTTAAAGGTGCAGTGGCACTAACTGAGTTGCCACGAATATGGCCACGAAATTGCCAATATGGCCATCACAAAATATTTTCCTTAATCAATTGGCTCATAGCATAACCAATCTGTAAGTATTTCATCCGAAGATGTATTTCTGAGGACTTTTAATTAAATAAGTCATTTATAAATCAACGAGTTAATTTATTAAATGATTAATCAATAAATCAATATTTTCCTTGACAGCCACATCACTTGGTCAGTGTCATGTCCAAGTATCAGCTTCCTTACTCAAAAGGTGCCTGAGTTAATGTAATGTAATTACTGTAATAAGATTACTGCAATTACTGTAATGATTACTGTAATTACTGTAATTACCGGAACTGTAATTACTGTAATTACCTCAGGTAATTACTGTAATGTAATTACTGTAATTTAATACGAAATGTAATTAATTAAATAAGTACTTCCTAAATCGCTAATAATTAAATAACTCGTGAATTCTTATCCGATTTACTTAACATTTGAGTGTCCCCAAAACGTTGGAGCAAAACGTTGCAACAACGAAAGCGAAACGTTGTAGCGACGTTGTGGAAACGTCAGCAAAACACAACATTTGAATGTTCCCAAAACGTTGGAGCAAAACGTTGCAACAACGAAAGTGAAACGTTGTGGCGACGTTGTGGAAACGTCAGCAAAACCCAACATTTAAATGTTCACAAAACGTTGGAGCAAAACGTTGCAACAACGAAAGTGAAACGTTGTGGCGACGTTGTGGAAACGTCAGCAAAACCCAACATTTAAATGTTCACAAAACGTTGGAGCAAAACGTTGCAACAACGAAAGTGAAACGTTGTGGCGACGTTGTGGAAACGTCAGCAAAACCCAACATTTAAATGTTCACAAAACGTTGGAGCAAAACGTTGCAACAACGAAAGTGAAACGTTGTGGCGACGTTGTGGAAACGTCAGCAAAACCCAACATTTAAATGTTCACAAAACGTTGGAGCAAAACGTTGCAACAACGAAAGTGAAACGTTGTGGATTATCCCAATGGATAATCCCAATGAATCACAATGCAATCCCATTAAAATCCCATTAAAATCCCATATCTTGTCACCCTTTGCATTGTTGAAAGCAATTAATTCCATATCTCAATATTACCTCTATTTATATATACTAGGGCGTGCCCGCACGTACGTGCTTGCCCGTACGTGCTTGCAAAAAACATGCGTGCAAGCAACAACAAAAACTTTGAAACCACGTGGCAGTAACGACCACAGAACCCCCCTCCTATTTACATGCAATGGTTTGGTCGATTCGCAAAGCCAAAACGAACGACCACAGAACCCCCCCCTCTATTTACATCATATGGTTTGGTCCATTCGCAGAGCCAAAGCGAACGGCTTGCGAGTACGGTGACCATACCTTGGGACCCACTTGTCCGATTAATTTCAAACCTTGACAAATTTTCCATTCCTTCCCTTCCTGATCTTTCGATGTAGGGCTGGGTTCTTTTTTTTTTTTTTTTAGGATCATGTTGCATCGAGCATTATTTTCCAAAACAGTGTGAACATTAACCCACACCAAAACCTCTGACATCCCACCATTAACACCTATTGTAAGCGTGCCGAATCAGTAAGCATCACCCCTTCTATGAGCCTCGACCAGAGGGTGGTTGTTACTCACAAACACCATTTCCTGTAATTATCTCTCATAATCAGGATAAATTTGGAACAGCCCTTAAACTAACACCAAGCAGATCAATTTTTATTTAGGTTGGGGTTTCACACAAACTGGTTAACTAAATAATACAGAATTATTTTTCGTTAAAAAAACAACAGCACTGGTTCCGTGTCACCCATGCTATGTATCTGGCAAATTTCGTCAAAAAAAAACAAAAAAAAAACAACAGCACTGGTTTTGTTTCACCAATGCTATTTATCTGGCAAATTTCGTCAAAAAAACAACAGCACTGGTTTTGTTTCACCCATGCTATTTATCTGGCAAATTTCGTCAAAAAAAAACAACAGCACTGGTTTTGTTTCACCCATGCTATTTATCTGGCAAATTTCGTCAAAAAAAACAACAGCACTGGTTTTGTTTCACCCATGCTATTTATCTGGCAAATTTCGTCAAAAAAAACAACAGCACTGGTTTTGTTTCACCCATGCTATTTATCTGGCAAATTTCGTCAAAAAAAAACAACAGCACTGGTTTTGTTTCCTGGAAGCGTCCTGCAAAACGCTTTGCTTCTCGCAAAACGTCCGCCAATGGGAAGTAAAGGGAGGGAAAAAAAACGGGAGCAAGAGACAGGGTGCCGGAATGGACATGAGGGACAATGAGGGACAGTGAGGGAGTGTTGGTATGCAATTTTTATCCAATCGCCATCTTTCATAGTAATTCTGGACCGGCATTAGGTGGGATTGTCTGTCATGAATTTATTTGTTGATCGAACGAGTTTTAATTTGTCTAAATCCGACCAGTCGTTTCCAAAGATATAAGCCTTTTTGTCGCAATACCATAAATTGGAATGAGGTAAAATATATATATATAAATATAATTCCCTTTCCCGGTTCCCTGTCGCTCGCCGAGCGCCGAGCAAGTCGCTCGCTCGTCGAGCAAGTCGAGTGCTTTGAACAAGTGCAAAAAAAAGAAGTACTTTATACGTGTAAGGGTGGGTAAACGAGTGTACCGGCCTTACACGTCCTGGAAGCAAACGGTCGCAAGGTGCACGCTTGCTCCGTTTGCTCGCAGGTCACAGTAAGACCCTTAATGACCAGCGCAAAAATACGTATTTACAGAAATCATTTAGAGAAAAAAAAACACGAATAAATTGCTACAGTCGTTTAACACGTTTCATCCTTGTATTTCCTATGGACAATCGCCAGTCCCACACACCAAATCCTCCATCTTCAGAATTCATATTTCATAATGGACAGATCCCCAAGAGGTCATGCTCACCTTGACCCTTGACGACGTCCACTCGAAATTCCAGCGGTGCCTCCAGATTGTTGGAGAATTCGTAGCTGAGAGACTCACAGGACTCCAATGACCGGACACAGGTTTACAAAAGGTCTGGTTTATTAACTGGTTATTCACTTCATTCCATTTACCAAATAATACCGCATAATATAATGGATCAGGTTAACTCTTTTCCAATGTCCTTCTCGTTCGGCTGATGTTCCTCCGACACTCCCGTTGGTCAGAGCTCCTCGCAGCAGCTTCTCACGACTCCACGTTTGCTCCCGTTTATATGGACAAACTGGATTTTAATCCCCTCTCCGCTAATGCCCCGAGGTCATGCATGTACCAAGTCCTGGTATCAGCTCGCTCCCCTCCTGTTGTGAGTTCCGTTTACCAAACGATAGGGGGGTGCTTCAGCCAGGGGCTGTGACCAGGTGGACAAAAGATTATCATGTTCGGGTGCATTCCTGACTCATTTACAAACTCGTCTTTCACAGAGTTTGCATGTAAAATATATCTGCTTTGTTACCAGGTTAATTAATAAGTTACCAGTGCCAATTAATAAGTTACGCTGAGTTACACTTCCACAAGGCCTTAGGCATTATGACCCAGCCGCTTCGGACAAAGACCAGGTTTATTAATACAGTGGTATATCGTTTCAGTAGTATCGTTTTCGTAATAATAATAATAATATAGTAAATATAACCATAATACTTTAATCCCAATGTCGTGAATAGAAGGTTCATGGATTGAAGCGGTGTATGGTTCATGAGCAGTGATGAGCGGTGTTCGACACTAATATTAATAACCGAGGAAGTAAGGAATTCGCCTCGGTTGTTTTTATAGTCATATAATTTTCGAAATAATGATAACGTAACGTTAATATTATACTTATAGTAAATCTAATCATAACACTAATCCCTTCGTCGTGAATGCAAACGCACTGGAAGTTAAAATATATCATTTTCTACATATTGTTGTGAATATGAGAATGTTTTTTTTAATTTTGTTGTGGTGGTAAAATGTTGTAAAATATCACCCCTCCTCCCTCCGTTGTGGTTGTATAAAGGTCAAAGGGCGTTCCCGTAGTTAGTCCATAAAAACATACATGCAGGACACGATATATCTTTTCTTTTGACAGTTATATCTTATTCTGTGTTTTAGGATAAGGCTGTGTCTCCCATTAATTGAAGTACTCCATTGCACCAGTGAAAGAGAATAGATCCCCTTTCATTCCCATCCCCAAAAATCCCCATTTCCTTCACATCCCCCTTTCGTGATTGCCGGCCCTCGATTCCCAATCACCTCCCCTCCAATAACCGCCATTGACCACGAGGCTCGAGTCAGGGAAGAAAGGCGTGTCTCCACCTCGTCAGAGGAGGGGAGTGGCGCGCCCGCCCGTCGTCGTCCGGGGCGGAGCCCGAGGGTCGTGCGACCAGCCAGGGCCGAGGTGAGCGCCCCGATGGGCGTGTCCAAAGCGCCGGGGGCGTGATCGCTGGGGGCGCTATAAAAGGGCGCAACCGGAAGTGGAGAAGAGAAGAAGAAAGAGAGATGCACTCTGGGTTGGTCTGGGTCGGTTGAGAGAAAGAGAGGAGGAGTTGGTTGCAAGGAGTTGGTCACAGTCGGTTGCCAGAGAAAGGAGTCGGTGGTCAGTTGGTTGCGGTGGTGAGGAGTCGGTGGTGACGAGTGAGACAAGGCCTGGCAGGGCAAGAGCAGGCGGCCGCAGCAGCGCCACCCAACCGCCAAAGGGGGCCTGAACGGCGGTTCGGAGCAGGGCCGAAACGGAACGGCGGCTGCTGAACGCGCCGGTTGTGCTGCGGGACCCCCCTTGGACCTTTCCTCTCCCTCCAGCCATCCACCTTCTGCCATCCCTGGCATTCCCCGCGTGAGTCAGCGTTCTGTTTGTTCTGTCCTGGGATATAAGTTAAGTCTGTAGGTAAGCTAAATTTGCACTGTGTCACCTGCGTCTTATGTGTTGTAAATAAAACTTGATTGCTCCTTTTTACTTGTGTATGTAAATAATAAAACCCATTACTCGTCTGTACATCTTCTCGTTTTAATTCCTTGTTTTTCCTCTTGCATTGCGTCGCTTTTGTCTTTTCCCTCATTGAGCAGCTAGGGTGCGATACAACCAAAGTTCGGGTGGAATCGGGTGAGTTTTGTTAGGTCGCGGTTTTAAACCACCGCTCGGTCTATAACATCCTAACCGCGATCTGCAACAATTGGTGTCGGGGAGTGAGATCGACCCGGAGCGCGCTTCACGCGCTCAAAATTATAAAATACCGAAATTTGTTTTGTTTTAAAGGAAAAGCCCGAATTTTGAAATCGCGCCATGGCTGTCCAAGGCGACGGGATGCCGGTGGGAGAGATAGAGGGGTTAGAAATAACCCAGGACTTCGGGGAAGAAAGGGAGGAGGAAAATGGCAATGTGGTTGCGGGAATTTCAGGCGCGCAAAATGGCGCGCTCGCGCACATGATTATTGTGGCGCCAAATTTGGCCGCGCCCGTGACCGTAGCAGCGCCGCCGATGGATTGGGGCCTATTTATGGAACAAATAAAGGCGCTCATGGTCCAGACAAGTGAAGACCTGAGGAATGACTTGGGAAACCAAATGGGGGTAATGGGAAACCAAATGGGGGTAATGGGGAACCGGATGGATGCTCAGAGTGAGCAATTGGGGGTAATGGGAAACCAAATGGGGGTAATGAGGGACGAAGCGAGGGGTACCGGTGAGAAGTTAGACAATAATTTTGAGGGGTTAGACAACGGGATAAAAGAGGTGAGAAATGGGTTAATGGGGGTAGAAAATAGAATGGCTGCCCAGGAGAATCAGTTAGAGGGAGTGAAAAATGGGTTAATGGGGTTAGAAAATAGGATGGAGGACAAATTGCGGGAAATAGGGGAACAATCCGCCCGGGAAATCGAACAGATGGGGAACCAGATGGAGGAAATACGACGAGGGGTGAGTGAGGAGGTTTCGGGGCTACGCGAGGAGGTAAAGCGAGGCGAAAAGCGTATAGAGAAAGAGGTGAGAAATAATACGGCAAAGTTACAGGGGGGAATAGAAGATCTGACGAAAGGAGTAGAACAGCTGACAGTGGGACAAAAGGAACTAGCGGACCAAGTGGAAAAGAACACAGCAATCATCGGGGGTTTAAAAGCAACACAAAAGGACATAAAAAATGAATTAATAGCGACACAAAAGGAATGTCAAATGGTACATGAGGGATTGACGAAGAGGTTGGAAGAGGTGACAGAAGTAATGGAGACGAAGGACCGGGAGGTAAGGACGCACATAGAAACGGTTAAAGTAGCGATGGAGGAAGAAATCGACGGGGCGCACCGGGAGCTGAAGGAGGTAAAGGAAAAATTAGAGGAGGTGGAAGAAGGGGTGAGTGAAATTAAGAAGAGACGGAGGGAAGCTAAGAGGGAGATAAAGGAGGAAGTCATGGAATATGTACAAGGTCTGTGTTCAAATCATGATGCGGTACTCACTAACCAAATAAAAAGTTTGCAGGTGGCAGAGGAGGTGCGACGAGGTTCGGAGGTGAGTGGCAATGTACATGATGTGAGGGGAGATTCAGTCGGCTTGAGGGGTGGTGTAGACCCGGGTGTTCGTGAGGGACCAATGGTAAGAGGTATGACTGGTCCGGAGTGTATGGACAGAGGAGGTGTGCAAGGAGGGTTGGCTATGGGGAGTGAGGGGGGTGCTGGTGAGCAAGGCTGTGGGGGTATGGCGTGGGTAGCGGGTTGCGGAGGGGCGACCCAGGCATCGACACCAGGAGGGGTAGTGTTTGGAGGGACGGGGGACGCGCGGGAGCCCCCCGGGAATAGCGTACTGTGGGAGCCCGAACGGTTTGGTCCCGCGTTGATCCCGCAAGGAGTGACGCGCGGGGTCCGACCTTCGGGCGCCCACAAGGTCCCACTCGCGCCGTATGACGGCAAGAGTGATTTGAGGGCGTACCTGGCGAAGTTTGAGTACGTGTGTAAAGGCAACGGTTGGAATCCGGACGAAGGTGGAGTACACCTGGTGGGGGCACTGCGCGGTGCGGCGGCGGAGGTGCTGACGGCTTTACCACCGGGTGCTCTCACCCTGTCAGCCCTCCGTGCGGCATTAATTAATCGGTTCGGCATTGAACAGCAAAGCGAGCTTGTTAAAGCCCAACTTGCGCAGCGAAAACGCAAGCCCCAGGAGACCATCGGGGAACTTGCTCACGATATTCGCCGCGCGGTCGGGATTGCACACGCGGACATGGCGGCGAGTTCCCAGGAAAGCCTGGCGCTGGATCACTTTATTCAGGCCCTTCCGGATCTGGAGCTCCGGCAACAGCTCGCCATGTGGCGCCCGCAAACCATGAGTCAGGCGGCCGACGCTGCAGCCCGTTGGGAAGCAGCGAGGCCCCTGGCCCGGGGAGGCGAGCGCCATGCAGTGGCGGTGCGTCAGATGGGGCCCGTGATGGGGGGCGGCCCCCCAAGGGGGCCCGCCCCCGACGGGGGCCCTGACCTGGAGAGCATGGTCCGGAGGTTAGTGGATCGGCGCCTGGCGGGACCTGGACCATGGCAGGCGGCCCCAGCGGTGGCACCCGGTAGTCCCCGACAGAGTACCCCAATTCGGACATACAGAGGGGGGAATTTGGAATACCGGAGGCAAGCACCTTACCAGGTGAGGTGCTATAATTGTGCTAGGATGGGTCACCGTGCATGGGAGTGTCGAGCTCCGCGCCGGGACGTTCCCCGCCAGCCGATGCCCTCAACTCCGCCCAGTATCGATCGGCCTAGCCGACCTCAGACACCCCCCCGCCAGGGCCAGGGAAACTAGAACGTGCCGGGCATGCAGGGCGGTGTTCGGCAGTAGAGGATGGGGAGAAGCCCTCGTTGACGCGACAGGTCATTCATTGTGGCCGAATTGGGACGGGTAGTTTGACAATTCGGTGCAAAATTGCCGGCGTGGGGGTAGACGCCGTGGTGGACACGGGAGCCAGCGCCACGATCATCAGCCCCGTGGTCCTTAATTCGAGTGCAGACGGCTGGGGTAAAATCCAGCGTCTGGAAAATCATAGCTTGCAGCTGGCTACCGGGGCAACGGCTCCGATCATAGGGCGTGGTTTTTTGACCCTCAAGTTGGGATCGGTGAAGCAAGAGATAGAGGTTTGGGTGGCGGAGGTGTGCGACCCATGCTTAATAGGGTTGGATTTGTTGACTGCCAGCGGTTGTAAAATCGACTTGAGTCGGGGGGTCCTGCGATGGGGAGTGGAAGAGCTACCATTGGAGGGGGTGAGCACGGCCGAGAGGGTGGAGCTGGAGGCTCCTGAGGCCGTGACCATCCCCCCGGGGGCCGAGGCCATAGTGCCGGCCCGATGGTCAGCTCGCCCGACATGGCAGGAATCCTGCGGCCTGGTCGAACCGGTGGCAGCGCTATCCATACCTGGTTTAATCGTGGGCCGTACCCTTGTAAAAACGGACGGGCCGGTGGTGGCCGTCCGAGTAATTAATATTAGCACAGAACCACGCACTATAGTGAGGGGCACGAAGGTAGCTGGCTGCACCCCAGTTAGAGAAGTCGCGTCAGTGAGGGGCGAGAACGTCCAGCCGAGCCGGCCCCAGGGGGAGCCTTCAATAAGTTCTAGGAATTGGCCCGATCCCATTTGCGAGATGGTAAATCGCAGTAGTGTAGAGTTGGGAGGTACCCAGAGGGAGGCCTTACACAAACTGGTTGGGTCCCATTTGGACCTCTTCTCCTTGTCCACCGAGGATATTGGACGTACGGGCCTGGTGAAACATCAGATCCACACCGGTGAGGCCCGGCCTATTCGTCAGGCCGCCCGACGGCTCCCTTGGAGCAAGAGGGCGGAAGCTGACGAGCAGGTTGAAAAAATGCTCGACGCAGGTGTGATCGAGCCCTCGGGAAGTCCTTGGATGTCACCTGTTGTGCTGGTCAAAAAGAAAGATGGGACCACGCGGTTCTGCGTGGACTATCGCCAGCTAAACAACGTGACACTCAAGGACTCATATCCCCTGCCAAGGATTGATGACACCCTCGATGCCGTTGCGGGCTCAAATTGGTTCACAACTTTGGACCTCAAGAGTGGGTATTGGCAGGTGGAGATGGATAGGGCAGGGAAGGAGAAAACGGCATTTTCCACAGGTAAGGGACTGTATCAGTTTACTGTGATGCCGTTTGGTTTGTGTAACGCCCCCGCCACCTTTGAAAGATTGATGGAGCATGTACTGGGCGGCATGCCATGGCAATCATGCCTGGTGTACCTGGATGACGTCCTGGTACATGCCCAAACGTTCCCCCAGGCAGTAGCTAATTTGGACCAGGTGTTCGGGTGCCTCGGACAGGCAGGGTTGAAGCTGAACCCGAGTAAGTGCACTTTGTTTGCAAGAGAGGTGGCCTACCTAGGTCACGTGATCGGCCGCGAGGGGGTAAAAACGGACCCAGACAAAATTAAAGCGGTAGAGGAGTGGCCCGCACCACGTACCATCAAGGAGGTGCGGGGATTTTTGGGACTCTGCTCCTACTACCGGCGCTTTGTGGCGAAATTTGCAGAGTTGGCCCGTCCCCTCCACCGGCTTACGGAGAAGGGGACGCGATTTAATTGGACACGGGAGTGCCACGAGGCCTTCCAAAAATTGAAGGGGTGTCTGACATCCGCACCCCTTCTAGCTTACCCCACTAGTGACGGGACATTTACCCTGGACACGGATGCGAGCCAGGAAGGATTGGGCGCAGTTTTGTCTCAGACACAGGAGGGCGTGGAGAGAGTGATTGGTTATTATAGTCGGGCCTTAAGTAGGCCCGAGCGAAATTATTGCGTCACTCGCAAAGAGTTATTGGCCATGCTGGCTGCCATGAACCATTTCCACCCGTACCTGTACGGGCGGAAATTTTTGGTTAGAACTGACCATTCCTCCTTGCAATGGCTCCTTCGGTTCAAGGAACCGGAGGGCCAAATTGCAAGGTGGTTGGAGAAGTTGCAGCAGTACGATTTTGATGTGGCCCATAGGGCCGGGAAGGCCCATGGTAATGCGGACGCACTCTCTCGGCGTCCTTGTCTGGGGGAAAACTGTAAATTTTGTGCGAGACACGAGGAGAGGGAGCAATTGGGCGATTCCGCCCCGATTCTCGTCGTCCGGGCAACCCGGGTGAGAGGGCCAATTTTGCCACTAACCGTGGACGAGGAATTTGGAGAGTTGGCTTGGAGCACGGCCCAGCAGGAGGATCCTGTTCTGGGGCCGGTGTTCCAATGGGTCAAATTGGGGCAAAGACCGAAGGGGGAAGAGGTCACCCCCCTCGGGGCGCAAACAAAGGCGTATTGGGCTCAGTGGCAGACCCTGGAATTGAAAGGCAACATCTTGTATCGCAAGTGGGTGGAGGTTCCCTCTGATAGAACTTCCTGGCTGGTGATAGTCCCTGACAAATTCAAGAACGTCATATTGCAACAGGTGCATGGTACCCGCTCCGGCGGCCATTTGGGCAGGACAAAGACAATATCTCGGGTCCGCCGGAGGTTCTATTGGGTGAATATGGGGCGCGACATACAGGACTGGTGTCGGAGATGCGACGCCTGTTCTGCCAAAAAGGGACCAGCACGGAGGATGAGGGCCCCCCTTCAATTACATCAGGTGGGGGCCCCCCTTGAGCGGGTGGCTATGGATATTCTAGGACCGCTGCCCCGCACCCGCCAAGGTAATAAGTATATCCTCGTTGTAATGGACTATTTCACCAAGTGGCCGGAGGCCTATGCCCTCCCCAACCAAGAAGCAGGGGTGGTAGCACAGGCCTTCGTAGAAGGATTTGTATGTCGGCACGGGATTCCACAGGAGCTGCACACCGATCAGGGTCGAAATTTTGAAAGTCAATTACTAAAAGATGTGTGCAGACTCCTGTCAATTCGGAAAACCAGGACCACGCCCTTGCGGCCACAATCTGACGGGATGGTGGAAAGGTTCAATCGAACATTGATCCAACAACTGGCATTGTTCACCACCACCCGTCAGGATGACTGGGACGAACATCTCCCGTACCTGTTGATGGCCTACCGAACTAGCCAGCACGGGGCCACCGCATGCAGTCCAGCATTGCTTATGTATGGGCGGGAGTTACGGGCTCCCGCCGACTTGCTATGCGGTCCCGTGCCAGACACCACGGACACACCGCCGAGGGAGGGGTACGCACGTCACCTGGAGGAAGGCATGGAGCGGGTCCATGCCTTCGCCCGCCGCCAGCTCCATCTGGCGGGGGCCAAGATGAAGCGCAGGTACGACGACCGGAGCCAGGGGAGTCAATACGCTCCGGGGATGAAGATTTGGTTCTTTAATCCCCGGAGGCGGAAGGGAAGGTGCCCAAAACTCACCTCCCCATGGCAAGGCCCGGGAGTCGTCCTGTCGCAAATCTGTGACGTGGTCATTAAGATCAAAATGGGGCCACGGACCCCCCCTCGGATCGTCCATGCCGACCGGATAAGACCTTATGCCGGCGAGCAGGCGCCCTCATGGATCGCCTCGGCTCTAGATGCCGAGGCAGGACCCAGTACCTCTTGCGACGGGGGCTCGTAGCGTCAGAGGACTGGGGGAATGGTAGTGAGAGATGCCCCGCTGTGGTGGGATGGCAACTCTGTCATCCCTCACAAGGTGGGGGCAAAGGAGCAATAGATTAAGGGGTGATGGCAGTGAAAACTAGCCCGGGTGGGTTAGGTTATATTGATAGGGCCCTAGCGAAGATGACATTAGGTGACGTTAAGTTTAGTTCGTGACTGATACCTGTAGTGGGGACGCAGGTAGATTAGTGTGGTTGATAATGACGTGGGAGCGCAATAGTTTAAAGGGACGACTGGGAAGCGCAAGTTCAGAGGGGAGTAGTTAGCTGAGATGATGCCGTGTGTGTGAGGATTGAACAGGTGAGAATTGAACAGGTGTGATTGCACAGGTGTGCAACTGAACAGGTGAATGGAGCAGTGTATGAGGGAGTATTGGTGATTGCGTGTTGTGTTGACCAAATGGTCCAGGAAGAGGAGGAGGGTGCAGGTGGCACCAGGTAGGATTGCACAGGTGTGCAACGACAGGTGAATGAAAGACAGGTGTATGGAATAAATGGTCTGGAGGATTGGAATGGATGGTCGTGGAGTGAGAATGGTGGAAATTGTGGAGTGGAGTGGATGGTGCGAAGGTGTGAATGGGGGAAGAGTGGACCCCCATCACGGATACCCGGGGCGGGTAGTGTAAGTGTTAGGTAGAGGGTACAGGTAAATTGTGGTTGGATATTGGCATCTGTGGTGCGAGGTGAAAGAATGGTATTTGGATGGGTGCATTAGTGTTGTGGAAATGGCTGGGCGTGTAGCCTGTTAGTGTGTGTAGTTGGTTTGGGCACTCCACCACTGTAAGGATGTCGGCCAGGTGAGGCCGCAGGTGGGCTCTGGGAGCCGGTAGTAGTTGTTGTGGATGGGGCCCGAGGATCCGGAGGACGGACCCGGGTAGCCCAGTGCCAGAGGGCACCATGGGGTGACAGAGCCAGGAGAGGGGCTGCCCCCAGTTAGATAGGTTAGGGTGAGGAGCTAGGTAAGCTCGGGTGGCAACTACAGTGGTGGAGGTGTGCAGGTGGGTAGACCTGTTGGGAGAGCTACACGTCGCGGCCCAGAAATTGTGCGAGGGCACCGGGAGAGTGAGACCCCAAATTGAGAAGCACCACAGTTTGGTCAATGGGGATTGGTTGTTAGAACCCATAGTGTAAGTGGCCAATGGTTTGGCCGGAGAAAGACCCCGGGTAGTGTAAAGTGTGTTAAAGTCATTTAGAGGATAGTTAGGATGAAGGATCTCCTCGCACCATCTGCACCCACTCACCGGAGGTGACAGGTAACTCCACACCATGCCATGTTTTATTATTTTTTTATTGTGCAAATGTTTGGAATGTGAGACGCATCATGACGTGGGTGTGACATTGTGCTTTGATGTTCCATCTCTGCCTCCTTATGAGGATTGATGATGAATTGATGATGGCAAATTTTTGAAGTAGAGGGATTGTGGTGACGAATTTGATATAGGGGAAATATGGGGAAGACGTGACAGTAGTGACGAATTGGTAATGTGTAGGTTTTGTACATATGGGGTAAGGGCAAGGGTGGGCTAGGTAACAGGGGGGTGACGTACGGTAGGGACGAGCTTTCTCACTTCGCCCTCCGTACGCATTTCGCCTTGCATTGCCTTTTTAATGTGTACCCTTGAGACCTTACCCCTCGCTCATCTGTCTTGTCCCCCCTTTTTGTCTCCCACATGAGGACCTGAGCGCCGTTGGGCGCCGAGGGGAGCGTGCGTGGGTCGGCCATTGTGCGCCCGAAATTCCCAGAACCAGCTGTCTGCATCGATGCACCACATTATGGACCACATGTCAGTGGCCGAGCACCACTTATGGACCCCATGGGTTGGGGCAAGGCCCCTCTGCTGGAACCGGCCATGAGGGCCCGAAATCTTGCTGGCGGACCTTGGCCACAGGGCACCGATGCCCCACAGGTGAACCACACATAGTCGGCCCTGTGGGCCATAAATAAAGATAAATAAAATGGACACGTTTGGGCAAGCTTTATTGCAAATAGGCCGCCAGTAAGCAAAGCAAATGAAAATGACAACAACTGGAAGAAATAATAATAACCAGCAGAGGGAGCCGAAGAGCAAGAGACACCTGCAGGGTTGGGTTTGTTGGTTTTATTTTATTCATTGAACAATGGTGACTGCACCGATTGGTGCTTGGGTGTGTATTGGTGCGTTTTTGGGTGCTTTAATGGTGCATTGATGCAGAGCAGACTGTCCTCCCCCCAGAAAGAACAATTACAGGTCCTGGGTTAGTTTTGTAAATAAAATTAGCGTCAGTGTAAATAATGCTCCCCACCGTCAGTGTATAGTTTGAAGACCATTCCGCAATTCGGTTAACTGTGGGCGTAAGTCTGTTAGGCAGGGTGCAATGGAGCAGCGGGACACATTTATTTATGTTTTAAAACCAGTCGCACTCAGGGTCAGGTTAAAAGTAGAGGGAACTACACCTACATGCCACACTAAGGTAAAAGTAATAGGCCCGGGACGTGCCTAAGGGGAGGAGGGTGCAGTGTTGTGAATATGAGAATGTTTTTTTTTATTTTGTTGTGGTGGTAAAATGTTGTAAAATATCACCCCTCCTCCCTCCGTTGTGGTTGTATAAAGGTCAAAGGGCGTTCCCGTAGTTAGTCCATAAAAACATACATGCAGGACACGATATATCTTTTCTTTTGACAGTTATATCTTATTCTGTGTTTTAGGATAAGGCTGTCTCCCATTAATTGAAGTACTCCATTGCACCAGTGAAAGAGAATAGATCCCCTTTCATTCCCATCCCCAAAAATCCCCATTTCCTTCACATCCCCCTTTCGTGATTGCCGGCCCTCGATTCCCAATCACCTCCCCTCCAATAACCGCCATTGACCACGAGGCTCGAGTCAGGGAAGAAAGGCGTGTCTCCACCTCGTCAGAGGAGGGGAGGGGCGCGCCCGCCCGTCGTCGTCCGGGGCGGAGCCCGAGGGTCGTGCGACCAGCCAGGGCCGAGGTGAGCGCCCCGATGGGCGTGTCCAAAGCGCCGGGGGCGTGATCGCTGGGGGCGCTATAAAAGGGCGCAACCGGAAGTGGAGAAGAGAAGAAGAAAGAGAGATGCACTCTGGGTTGGTCTGGGTCGGTTGAGAGAAAGAGAGGAGGAGTTGGTTGCAAGGAGTTGGTCACAGTCGGTTGCCAGAGAAAGGAGTCGGTGGTCAGTTGGTTGCGGTGGTGAGGAGTCGGTGGTGACGAGTGAGACAAGGCCTGGCAGGGCAAGAGCAGGCGGCCGCAGCAGCGCCACCCAACCGCCAAAGGGGGCCTGAACGGCGGTTCGGAGCAGGGCCGAAACGGAACGGCGGCTGCTGAACGCGCCGGTTGTGCTGCGGGACCCCCCTTGGACCTTTCCTCTCCCTCCAGCCATCCACCTTCTGCCATCCCTGGCATTCCCCGCGTGAGTCAGCGTTCTGTTTGTTCTGTCCTGGGATATAAGTTAAGTCTGTAGGTAAGCTAAATTTGCACTGTGTCACCTGCGTCTTATGTGTTGTAAATAAAACTTGATTGCTCCTTTTTACTTGTGTGTGTAAATAATAAAACCCATTACTCGTCTGTACATCTTCTCGTTTTAATTCCTTGTTTTTCCTCTTGCATTGCGTCGCTTTTGTCTTTTCCCTCATTGAGCAGCTAGGGTGCGATACAACCAAAGTTCGGGTGGAATCGGGTGAGTTTTGTTAGGTCGCGGTTTTAAACCACCGCTCGGTCTATAACATCCTAACCGCGATCTGCAACAATATTAAAGAAGCGGCAGTTTTGTGTCCGTTACGTCGTTACGTCTATGATGTCATTATGACGGATGATCCACCGACCGACATTTTAATTTACAAGTAGGCCGACACCCGCTCACTACGGGAGTGGCAAGAAGGGTCATTCCTCTTTGGGGTATATAGATAACAGTCGATCTATGATCGGGTCTCAAGAACATTGAGTGTGTGTTCATTTACCAAGTTTCTTGTGGAGAGATCACCAAGTGGTTTAAGTATTCGAGCAAGCACTCCATTCAAAACACTTAAGGAACGGCTGGCTTGACAAGCGCTAGCTAGCTGCTTGGTAAATGAGCACACCTCCAACCCCAGTGGGGTATATAGATTATAGTAGATCTTCGCTCAGTTCTGTAAGTAAAACTTACATCATGGATGTCGAGATTCCTCCAAATTTCTTTGTTTAATGTTATAAACAGCATTAGCATCTGTTTGAAAAGCTAATAATATGTGTTTGTGGTTTATAATATTTTACAAGCCTTGCTACGCCACTGTTAGACTTTTGGTCTTGTTTTTGTATATTAAGTCGAGGCTATTGTAAGAGCTAACACATCGAACATATAATAAAGGGAGTGGGAGACAAGAGGGGGAGAGAGAGGGAAGCACAACAACAATGGAGAACAGGGACATTGGGAGAGCTGTGGAAGGGAGAGGGCTGGGGCGGGGTACATGGGTGAATCAAGATGAACGCTACAAAGATTTTCAGGAAAGAAAACGGAATTTGAAGGAGGTGGATTTGGGTGGATTAAATGGGGTAGAAAAGATCAGGGTTTGGGATGGGGGAAGATAAGAGATGGTGGTGAACAGCTGTTTTAAAGACCTAGAGGGAGGAGTGGGATTGAAGAGAGTGAGGGAGTTTGTTCCAGAGGAGGGGAAAAAAGAGGAAGGAAAGAGTGAAGGTGAGCAGAGAGTCTTGATTTTGGCAGTTTAACCATAAGAGGGTTGCTGGCAGATCTTGTGCGTCCTGCAGGAATATTTGGGGGACAGAGCACAGACAGAGCTGGCGGAGCAAGGCCGGAGAGGAGTCGGTAGAAGATAGAAAGACCAGCAACCTGCCTGCGGTGAGTGAGTGAGAGGCTCTCGGAGTTAGCTTCATCGCGGGAGATTCCAATGATTCTAAAAGCCTTGGATTCTACAACGTAAAGCCGAGCTAGGTGTGTGGCAGGAGCACCGGCCCAGAGGGGAGAGAGAATGCTGGTTGATCACCATTCTCTATCTCCTCTTCTCTTGTCCTGCCAATCACCCATTCTTCTTCCAATCCCACAATTTCTAAATCTCTCACCACCGCATCCTTCCAATTAGTTTTAGTCCTTCCTCTTCTTCTTATTGGCAGTCATATCTCCATCACTCACCTCACCACATACTCTCTCTCTCTCTCTCTCTCTCTCTCTCTCTCTCTCTCTCTCTCTCCTCATCAGATGAACCAACCAATTTAATCTCTTCTCGGCTACTTTTTTGCGACGCTTATCTACGAAGGACATAAAAAAAATTATTGGAAAAGGATGAAAATTATTTGGAAAGAGATGCAGGTACAATAGGAAATAGTGTTGAATGGTACACCTGGCGCTAGTCCTGAAGCGACATGGCAGCTTGCAGTCCCTGCTAGTCAGCCTGAATGAACAGAATACCCAATCATCTTAAGAGGGCTAAGACATGATAATGGAGTCGATTTTTCAATTTCATATCTTAATCCATCCACATGCACACAGAATTTCCGAGAGGTATGCACACCCACCTTCGACTTGAGTTCCCTGGGTTCAAATCTCAGGAGACATTATCAGGGAAGTTGGTAATTACCTATTTCAAAAGGGAGGATTTGCCATTGACAGAAATCTGAGTTGGAAAGTCCACAGATTGAGTCAGGCTCCTTGCCTCACAGACAGAAGTCCTTAAGAACTGGTGAATGAAGTAGCAACAGTGCAAGACCCAGGCAATTGGCAATTGGTGACAGCTGAAATAACCACATGCGAGGAAACCATTTCAATGATTTAAATGATTTATGAGCTTCCTTTTGTGTGAAACCTTCTATCTTTGTGAAAAATAGTGTTAAATGGTACACATGACGGGCGGGTAGACAGCCTATTCAGCTCTCGGTTAGAGTTAGAAGCTTGGTAATACCTTTCCTGACAAGCAAATCTGATAGTATACAATTCTCTTCATACTTTTTGTCATTATAATGTGATCCTATCCTCCGATAAACCTTTTCGTGCGTTTTTCTGATTATTGCTGACATTGGCTTCCCAAAATGCATTTATTATTCCTTGCAGAGATATCCTTGCTGCTGGAAGCTCGGCAGCCATAGTTGACCTGAGACAGTCCTGAAGGACAATTTTTGTCAACGAAGCTATTTCCTTAAAATATTGCCGATCAGCATCGGGTCCCACTGGTATGTCCCTTGTGAACTCCTTTTGCTTACCCATTTTACCAAGTAAACGGTATGTACCACTTCACAACTCCTCTGTACTTGCAAATGAAGTAGAGCAGCATGTGACAACAGAATACACAATCATGGTGTTAGGGTGAGGACATGGCAATGGACACCTTTGAGCTGTCTACTCTGGGTTCAGACCTAGCTATAAACTGTCATCCTGGTTTTTTTTTCGCATGAAAGGTGAAGGGTTTCACAAAGAGGAGGTTAGTTATCACTGGTAACCTGAAGGAGTTCCAAAATTCCTGCCACATTCGCTCCAATGTCAGGTTCGTGAAAAACTTGGGCCAGAAACCTTCCTCGGCCGACCACACAAGAAGCTGTGAATAATTGGGGCCATTAAAAAGTACTAGTAAAGACACATACAGTATGTACAACTATAAAAAGAAATTTCCTAACCAGTTCTAAAAAGTTGTGTTCCTGCAACTCTACAAACCCATCACCATTTTACACACGGCATGACCTTTTCCATATCAAAGCACCCAGACGTGGCATAAATGTAAGCAACTCCAAACCTCCCCAATAATTGAACTGCCATATTGTCAAATTCTCAGCATACATGATAAATCGCATCTGAGATATATATTGTGACCAGCAGCTGCGCGTATGTACAGTATACTGTACGTACATTTATATATATATTTTAATGTGCTTTTTATTGTATTTTAAATTTTTTTTTTTAGCTTCTTTTATTGTTAATTTATGTACTATTTTATTTATTTTAAATATATTTTTAAGGAAATTTTTTTTTTTCACATCCGTCGGAGTGACGTAAAGTCGCACATAATGACGTTCGCTGAACTGAAATTTACTCTAGAAGAGTGGCGTAAAGTCGGATTTGACGTAGGTCGAAATGGCGTAAAAGGGGGTATGACTGTATGTCGACATTTTGAGCTATTTGAGCGGTGTATGACAAATCGGCCCTCGTCAATTCCGGTTGTCATTAAAGATTTCAAATAAACCTATTTAAAGTGTATGTGCACATAACTAAAATAAAAAAACGAAGAAATATCTCTCGGTAATTTCCTGAAACATATTTTACTTCCGAATAATAATGATGAATGAAATAAGAACGAAGAAATATATGTCGGTGTGGCGGACACAATGCCAGCGGGTCATAATTCCACGCACCAGTGGGTGACGCGAGCGACCGGACGTGGAAGCAAGGCTCGGGCCACGCCCGGAGCAAAGGAGTCATGAGGCTCAGGGTTGAACTGTAATACATGCCCCGCCTTTCGGCCGACCGGCCATGCCCGAGGGCAGGGCGTGGCCTCGGGACATATACGCGGGCTCGAAAGTCGAGCCCGCCCAGTGCTTACGTGTGAGCATGGAATAAAGTGTTTGGTTTTGTTCAACGCGTGGTGGCCTACCTGCTTGACAAACGAGTTGTGTGTGCATAGCACCACACTGGTGACCTCGACTGGTTCAGCCGTAGCTGACCCCTGAACGCGCCATGGCTAACAACGCTGTCGCCGTCAAACTCCCGGAGTTCTGGGAAGCACAGGCCGACGCTTGGTTTGTGCAGGCCGAGGCCCAATTCCAGCTCCGGGGCATCACAGCGGACGACACCATGTACTTTCACGTGGTCGCCGCCCTCGGGCCCGGCACTGCCGCCCGCGTCGTGTCCTTCCTTCGGCACTCGCCGGGCGCCCACAAGTACGCATCGCTCAAACGACTTCTCCTCACCACGTTCGGGCTTACGGAGGCCGACTGCGCCGACCGCCTCCTTGACCTTCCCGCCGTCGGTGACACACGACCGTCCATTCGGATGGACTATATGTTGTCCCTTCTTGGAGACAAACGCCCGGATTTCCTTTTCCGAGCGCTTTTCCTCCGCCAGCTACCTGCGCAGTGGCGGCTCGCGCTGGCCGGTTCGGCCATAACGGAACCCCGCGCCCTGGCCAGAGAGGCGGACAAATTTTTCGCGGCCTGCGACACGCGGCCGACGTATATTGCCGCCGTAATGGAATCCGGTGCGGAGGGTTCAGCGCCCCCTGATCCCCTCGTGGCCGCTGCTACAACCCGTCCACCACCGCCATCACGATCGACGCGGCAGCCACCACCGGGGCAAACCTTGTGCTATTATCATGACAGGTTCGGCCTCAAGGCCAGGGCGTGCCGAACGCCGTGCTCTTTCGATGGGTCGGGAAATGAGCAGGCTGGCGTTCACTTGCGGCCATGAGCGTCGGCCATTCCGGCAGCCTCCTTTTCATCACAGACACCTCGTCTGGTCGTTGATTTCTGTGCGACACTGGAGCGCAGGTAAGCGTCCTCTCTGCCTCCACGTCCGACAAGCAAGCCGCAGGCCGGGGCCCCGCCTTGCTCGCCGCCAACGGAAATCCCATCCGCACATTCGGGAAGCGTCGTCTCTCGCTGCGGTTCGGGGAACAGCGCTTCCAATGGTCTTTCGTCACCGCCAGCGTGCCAATGGCCCTGCTTGGTGCGGATTTCCTTTGTGCGCATGGGCTGTTGGTGGACGTTAAGTGCAGACGCCTCGTCCAGGCCAAAACCTTCAGCTCGCTCGCTTTCTCGTTGAGTGGCTCGTTGAGCAGCTCGCTGAGCGGCTCACTGAGTGGCTTACCAAGCAGCTTGCTGAGCGGTTCCGTCCCGGCGAGGTTGGTCTGTACGCTTCCGGCAGCGGACGAGTTTACCCGCCTCCTCGCCAGTTTCCCGGCACTCACGCGGCCCACCTTTTCAGCGGTGGCCGTCAAACATGGGGTGGAACACCATATTCCCACCGTCGGACCACCGGTCTACGCCCGAGCGCGCCGCCTCAACCCAACGAAGCTCGCCGTTGCGAAAGCGGATTTCGCCACGCTGGAGCGGCTGGGAATCGTCCGGCGCTCCAACAGCGCATGGGCCTCACCTCTGCACATTGTGCCCAAGCCTGGCGGTGGATGGCGGCCGTGCGGTGACTACCACCGGCTCAACGACGCCACCACCCCCGACTGCTACCCGGTCCCGCACATTCAGGACTTTTCCGCCCGGTTGGTGAAAACGACCATTTTTTCCAAGGTGGACCTAATCCGGGGCTACCACCAGGTCCCCGTAAAACCGGAAGACGTACCGAAGACGGCCATTATAACACCTTTCGGCCTCTTCGAGTTCTTGCGGATGCCTTTTGGGTTGAAAAATGCGGCCCAGGCATTCCAGCGGCTCATGGACAGCGTTTTGCGTGACTTGTCCTTCGTCTATGTCTACCTTGACGACATCCTAGTCGCGAGCGCGTCCCGGGAGGAGCACCTGCTCCATCTCCGCACGCTCTTCGAACGCCTGGGCCAGCATGGCCTGATAATCAACCCCGCGAAGTGCTGGTTCAGCGTCACCGCCATCGACTTCCTGGGGCACCGCATCACCAGGCACGGGGCCATCCCTTTACCGGCCAAGGTGGAGGCGGTCAGGAGTTTCCCGTGCCCCCGCATGATCAAGGGGCTCCAGGAATTCCTGGGCATGGTGAATTTGTATCACCGCTTCGTGCCCCGCGTCGCCCAGCTCCTGCGCCTCCTGCACGAGGCCCTCCGGGGGAAGCCAGGCAAAGGTGATATCGCCTGGACGGAGCAGATGGACACGGCGTTTGCGGGCGCGAAGCTGGCCTTGGCCAGCGCCACCATGCTGGCGCACAAGGCGCCCGATGCACCAATCGCCCTCACCACCGATGCGTCGGACTACGCGGTGGGCACGGTGCACGAACAGTGGGTGAATGGTGCTTGGCAGCCGCAACGAATGCCGGTACAGCACCTTCGACCGCAAGCTTCTCGGGCTCCACCTGGTGGTCCGACACTTCCGCCATCTTCTCAAGAGCCGCCCGTTCACGGCCTTCGTCGATCACAAGCCCCTTGTTTTCGCGATGGCCAAGGTCGCCGAGCCGTGGTCGGCCCGGCAGCAGTGTCACCTCTCTGCCGTGTCTGAATACACGACGGACATCCGACACGTCGCGGGTAAGGACAACCCGGTGGCGGATTGCCTTTCCCGGTCCGTCGCACACGCGGTCCACCTCGGGATCGACTATGCCCGGATAGCGGCGGACCAGACCGCCGACCCCGACGTACAGGCCTTTCGGATCGCCGTCACGGGCCTCCGCGTCACCGAGGTACCATTCGACGTCGCGGGCACTGCCCTCTTGTGCGACGTCTCCCTCGGCCGGCCTCTCCCCATCGTGCCCGCTGGCTGGCAGCACCCGGTTTTTGACGCCATCCACGGCCTGTCCCACCCGGGCACGAAGACCTCCCAGAAGCTTGTCGCGGCAAAGTTCGTCTGGCATGGCCTCCGGAAGAACGTCCGCGACTGGGCCAGAATGTGCCTCGCGTGCCAATGCACAAAGGTCCACCACCACACCCAGGCCCCTTTGGCCCCATTTACGGTGCCCGAACATCGGTTCGACCATGTACACGTCGACTTGGTGGGACCTCTGCTCCCCTCGCGGGGTTTCACCCACCTCCTCACCATGGTGGACCGCACCACCCGGTGGCCGGAGGCCGTGCCATTCGCGGCGACGGCTGCGGCTGACATCGCGTAAGCTTTCATCGCCACTTGGATTGCCCGGTTCGGCGCCCCCTCGGACATCTCGTCCGACCGCGGCCCCCAGTTCACCTCGGAGCTCTGGGGAGCGGTGGCGCAAGGGCTCGTTGTCAAGCTGCACTGCACTGCACCACGGCCTACCACCCCCAGGCCAATGGCCTGTGCGAGCGCTTCCATCACTCGATGAAGGCCGCGCTCCGGGCCAGCCTCCGCGACGGCAGCTGGGCCGACAGGCTCCCCTGGGTCCTGCTGGGCCTCAGGACGGCCCCCAAGGACGACCTGCACTCGTCCTCGGTGGAGCTGGTCTTCGGACAACCACTGCGGGTACCGGGCAAATTCATCCCCGACTCCACGGCACCTTGGTCCGCGACGCAACAGCGCTCCACCCTTCAGGAGACCGCCAGGAGGTTCGCCCTGGTGCCGACGGCACACCACGGTTGCCCGTCCTCACACGTCGCCCCGGAGCTTCACACGGCGGAGTACGTTTTTGTCCGGCACGACGCCCAACGGGCACCGCTGCAGACCCCGTACGACGGGCCCTTCCACGTGCTGGAGACCGGGGATAAGCACTTCACCGTGGACATCGGCAGTACTCCAGATCGCATCTCCATGGACCGCCTCAAGCCGGCCCACCTCGACCTGGACCACCCCCCGCAAGCAGCTCTGCCTCCGCGTCGAGGCCGCCCCCCGGTGGGCAGACCCCCAGCATCCCCCACCCCCGCCACCCGCCAGCCCTGCACGCATCGCCAGAGGGCGTTTCGGCCGGGTCATCTGGCCTCCCCGCTAGCTCACCCTTCAGGTGCGCGGGAATTCTGGAGGGGCGCGTGTGGCGGACACAATGCCAGCGGGTCATGATTCCGCACACCAGTGGGTGTCGCGAGCGACCGGACGTGGAAGCAAGGCTCGGGCCACGCCGGGACCAAAGGAGTCATGAGGCTCAGGGTTGAACTGTAATACATGCCCTGCCTTTCGGCCGACCGGCCACGCCCGAGGGCAAGGCGTGGCCTCGGGACATATACGCGGGCTCGAAAGTCGAGCCCGCCCAGTGCTTACGTGCGAGCATGGAATAAAGTGTTTGGTTTTGTTCAACGCGTGGTGGCCTACCTTCTTGACATACGAGTTGTGTGTGCATAGCACCACATCGGCATCATTGTTGACGTTTTTGTGACGACTGTCATCAAACGGAAAAGTAATATATTGTTACGGATCTCTCCATCGGCCTCTTTTCCCCTTATCGAGGGGGGATTAATCCCCTCGTCTATGACTGACCGACGTGAGTCCTGAAGTCGCGCAGCCCCCTCCGGAGAGGCAGGTGTGCGACCTCGTTCGCGACCACGGACAAGATGTTAATTGCCGAGCGGATGGCAGCCCGCGGCCCGAACCATTAACAGAAACTAGACCTGATTCTTAACGTTGGCCAAATCGTGCCACAGGTATTCAATGGGGAAAAGACAAGGACGAAACGGATGTGAAGAAGAAGAACGAAGGTAGGAGATACAAATAGAATTTATTACTATTATTTACACAATGAAAGAAACCAAGGAAGAGGAAAGATAACGAAAGTAATTTACAGAAGAAGAAGAAGACACAGTGCAATTATTAGCTTTCCTATGCAGTCTTACTTAACCCCAGGACAAGACACACAAAACAAACTCACGTACACAAAAGGATGGAATGGCAGGAATGGTTTGGGATGGCAGAGGAGAGTCCAGGCAGATGGTAGGTGTCAAGGTCTGGCTCCAAGCGCTAGCTCCGATCCACACTTTTGGGGTCGAGGCAAAAACCCGGCAAACACAGCTCCGCTTCGGGCTGGCAGCGAGGAGCGGGCAGCTCCACATATTCGGTTCCACACCGGCAGCTGTCTCATGCGTCCACCGCCTCCTGCGTCTCCGACGCTCTTTCCCTACTCCACAGAATCTCCTCTGGTCCAGCGCACCTCCCTCAAATCCCTCTCTCCGCTTCTCCTCCACTGGACTCTTACGCACTTCTTCTTCTGCAATAGACTTGCGCGGGCACTTTTATAACGCGCTCTTGGATCAATCCGCGCCACGCCCGTGATGGTATTTCACCAGCCCTGATTGGCTGGTGGGGGCTCGCTGGCTCCACCCTCTGATGACTAGGTGTGGAGACACGCCTTTCTTCCCCGACTTGACCGCGTGCGTAATGGAGTTTTGGGGTGAAGAAAACTGCCCAATGCAGTTGGCAATGCGGTTGGAAATGGAGGCTTTGGGAATGGAACGGGAATCTATCTTATTTCAATTCAGTGCAATGCAGTGTCAATTAATGGGTAACAGAGCCTTAACCTGGAACACATAATAAGGAAATAACTATAAGAGAGGGATATATGATTTGCTACGTGTATGTATATGGCTTAACTAGGAGGACGACCTTTGACCTTTACACACAAAAACGGAGGTATATTTACAACGATCATGACACTTACACAGGGTGATATTTACAACAATTCTCAAATCCACAACACTGCACCCTCATCCTCCAGGCACGTGCTCGTGCCTATAAAACTTTAACTTTAGTGTGGCACGTAGGTGTAGTTCCCTCTACATTTAACCTGACCCTGAGTGTGACAGTTTTAAAACACAAATAAGTCTGTCCCCCTGCTGCATTGCACCCTGCCTAACAGATTTACGCCCACAGCTAACCGAATTGCGGAATTGTTCTCAAACTAAACATGAACGGTGGGGAGCATTATTTACAATGATGCTACTTGTATTTACAAAACACAACCCAGGACCTGCGATTGTTCTTTTGGGGGGGGGGGGGGGAGACAGCCTGCGCTGCATCGACGCACCATAAAGCACCAAAAAACCATGAAGCACCAATCAGTGCACAGTCACAAAGTTCATAATAAAAAAAACAACCAAACCCTGGTGCTGGTCTTCCTCTTCGGCTCCCTCTGCTGGCCCTTGTTCTTCCAGATGTTGTCATCTTGCTGGCGGCCTATTTCGACATAATAAAAGGGCACACAATGCGTCCATCTTTTTTATTTATGGTCCACAGGGCCAACTATGAGTGGTTCACCTGTGTGGCATAGGTGCCACGTCACCGAGGTCCGCAAGCAAGATCCTGGGCCATCGTGGCCGGTTCCAGCAGAGGGGCCATGCCCCAACCCGTGGGGTCCATCAGTCGTGCTCAGCCACAGACATGTGGTCCATAAGTGGTGCATCGATGCAGGCAGCTGATTGCGGGGGTTCGGGCACACCATGGCGGACTCCCGCACGCTCCCCTCAGTGCCCAGAGAGCACAGTCCTCGGGTGGGAGACAGGGGAACAGAAGACAGGTGAGTGAGGGGTTAGGTCACAAGGGTACACATCAAAACAGGTAATGCAGAACGAGGTGCGTACGGAGAGCGAAGTGAGAAAGCTCGTCCCTACCGTACGCCCCCCACATGTGACCTACACTACCCCCCCTTGCCCCTCTCCGTATTTACAAAAACCTACACATTTACAAATTTGTCACTATGTTTCGTCCTCCCCATATCTCCCATATACCAAATTCGTCACCACAATCCCTCTGACCCAAAATTTTGCCATCACCAATTCATCATCAATCCTCATAAGGAGGGAGAGATGGATTTATGCACAATGTCACACCCACGTCATGATGCGTCTCACAATCCAAACATCTGCTCAAGGAAGAATAAAACCAACAAACCATGGCATGGTGTGGAGCTTTGTCACCTCAGCTGAGTGGATGTAGATGGTGCGAGGAGATTCCAATCCTATGTATCCTCTTAAATGACATTAACACACTTTACACTACCCGGGGTCTTTCCCTGCCAAACCATTGGCCATCTTACTCAATGCGGTTTTAAGAACCAATTCCCATTGACCAAACTGTGGTGCTTCATCAATTTGGGGTCTCACTCCCCCGATTCAACTCCCTGTGCCTTTGCACAATTTCAGGACTGGGTCGTGTGGCTCTCCCAGCAGGTCTACCCACCTGCACACCTCCACCACTGTAGTTGCCTCCGAGCTTACCTGCTCCTTAACCTATCTACCTGGGGAAGGCCCTCTGGCGCTCTCCCCACTCGGTGCCCTCTCTGGCACTGGGCTACCCGGGTCCGTCCTCCGGATCCTCGGGCCCCATCCACATCTCTACCGGCTCCCAGCGCCCACCTGCGGCCTCACCTGGCCGACACCCTAACAGTGGCGGAGTGTCCATTCAACTACACACACTAACAGGCCACACGCCCAGTCATTTCCACGACACTAATGCACCCATCCAAACACCATTCTTCCACCACGCACCACAGATGCCAATATCCAACCACAATTTACCTACTCCCTCTACCTAACTCTTAAACTACCCTCCCCAGGTATTCGTGATAGGGGTCCACTTTTTCCCCATTTACACCTTCGCACCATCCACTCCACTCCACAGTTTCCACCATACTCACTCCACACCATCCATTCCATACTCCATATATTCCATACTCCATATATTCCACACAACCATTCTCCATACACCTGTATTTGCACACCTGTGCAATCACTCCTACACCTGGTGCTTCCTGCACCCTCCTTCCTCCAGGACCATTTGCTCAACACAACACACAATCACCATTACTCACTCATACACTGCTCCATACACCTGTTCACTTGCACACCTGTGAAATCACACCTGGTGCCACCTGCACCCTCCTTCCTCCCAGGCTCCTTCAATCATTTCACACAACCATGCTCCATACATCTCCATGCTCAATACAACTCACATCTCTCCCGAGCATTGCTCCGCAATTCCTCATTTGCTCGATATCAATACTCTCACACACACAGCATCATCTGACCTACCTGGTGCCCTGCTAACTTGGTGCTCCCCGTCTTCCCTTTAAACTAAGCACATACCACATCGTTATCATCCATTCTAACCTCTCTATGTCCCCGACTACCTGTCCAAAGTCGCTACTTAACCTTACCGTTACCTATGGTCATTTCTAGGTCCCTATACATTATCCTAACCCTCCCGGGCTAGTTTTCACTGCCATAACCCCATAGCTAGCGCTCATGTGCCCCCGTTGTGAGGGATGGCATAGTTGCCATCCCACCACATCGGGCATGTCTCACTATCAATTTCACCATCAAATTCCACTCATCAAAAATTCCCTATCCCAAAATTTCGAATCAAAAACACTATTACCATCACCGTCCACTATATCCGAACCTCGGTGCGTCATGACATCATTAAAACTCGGCTTCACAAAGCCGAGCAATGAATTCGGGTGGTTTGGTCGCCTGCAGGTTGAATCCGTCCGGCTTTCGGTCCAACGGAGGTGGTTTAGTCGGGCCGAGATTCCACGCACCATCTCGGCGCGGATCCTTGCGGCCTCCGGCCCGATGGCTCAATCTCGCCCGGTCGGAACCCCGTCCCCGCCACCAGGGGGAACCGTCCGCTTCCTCCAACCTGTCCCTGAACCGGACCGGTCGCCTTGCCCGACAAGGCCCGGACTCGACCGTGCAGGGCGGAGCCAGGCCCGAATCGGTAACGACGCTTCGAAGAGAAGCGACGCAACACCGACCCGCGCCGGGCCTCGCATCCAACAAAGCGCACCGAGCACGCTATCCGTCGCCCTAAACGCTGCCCCGTTCAACGTCGATGCTTCACTCGCATACGCGACCCGTTTCACACTCACAAAACCTGGCGTCTCGGCGCCTCCAGTGCATCCCCCACACTCCGTCCATTCCACCACCGCACTCCCTGTTACACACCACACCTCTCGCGCACACTCGCCATTCGCATACCTCCTTAACACACCTCGTGCGCCGTCTTGCGCACTCTCCCTCGGTACGTACTCCGTACCACTCACCATGGGCATGCACTCTTGCATCCACCCACTCACGCGCTCCAATGGGTTCTCCCACACCCGCGCGACAACCAACTCAGGTGTGCGTTCTCGCACACTCTCGCCGTTCATCCCAGGTGTGCATTATCGCACCCGCTCCTCCACCAACTCACTCTCCGGGTCACTCTCACCCTCGCACGTACACTCCGTCGTGCATTCCCGCTCACACTCGGTTTTACTGCCACACTTTATAACACACCCACTCGCCGACGCACACTTTTTCCTCACAAGCGCGCCATTCTTTCATACACCACGCCCCTCGGACCTCCCACAAACGCCCGGGTGCCATATTGACCCCAATCGCGCGACAATTCTCTTCGCGCCAGACATCCTCTTACAAAATCTCCCCGCACAATATACAGCACTACTCACCTTCGGGGTTCTTCTTCCTCCCTGCACCGACACCTGCAAATCTTTATAAGGATTAAGCACAGCATCACGATGCGAATTCAGACTTTGTGCAATATCCATCTCTCCCTGCCGCGAGTGCTTTTCTAAGTCCCCGGTCTCTACAATTTCAATTCCCACTACTTTCTTTTTATTCACCTCAACGACCGCTGGCTTTATTAAAATTCCCACTTGTATCTCAGCGGTCGCCGGCTTCACCATACCTCGGGTCGCGATTTCTACCCAGGTCCAGTTACCTGTGCTTTTCTCCGATTCACTCAACCTGCGCTCCTCGAGTCGCGTTACCTCCTCGTGCACCCGTGGGACCTGCTCGCCCAACCTGCGGTCTCTGTCCCTCTCCGCTTCCCTTACTTCATATGCGACTCTGTCCCTCGCCAACCCCTCATTAATTTCTTTGGCTTGGCCAACTATGCCCCCCAGTTTGTCCCATAATCTGCTTCCGAATCCCTCAAATTTGCTTCCGAGTCCCTCCAATTTGCTTCCGAGTCCCTCCAATTTGCTTCCAATATTACTTAACCCGTCTCTCAATTGCTCACTGGTACCCCTTGCTTTGTCCCTCATTCTGCTTTCCATCCCTTCAATTTGGTTTCCCATGTGCTGCCCCATTCGATTTTTTTTTTTGCTCACCCATTTTTTTCAATGTCTCCCCCCGTTCGTCGACTTTTGCCATTAATTGGTCCATAAAAAATCGCATGTACCCTGGTATCTCGGGCTCGGCTGCCGCAACCACGTGCGAAGCGCCGCCATTTTGTGCACCTGATACCCCTTCAACCACATCCTCATTTCTCTCCTCCTCCCTCTCCCCCATATGCATTTCCCTGGGGTCCTGGGTTGATTCTAACCCCTCTTCTGACTCACCCACCAGCATCCGGTCGCCTTGATCATCCATGGCGCGATTTCAAATTTGGATGTTAAAACTAAATTAAAATTCTGGGCCACTCGTAATTTGAGCGTGCTAAGCGCGCTTCAGGTCCGAATCCGACACTCCTGACACCAATTGTTACGGATCTCTCCATCGGCCTCTTTTCCCCTTATCGAGGGGGGATTAATCCCCTCGTCTATGTCTGACCGACGTGAGTCCTGAAGTCGCGCAGCCCCCTCCGGAGAGGCCTGTGTGCGACCTCGTTCGCGACCACGGTCAAGATGTTAATTGCCGAGCGGATGGCAGCCCGCGACCCGAACCATTAACAGAAACTAGACCCGATTCTTAACGTTGGCCAAATCGTGCCACAGGTATTCAATGGGGAAAAGACAAGGACGAAACGGATGTGAAGAAGAAGAACGAAGGTAGGAGATACAAATAGAATTTATTACTATTATTTACACAATGAAAGAAACCAAGGAAGAGGAAAGATAACTAAAGTAATTTACAGAAGAAGAAGAAGAAGAAGAAGACAGTGCAATTATTAGCTTATACTATGCAGTTTTACTTAACCCCAGGACAAGACACACAAAACAAACTCACGTACACAAAAGGATGGAATGGCAGGAATGGTTTGGGACGGCAGAGGAGGGTCCAGGCAGATGGTAGGCGTCGAGGTCCGGCTCCAAGCACGCGCTCCAATCCACGCTTTTGGGGTCGAGGTGAAAACCCGGCAAACACAGCTCCGCTTCGGGCTGGCAGCGAGGAGCCGGCAGCTCCACGTATTCGGTTCCACACCGGCAGCTGTCTCACGCGTCCTCCGCCTCCTGCGTCTCTGACGCTCTTTCCCTACTCCGCAGAATCTCCTCTGGTGCAGCGCACCTCCCTCAAATCCCTCTCCCCGCTTCTCCTCCACTGGACTCTTATGCACTTCTTCTTCTGCAATAGACTTGCGCGGGCGCTTTTATAACGCGCTCTTGGATCAATCCGCGCCACGCCCGTGATGGTATTTCACCAGCCCTGATTGGCTGGTGGGGGCTCGCTGGCTCCACCGTCTGATGACGAGGGGCGGAGACACGCCTTTCTTCCCCGACTTGACCGCGTGCGTAATGGAGTTTTGGGGTGAAGAAAACCGCCCAATGCAGTTGGGAATGCGGTTGGAAATGGAGGTTTTGGGAATGGAAAGAGAATCTATCTTATTTCAATTCAGTGCAATGCAGTGTCAATTAATGGGTAACAGAGCCTTAACCTGGAACACATAATAAGGAAATAACTATAAGAGAGGGATATATGATTTGCTACGTGTATGTATATGGCTTAACTAGGAAGACGACCTTTGACCTTTACACACAAAAACGGAGGTATATTTACAACGATCATGACACTTACACAGGGTGATATTTACAACAATTCTCAAATCCACAACAATATCTTAACGGAAAAGAAAAAGCGAATTTTTCAGATATGTCGAAATTTTGAGCTATTTGGGCAGTGTATGATACATCGTCCTGTAATTTTTTTAATATATCTTGGCATTTTCCCGTGTGTGCGTGAATTTTCTCAATTATTTATTTTACCGAGTCTAAAACCATCAATAAAAATGAAATCAGATGGTGAGTTAGATTGGAGATAAAGGCGTGAGAGAGACTCAATGACCTTCATATTACAGGCCTTTGAGAATTCATTTCGTTCGATAAACGGAAACTTTCATCGGATTTTTTTCCTGTGTTTTTTTCCACCGAGTCCAAAACTATGTTAGCGACTGAAAAATGAAATGATATATCGAATTATAGTTGCAATATAACTGTGAGAGAAAACAAGACACCACAGGCCTAACAAAACATGCCTCAAAGCTATGTGAGGAAAGAAAATGGTGGATATTTGGTTTTGTAGCCCCTCCCAGACCGGTTGTAGCCACACCCCCGGACAGACGGACAGAATCACCTTCGCCTATTATAATATAGATGATTTTGGAGACCCTGGAGAGGCACATACCAACACATAAGGGAGCCCTATTGTAGTTAACTCTGTATTATATAGTCTAGCTAAATTACTTCTCACCCCAAATTAGTGGAAAGTAAAGATGCGTTGTGAATGTATTTAAAGATATACCATTGTTCTTTTCCTCATTCCCAAACTCCATTCTCAAAATCCATTGTCAAACTCCATTGTCAAACTCCATTGTCAAACTCCATTGTCAAACTCCATTGTCAAACTCCATTGTCAAACTCCATTGTCAAACTCCATTGTCAAACTCCATTGTCAAACTCCATTGTCAAACTCCATTGTCAAACTCCATTGTCAAACTCCATTGTCAAACTCCATTCTCAAACTCCATTCTCAAACTCCATTCTCAAACTCCATTCTCAAACTCCATTCTCAAACTCCATTCTCAAACTCCATTCTCAAACTCCATTCTAAAACTCCATTCTAAAACTCCATTCTAAAACTCCGAGACGAGCGCTGGGAACTTATCTCCTTACGAGCCTTACACATGCACCTTCCATTATTGCACCTGCCACCGCATACACCTCATTGAGTCGTTTTGGTTTTGCGGAGTATTAACAGAGTTCACAACAGTCCTTTCAGGACTCGCACCACACTCACCCACATACACCACACATCTCACCCACACCTCTCATTTACCCACACCACACATCCTGTTCGTTACCACATGAGACATCCGGCTCAGTGAAGGTAGGGACGAGATTGACACCATACCCCAACTGCTTCACACCTCTGTTTATCACTCTTTCTTATCGCATTTTCCCAGAATGTCTGGGAAAATGGACTGAGGGACCATTGAAACCTCCACTAATGGCTTGCGGACTTCCTCACCGGTCGCAATCAACATGTGGCCCTGAATTGATTTCTCTCATCTCACCTTCCTGTTCAGACTGGAGTTACTCAAGGCAGTGTTCTAGGCCCTGTGCTTTTTCTGGTCTTCATGAATGATTTATCCGACTCTCTGGAAAATCCTCTCTATCACTTTGCTGATGACTTCACTCTCTGCCACTCCATACCTCATCCCTCAGATCGGCAGGCAACAACAGCGTTCACTCTCTGCAGACCTGGACAAAATCATAGCCTGGTCAAATAAGTGGACCATGTCTTTCAATCCTGACAAATCTCACACTCTCACTTTGTCTCTCCGAAAGGACCGTCTGGACAACCCTCCCATCTACTTTCTCAACAATCCTCTCCAAGCAGTTCTGTTACTCAAGCTTTTGGGTCTCACTATCTGCCATGATCTTTCCTGGGAAAACCACATTTCCAAGCTGGCCTCCAAAGCCAGTCGCCGACTGGGCATCCTCCGTCGTGTAAAGTCCTTCCTTGGCACACCTGAGCTCCTCACCACATATAAGGCTTTCATCTGCAGCTTGATGGAGTACTGCTCTCCCCTCTGGGCTGGAGCACCTGCCTCACACCTAGCTCGGCATCACGCTGTTGAAACCAAAGCTTTCCGAATCATTGGAATCTCTTGCGATGAAGCTACCTCTGAGGGACTTTCACTCACCAACCTCAGGTAGGTTAGTGGTTTTTCTGTCTTTTACCGACTCCTCTCCAACCGAGCTCCCCCAGCTCTCTCTGGGCTCTGTCCCCCAAATATTCCTTCAGGTCGCACAAGATCTGCCAGCAACCCTCTTATGGTTAAACTGCCAAAATCAAGATTTTCTGCTCACCTTCACTCCTTCATTCCTCTTTACTCCCACCTCTGGAACAAACTCCCACACTCTCTTCAGTCCCATTCCTCCCTCCACATCTTTAAAACAGCTGTTCACCACCATCTCTCATCCAAAACCTTGATATTTTCTACCTCCGTTAATTCACCCCAGATCCACTCTTTTGAAATACCGACTTCTTTCCTGGAAGTCCGAGCAGTGTCCACTTGTTTTATGCTTCCCCAACCCCCCCCCCCCCCATCCCCCATTCCCATTCCCCACCCCAAGCCCTCTTCCTCCCACAGATCTCCCGATGTCCCTGTTCTCTACTGTTGAACGTGTGTGCTTCCCTCTCTCTCCCCATCTTGTCTCCCGCTCCCTTTATTATATGTTTTATGTGTCCGTTTATGTTTTTTTGTCATTAATGTTAGCTCTCACACGAGCCTCGATCTTGTATACAAAAAAAACTTGACTGAGGCTCCTATGTTGTAGAACCTGTGACGAAGTGACTGACTGAGACCAGGCTTCTGTGCTACGGGAAATAACTTTACTTTGTAACAACTGTTGGCCTTGTATATACGTGCCTTTTTGCTAAACATTATATACTGTTTTCCAAACTGCCCAATTGTCTTCTTCCATTGGTTGGACATATTGTGTGATTAGTGATAGGGAGTTCAGCCCCACCATTTTGTTGAGCTTAGACATTATCCAACGTCCGACTTAAGGTATCGCTCACCAGACCAGAACTTTTTGAATCCTTTGTGCTTCTGAACCCTCTGATGCCATGCTGCTCACCTCCCTTCTCCCATTAACAAAATAACCCACGAGCTGACATTCAGGACTTGGTACAAGAAGCTGCAGCACAGAGCAACTGCTACTTACTTTCGAGAGCTCGCATGTCATACATAATGAGTTGTCAGACATGTTTTGAGTGGTTGCAATATTGCTTTCCCACGATGGAGAATGCATTTATTTTTCCTTGGAAAAAAAAAAGAGCATTATCTATCAGGAAAGTAACAATTTAATCACTTATTCCTAAAAGTAGAATATGTAGTTACGTCTTCTGTGGAAATATATGGTGCACCCACTTACAATAGATGAGCAATATTTTTTTTCCATTCCCATGGAATACACAGAATACTTTATACAAAATCGAGGCTCATGGAAGAGCGAATTGTTAGAGGGTAAAAAGGCAACACAACATACTAAACGTGGGGCAATGGGACACAGGTTAGGCACAATAAGTGAATGAATGAACAGGAAAAGAGGAGATAAAGGAGGGAAAGAAACACAATAAGCTGCAAGAAAGTCATTGCAAATGATAGCAGACTTTGTTTGGACATGTAGAACTTCTGGTTCGAGGTTTGCTGCACGTGTACACGCAACGAATCTGAATGTTTCCCCACCTGTAAGTTTTGGATCGGCAGTTGCTCTTTCCACTTCATCAAATATAGGTTCATCACGTCTTTCTGTAATATTTTCGTCAGTGTTGCTGTTTGTGTTTTTGTCAAATTTTCTGTGTTAAACCATACCTTGTTTTGCTATACTGAATTGTTCAATTATCACCACAAATTATATCACCACAATCCTCTGTTACTTCAACATAAATTATTTCCACCCTACCCATGATGTCTGTGTGTCTATGTCTCGATTGGGAATATTAAGAAGTCCACTTTGCAGAGGTTGGCTGCTTATGACAATCAATCCCACTTCATGTCCTTTAATGGTGTCAAACCTCTCTATGTCAATACCCTCTCTCGCATATCCTAAAAGCCCACGTCCTTCCAACCCCACCCCATCTATGTGTACCCCTCTTCAGTATCCCTTCACTTAATGTCCCCACTTTCTGCACCCTCCTTAACCTACCCCCTAAAAGTTTCCCCTTCACACCACCACCTCAAAACTTTCACACACTCCCACCCCACCCCCTCAAAGCCCCATCCCTAGTCTCTCCCTCTCTCAGCTTCACCCTCATCCCATGCCGCGCAGATTCCCCCTTGTTCCACACCCTCTCACTCCACCCCCCCCCCCCCCCACCAATCCCGCACCCTCACAGCTCCCCTCCATTCTGCATGTTCCCAGATTCCCCCACCCCATTCCTCTCTCCGAGCTCCCTTTCACATTCCTGCACCCTGGCAAAAACGCCTCCTCCCCTGTTCCTAACTGTGTGGACCTCAAACATCCGAGGCCTCCACTACAACTCGACAGATCTCTCAAACCAGGCCCCTGCTGATAAAACAGGACATCATCTGTTTAACAGAATCCTTCCTCCCACAGGACGTCCCTGACTGCTTAGTGTACTGATCTTACATTATACATCGTTCCCCACAAAACAGACAGTGGTCCTTGTTGTAAAATGTAGGTGCTTACGGCCCACCGCCGTCATTTACAGGATGGGACTTCACCTGATGGTTCGCCTGATCATTTCAAGTCTCTGTATGTGAGTTTTTTAAGTGTATGATGAAGCACAGTCATTGTGACGTCTCATGGTAACCTGGCGTCACTTCCTAAACGCCTCTCCAGATCCACAGCTCGACCAACCTGCCTTGCTTTGCTTGTGCTAATAATAATAATTATAATAATGCATTTATTTTATATAGCGCTTTTCAGGAAGCCCAAAGACGCTTTGACAGAGTGCAAAACATAATGCATAGCAAAACATAAAAACAATTGCAAAAAAAGAAGAATCAATAGGGAAATATTCAAAGCACAAAGGAGGGCGAAGGAGAGGAGATAGTCAGGGGTTAGATGCTGTGGGTTAAATGTTGAATGCAGTGTTGAACAGGTGGGTCTTGAGTGATGTTTTGAATGTGGTGAGTGAGGAGGAGTCTCTGATGGTGTGAGGTAGCGAGTTCCAGAGGGTGGGAGCAGCGATGGAGAAGGCCCTGTCCCCCCAGGATCTAAATTTGGTCCGGATGGGGGGGGGTCAGGAGGTTGGTACCAGCAGAGCGGAGGTTGCGGGTGGGAGTGTGTCTGGAGAGGAGGTCAGCCAGGTAGGATGGGGCCAGGTTATGGAGGGCTTTGTAGGTCAAGAGGAGGATTTTGTACTGGATTCTCTGGGGGATGGGGAGCCAGTGAAGCTTGTGAAGGACGGGGGTGATGTGGTCACGGGTCCGGGAATGGGTGAGTAGACGGGCAGCGGAGTTCTGAATGTATTGGAGTTTATTGGTGATTGTTGAGGGTGAACCATAAAGGAGGCTATTGCAGTAGTCCAGACGGGAAGTGATGATGGCGTGGATGAGGGTTTCTGCAGCCACGGAGGAGAGGGATGGATGGAGACGGGCGATGTTTTTCAGGTGAAAGAAGGCTGTCTTTGTGATCTGTTTAGTGTATTTGTCGAAGGAGAGGGTTTGGTCAAAGATGATGCCAAGATTCCGGATGTGAGGGGAGGTGGATACTGGGAAACCGTCGATGTTGAGGGCAAAGTTATGGGTGGACTTGGTGAGCGTTTTTGGGCCAATGATGATTATTTCAGATTTATCATAGTTAAGTTTGAGGAAGTTGATTTGAAGCCAGGATTTTATTTCAGTGATGCAGTTTGTCAGGATAGAGTGGGTGGCGGTGGAGATGGACTTGGTGGAGATGAAAAGCTGGATGTCATCGGCGAAGCAGTGGAATTGGAGACCATGACGGCGGATTAAGTGACCGAGGGGGGACAGGTAAAGGATGAAGAGGAGGGGGCCAAGAACTGAACCTTGGGGGACACCTTGGGGGAGGGGAGCAGTGGGGGATTTGCAGTTATTGATGGAGATGAACTGACGTCTGTCAGAGAGGTATGATTTAATCCAAGAGAGGGCAGTGCCGGTTATGTTAAAGGTGGTTTCAAGTCGGGTGAGGAGGATGGTGTGATCGATGGTGTCAAAGGCGGCGCTGAGGTCGAGGAGGATGAGAAAGTTGAGGTTGCCAGCGTCAGAGGAGAGGAGAAGGTCGTTGGTGATTTTGAGGAGAGCAGTTTCAGTACTGTGGTTGGAGCGGAATCCGGATTGGAATGTTTCATACAGGTTATTGGCAGAGAGGTGATGTTTGAGTTGAGTGGCTACAGCGCGTTCCAAAACCTTTGACAGAAAGGGTAGGTTGGAGATGGGTCTGAAGTTATTTAGGGTGTCAGGGTTTAGTCCAGGTTTTTTCAGAATGGGGGTAACAGCAGCAATTTTGAGGGATGGTGGGACGATGCCTGTAGACAGGGAGGAGTTTATTGTTGCAATGATAAGTGGAGAGAGAGCAGGAAGGGAGGCCTTGACAAAGCTGGAGGGGATGGGGTCAAGAGTGCAGGTGGCAGTTTTCATTCCGATGAGGAGTTCAGAGAGGTCAGTAGGGGAGACTGGGGAGAATTGAGACAGGGGATGGCAGGATAAGGGGGGGCAGGTGGTTTGAGGGGGAGCGGGTGCGGCGGTGGTCAAGCTGTTGTAGATGTTTTCAATTTTGCGTTGGAAGAATGAAAGGAAGGAGATGCAGTTGTCTATTGTGAATGACTGGGTGGTGGTGTTCAGGGGGCTGAGGAGTTTGTTTATTGTAGAGAAGAGTGCTTTTGGGTTTCCGGAGTCAGAGTGGATAATTTGAGAGTAGTAGGCGGAGCGGGCGCGGGAGAGGGCATCTTTATAGTGTTGTATGTGGTCCTTGTAGGCCTGGGAGTGAACTGTGAGACCTGTTTTATTGCGGAGTCTTTCAAGTTGGCGAGCACGAGTTTTCATCAGGCGGAGTTCAGGGGTAAACCAGGGAGCAGAATGGGTGAAAGAAACTGTTTTGGTTTTTATAGGCGCAAGTTGGTCAAGGCAGGAGGAGAGAGTGTGGTTGTAGTAGTCAGTGAGGTCAGAAGGGGTGTGGAGGTCAACGAAGGGAGAAGTGGACATTTTTTCAGAGAGGGTCAATGAGAATGAGGTAGGTGAAAGAGCGTTTAGCTTACGGAAGTTGATAGTGCGATAATGCCTTGGTGCTGGGGTGGGGATGTTGATGGTCAGAGTGATGGCTAGGTGGTCAGAGAGAGTGAGGTCGGAGCCAGAGAGATGGTGCAAAATTAGTCCAGTAGAGCAGACAAGGTCCAAAATGTGACCACGGTTATGGGTAGGAAAGTTGACATGTTGAGTGAGGTTAAAGCAGGTGAGTAAATCAGTGAAGTCAGTGGTTAGCGTGGAGTCAGTGGAGTCCATGTGGATATTGAAATCACCAAGGAGGAGGATTGAGGGGGAGAGGGAACATAGCTGGGTCAGAAAGTAGGAGAAGTCAGACAGGAATGATGGGTGTGGTTTGGGAGGGCGGTAGACAACAGCCATGACTGACTGTGTGTGACCAGAGAGTTTAAAAGCCAGGTCTAATGATGCTGCGGATGCGATCTGGTCCGGCAGTGTCCGTGGTTTGCCCGCTGGTCCTCCACATGGCCTGAAGCAAAAGTCTTCCATTGTGTAGTCCTATGTAGAATCAGTTTGCAACAAACTAAACATTTGTATTTAGTCAGTGAGAAGAAAGTATATATATATATTATATATATATATATATATATATATATATATATATATAATTATATATATATAATATATAATATATATATAATTATATATATATAATATATATATATATATAATTATATATATATATATATATATATATATATATATATATATATATATATATATATATACATATATATATATATATATATTTTTTTTTTTTTGTATACTGAATCGAGGCCTCGGGAGAGAGCTAACATTTATTTCACAAACAAATCAACCACACAAACAAAATATATTAAAAGAGGGAGCGGAAGACAAGATGAGGAGAGAAGGGGAAGCACACAAACACAACATTTGAGAGCAGGGAGATGTGTGGGAGGGAGAGGGCTTGGGGGGAGTAGGCGTGGGAAGGGGGGGTGGGTGGGAGAAGTATAAAACACAAGGACACCAAGGACTTCAGGACAGAAGTTGGTATCAAACAAGTGGATTTGGGGTGAAATTAGCGGGGGTAGAAAAGATCAAGGTTTTGGATGGGGGAAGATAAGAGATGGTGATGAACAGCTGTTTTAAAGACCTGGAGGGTGGAGTGGGATTGAAGAGAGTGAGGGAGTTTGTTCCAGAGGTGGGAGAAAAGAGGAATGAAGGAGTGAAGGTGAGCAGAGTCTTGATTTTGGCAGTTTAACCATAAGAGGGTTGCAGGCAGATCTTGTGTGACCTGTAGGAATATTTGGGGGACAGAGCCCAGAGAGAGCTGGGGGGGGCAAGGCCAGAGAGGAGTCGGTAGAAGACGGAAAGACACCAACCTGTCTGCGGTGAGTAAGTGAAAGGCCCTTGGAGTTAGCTTCATCGTGGGAGATTCCAATGATTCTGGACGCTTTGGTTTCAACAGCGTGAAGACGAGCTAGGTGTGAGGCAGGAGCACCAGCCCAGAGGGGAGAGCAGTATTCCATTGAGCTGCGGATGAAAGCCTTGTATTTGGTGAGGAGCTCAGGTGTGCCAAGGAAGGACTTCGCACGACGGAGGATGCCCAGTCGGCGACTGGCTTTGGAGGCCAGATTTGAAATGTGGTTTTCCCAGGAAAGATCTTGGCAGATAGTGAGACCCAAAAGCTTGAGTGACAGAACTTCTTGGAGAGGATTATTCAGAAAGAGGATGGGAGGGTTGTCCAGTCGGTCTTTTCGGAGAGACATCGTAAGAGTGTGAGATTTGTCAGGATTGAAAGACATGTTCCACTTGTTTGCCCAGCCTGTGATTTTATCCAGGTCTGCAGAGAGTGAGGAGGCTGCAGACTGCCGATCTGAGGGATGAATAATGGAGCGACAGAGAGTAGAGTCATCAGCAAAGAGATAGAGAGGATTTTCAAGAGAGTCAGAGAGATCATTGATGAAGACCAGAAAACGCACAGGGCCCAGAACACTGCCTTGGGGAACTCCAGCCTGAACAGGAAGAGGAGATGAGAGAAACCCATTCAGGGCCACACGTTGACTACGACTAGAGAGGAAGTCCGCCAGCCATGCGTGGAGATTTCCATGGATACCAAAAGAGGAGAGTTTGGTGAGCAGAGCGGGGTGCCAGACCGTATCGAAGGCACGTGATATGTCAAGGGAGACAGCTCTAATTTCCTGTTTGGCATTGAGGACCTCCATCCATTGTTGAGAAAGCAGAAGCAGCATGTCCAGAGTAGAGTGACCAGGTCTGAAACCAAATTGATGATCAGGGATCAAGCCATTGGAGAAGAGGAAAGATTTCATATCTGAAGCAATGATGGATTCCATGGCTTTGCTGATAATTGGGAGAAGGCTGATTGGTCAGTAGTTGCTGGGATCTGTTTTTGCACCTTTTTTGTGCAAAGCGGTGATGTTGGCAGATTTCCAAGCAGATGGCAGATGACCTTGAGCAAAAGAGAGGGTGAAGAGAACAGAGAGATGGAGTGAAAGAGTGGAAGAACAGGATTTAGGACCCGTGGGCTGATGCCGTCAGGTCCAGTTGCAGAATCACAGTCGAGGGATGACAGAAACTTTTCCACCTTGTCAGGAGGAAAGGACACAGAGTCCAGGAGCAGCTGGGTACGACTGGGTATGGTGGGTACAGAGAGGGATGGGTTTGGGACACACGATTTAGAGGCAAACACAGAGTTGAGGCATTCAGGTTTTTCACGTGCGGAGTCAGCCGTGTGGCCATTTCAGGTGAGGGAGGGTATGGAGGGGGAACAAACACCAGAAACAGATTTGATCAGACGCCACCATGATTTGGAAGAGGGAGACAGATAAGAGAGTTCTGTCCTCAGAATGGAGAGATATTGTTTCCTGGCTCTCCTGAGGGTGGACACACACTTGTTTCAGGCTTTGTGAAAGAAATGAGATTTCCTTCCGTTGGATTTGTTTTCCAGGAGACGAAAGCAAGTTGTTTCTGGGCAATAGCCTCACCACAAGATTCCGTGTACCATGGACGGGAGGAAGGGTATGACAACTGAAGACGAGATTGGATAAATCTGTGCATGAGAGAGAGCAATTTACTTTGGAAGAATTCCCAGGATGAGTTGATGTCAGAGGTGGTAGAGATGGGAGACCAGTCCAGATGATTGATGGGTGCTTGAAGACCGTGCCAGTTGGCCTGAGTCAAATGCCAGACTCGTCGACACTGAGGAGGTCCTCTGAGAATGGTCAGAGAGATGTCCACTTTAACAAGCACATGATCAGATGAGCCGATTGGAGCAGAAGAAGAGCAGCAGACATTTTCAGGGAAGTTAGTCATAACCAAGTCCAGAAGAGAAGATGCTCCGTTGACTGAGATCCGAGTCGGGAAATTGACAGATTGTGTCAGTCCCAGTGAGTCGCAGAAGTCCTTTGCTGAAGAGCCATGGCTGGTGAGAGAGGTACCCACACCCAGCCAACTGGCATGGTGACAATTGAAATCACCACATATGAGGAAGAGAGAGTTGGGATGGGTAGATAGAAGTTGGTCCTTATTATCAGACAGCGAGATGTAGATGGATTCATCACTGTTTGGTGGACGGTACAACACACATATGAACAAGAGGTGGGAGCGAAGGGGAAGTCGTAGCCTGAGTTATTCCTGGGGGTGCGGTGGAGAGAGGGCAGTGCAAGGCGAGTGAGAAAGAGAGTTTTTGATAAAGATAGCAACCCCACCTCCAGGACGAGGCTCAGGTCTATCATACCGGACGAGGGAGTAACCCGGGAGAGACACTAAGGAATCAGAGACATCATTAAGGAGGAAAGTTTATGTTAAGCAGATCACATCTGGTTTGTCAGAAGCAACCTGTATGGAGAGATCAGTTAAGATTGCACGAAGGCCCCAGATGTTTGAGGTCCATACCGTTAATGAAGAGGAAGGGGGGGGGGCATCGGATACAGAACAGGGGGGGTGGGGTAGGGTAAGATGTGGAAGAGGAGGAAGAGGTAGGGAGAGCTGTTGGGGGTGTGTCAGAGATTTCAGAATATCTCGAAGAAAGGGAAGGATGGGGCAGACAAAAAGTTTGATGGTGATTGGGTGAGGCACAGTGAGGTGTTATTTGAGGAGGGGGAAGAGCGAGGCATCATCATCATCATCATCTAATTTGCACATTAATAGGGTAAATTGAAGTGGGATTGTAAATTTAATTGTTTCATAAAAATTGTAGACAATGAAAATGTGGGTATATAACCTTTTCTGTGAAGTTTGGTTAATAACTTACCAAGGTGTAAGCTAAATTAGTAATTTATATATTGGTGGCAGCTAATTTGCATATTAATGGACTTTATTTTAAAGAGTGCTCAAGAGTTGCAGGGTGGCACCCATAGAATATAGATCTCGGAGGTCCAAACGTCATGCAACAGCAAAAGTAACATGGCCTTGGCCGGTTGCTTATTTTTTGAAGATCAGCAAAGAGGGATGCTGCCGCAGGCTGCCTGGCAGAAGGGGATAGGAATTGACTTTTGCATCGGTACCACCAATCATAAGCGGACTGCTTACTGACAGGTTCTAGTTGAAGATTTTGGAATTCAAGACAATCAGGAAGTACAAAAAGAAAGAATATGCAATAAAAGGCATCAACAGATTGTTATATTGTTTTCTCATGTGGTCATGTCAAACTATAAAAATTGATTTCATGCTGAGGAATTTTGTTGCACCTCCACAATAATCCAGGTGATTGATCTGTTGTTGCTGTTTTACAGGAAGTTGCCCACTCTCAGTGATTGTGCTATAGGAATCACCAGAAGCCAAAACCTATGGTTGGACGTGATATTAGTTTTCCTGACTGTTCCCATCCATTGGGAGCAGTGTGAAAAACTGTTACTTGCGGGGACAATCAGCAGGTTTCACGTTTTTATTCCGAAAGCAGAAAATTGCTCGTAGTGGGAGTCTGGCATTCTAATAAAATTACAATTTTGTAACGTCTCTGGCAAAGACCCAATCAAACAAATGAAATAATCCATACTCAAGATCAATGGGCTAGCAAGATACCTCAAAGGTGGTGTACTTGCATTTGAGCTGTCTCGTCTGGGTGCAATTCCCCACCTGATTCGAACTGGTAAACGTGATGTTTAATTGGCAAGTTGTTGCATCAATGGGTATGCCATCCATCAAGAGGGCGATAAGCTGGGAACTCATCTGCTAACATTGGTTGCTGGTGAATGCTAAAGATCCCATGGTGTCTTTCGCTGAAGAGGTGAGTTTGGCAGCACCCTGGCCAGATTCCAAATTATTTTCCTGACCTCCAATGGCAAAGCAATGCAAACCAAACCCCAGTTAAATCCTGTCCACGTGACTGCTTTGGCAACACCACAACCTACCCTAGGGTAGACAACTATTGGGGACGCCTCTTCGTGGTGGTTGTACCACCCAACGCAAGTCGGGTATCAACTCTTCCAAAATCTACCCTGCTGTCTGGATTCATCAAGGCAGCGCGATCATGGACAGAGTGCTGATCCGTCCCCATGGACCAGCTCTTTCTCTTTCCCCAATAACATATTCTCTTTCTTTCTTTCTTTTTTTCCTCTTTCTCTCTCTCTCTCTCTCTCTCTCTCTGCAGGCGGGATTGCACCATCCGAGATGTGGGAGATCTCTGTGTCGCTCCTGTGAGATAAATCTGCTGTCTCCTTGCCGCAGGCTTTTTCAAGAGAACTGTCCAGGGATATACAACAACAACAACCCTGGGGTAGACCACCAGACAACTATAACAATAAGTTATGATGATGTTGAAATTAATTCAAATAAAAAGCAAAAAAAAAACTAGAAAACAGAAGACAAACTTTTAAAAACATAATCTGAACTTCAATTGAAGCTGAGAACGTGGTGTCCACATTGAACTCCCAAAGAGATTACACACAGAGTGAAAAGGTTTGTCAAACCTGCACTCAAGAGCCATGCAGGAAAATTGTATTGTAGCGAGGATCGTAGCCCAAAGACTGGATCTTGCAAAATACCTTTTCCAACCAAAATGCAGCAAGGAATAATTTGCTTTAATACCTTATCCAAAGCATGGTGTGCCCCCACAATAACATACTCTGCACCAGACAATATTTGTACAGTAATGGTTTACCATTAAATTGTGCAATTGAACCAAGCACCAGGAAGCTGAAAATAATTTGTATGCTGCTGTTAGAACTATCCTGCTATGAAATCTAAAGTGCTACAGACATGGAAAATGACCCCATCTGCAATGGTCTTTGTTTTCAAACCTGGGTCAATGACTTTTGTCTCACTTTGGGGACCACGCCCACAAACACCAATGCAAATGCTGCTTTCACACTTGCAGAAGTTGCATTGCTGCATTACATTTATAAAATAGAGGACTAATAGTCCTGCAGCTCACCCAGCTGGTTGCCAAAAAGTGGTGACAGATGGATCAGGGTAAAAATTATAGCTGTATTTACAATACACACTTAGGTCAGGTAGTATTGATATGTTCACAGTACTGCAACCCCCTGCTGTCTACGAGCCTTAGTTTTCGAGATATTGCCCACTTCCGGTATAATGATGTCACTTCCTCTTGTGTCAAAATTAGCTCTATTTGAAAAGGTGCAACTCCAAGTTGTCTATAATTCACTTTTTGCTCATTCTCTGTATTGTGATGTCATTGGCAGCCATATTGTGTTTCAGATAAGCTTCTATTAATTAAATATTCCCACAGGTAGTTGATCATATATTGTAATTTTCACATTGATCGGTTAAGCGGTTTCAGAGTCCTCAACGACCTAAGTCCAAGCGACTCCAAGTCCTCAACTCCCCCTCTCCCCCCAACAGCAAGTTCTCAACCTTCCCCAACCCAACCCAAAGTTCTAAACCCCCCTCCAAACCCCAAGTCCTGAAGCCCCCTCCCCAATCCCAAATCTCCTAACCCCTCCGCTCCATGTCATCAAATGCCCTCCCCACCGAAATTTCTCAACCACCCCAATCACTACCCCAAGTCCTCAACTCCTCCCCACAAGGTTCCCAATGCCCCTCCCCACCCCAATTCCTCAGCCCCTCCCCAACAAGTCCTCAACGCCCACCTCCCCCCCCCCTCACCCACTGCAAATCCTCAAATTCTCCCTCCGCATCATAAATCCTCAACCTCCCCTCTCCCCACTCTATGTCCCCTCACCTTTGTCCCATACTCACACTTTCTGTGCTCACCTCCCCATTGCTTTTTCAAGTCCTCAACCCCATCCCCCACCCCACCTCCCAGAGCCTCAACCCTCTTCTCACAACTCTCTGCCCCCCCCTCAACTTTCTGTCCTCACCCACCCCCTCCCCCCTTTCTTTTTCAAGGCCTCAACTCCCCAACCTCCCGCCCTTCACCCCAAACCTCAGGCCCCCTCTCCCAACTCTCTGTCCCCTCTCTGTTCCACACACCACAACTCTCTGTCCTCCTCTCGACCCTCCCCATTTTTCTTCAAGTCCTCAAGGTTCTTAATCCTCCCTTACCAACCCCAAGTCTTCAACCCCCCCCCCTCCCCTTGTCTTCCCGCTCTTAACATTGTTCTTTTCAATTAAAACATTAACATTCAATAACGATTAAATAACTTTCATTTTACATTCTCGCACGATTCCACCATCTCACAATTATTCAGTAAAAATAACGAATAGGTAAGCTAAATGATAAAAATACATATAAGGTCATTCGTAATGGGAAAATAATATACAACTGCTACTCCTCTAAGAAAGGACTTTATAATGATGTGGGTTTCATGTTCCCCAGCTGAGTCGTTCAAGAGAAAATCGTGAGAAAGACATATATACAGAATAAGGCTTTTATTTATATTGTTACGTTTATGGGGGGTAGGCTATGGAATACCTTAGGGCCAGGTAGGATTGTTTAGGGAGTGTGCTCCGACTGTCGTGAAGAAGAAGAAAGCTGTAACTAAGTAGGGATCCATTAGACCGGATGTCATGTAAGAGCGTATCTTTGTCCCCATGGCGAGGGGTGGGATTATGTTTAAGTGGTAGTGGTTAAGGGTAAATCCCCTGGATGTAAATTGCCTCTGTGATTTCTCCTTTGTTCCTTATGACACACACCACACCAGCCATGCACCCCGCACCTATACTAATAACACCAAATAAAAGAACCGGACCCAGGACATTCGAGCACCATCAATAATACCACCGACCGGTCATCACAAAGGCCAGCAAGTGGCCATGAGGCCATGCCCCAAAGAAACATTGGTCATAACGGCCATAGAACGATGTGATGGCGGCCGCTGATTGGAACACTCACGGATGTCATCGGTGACGTGGGAGACCGGGGAACAAAAAGACTGTGTCCCGGCATTTTCTTTCTCTTGGTGTCCCGAGCTGATGAAAGACAGTCACATTTATTCTTCCTCTTGGGTCCTGGCTTTCGTGATGAACAGGCATTTTTGCATATACTCTCCTGGTCGGGGCATTCAACACCAGCGGTCACAGTTTGTACGCCCTGGCTGCGTGTGCGAGCGGACCTATATTCTTTCCGTGGTTCGTTGGTGCTGACTTCGTGGCGGCTGGGTGCGCCTGAGACCTTGAGTGCTTCGTGGAGCGGAGGACGAGGACGGAGCTCGGCCTGCTCGCTTCGCGCTTGTGTTGGTGTGGCGGTGAACGCGGCTTGGCACCAAGGCGGTATTTTCCCATGCACGACCTAGGGGACAGCCATCGGGGTTTGAGGGCCACTCAGAGCCGAGTACACGCAAATCCACATGCAATTATTTTCCATTTATTTTTCCCCTTGTGTTGTATACGAGTCCGTTTGGGGGTGCTCCAATTAGGATTTTAGTTTACCATGCAATTCTTGTTGAATTATTTTGTTTACCGTGTTGAAAGGGTACGGCCCAGTTTACCGTGCAACAACAACAACAACAACCACTTACACCCTTCAGACAGATTACGCAGCTTAGACCCTTGACCAGTTAGAGCTTTAGACCACTTGGACCATTTTAGACCCTTTTTACATGCGAGAGATTAGACACTTTCAACCCCTTAAACACTATACTATTGGAACATACCCTTTAGACCTTTAGACCATCGAGATCCTTTTAAGGGGAGAACATGCCAACATCTTTAGTCTTCTTACAAAACCCAGACTAAACTTTTTTCAGCAAGTGATGCACAAACTTGATCCACCTAGGTGGTGCATACGCTGCTAGTTCTTCCATAAAACGACATACTACACAGGAGGCCACACACGCCACCTCTCTATGCACACACACATATATATATATATTGTCGCGATCCCGTCTGTGGAATGTATCCCAGCACGGAATACGGACGTAAATGTCCGGGCTTCAAGTAATCCACGTAGTGAACCAAAAGAGACGCAATAAACACAATTGTGTTTTAATCGGCCTTCTAGGGGTAAAGCACGATTATTTATTGGCTCGATCACAAAAACCATGAAAGGTAACCAAAGGTAATATGCTGCACAAGCCGGCAGGAACCGTCGGCCACAGACGCTCCAACTGGACGCAGGTAAGATCACTCGCGGCTCCAATCGACGGGCTCCGGGACTCGGAGGATACCAGGATGGAATACCGCACAAGGCCGCCAGGAACGGTCGGCCAGTAGCTCCAACACGAAGCAGGCAATATAGGACTCACAGTTCCAATCTACGATCTCCGGGAATCACTCGTTCTCTTCCGGAATCACTCACTCGTACAATCCATAACTATAAACGATCAGCACAACTCGCTGTCGTGAGGCGTAACGAAAGTTCCCTCGCCTCGAGGCCTCGAACCTCCGAGCTGCGTCCGTATCATGAGATGGCGGCCGCGCTCTCTGACCCTCCACCAATCACGTCCCGACTCGCCTCCCAATCGCGTGAGGCTCCAAGGAGGTTACGTCAGTGGTGGGCGGGGCACTCAATTGGGTGAGAACAAAGGTGGTTTCACCGGGGGTTTCTCACAGTCCTCCCCCCCTAAGTAAAAACCCCGTCGAATAGACGGCGTTTTTAAAACCAGTATTTGTAGTAGGTGCAAATCACATGGCAAGATGATGGCGGGAATTGCTAACAGGCAATTAACGCAATTAACAATTACTAACACTTGTTAACAACAATAACGAAACAACGCAACAATACAACGCAACGCAATGGCGCAACACAATAACGCAACAATAACGCACTTATTAACGCAACAGGCAATTAACAGGCGTTAACAGGGTAAACAATGAACCAGTTTTTTTTTTTTTTTCACACACAATATTAAACACCATACACCCCATTAACATCTACCCCACAAGAGTTACACTTCACCCAAAGCACAATAGAGAAACAAGGGAGCCAAACTCAAGGTGGGGAAACATTTACAGGAAGGAAACGGACCGAGACCTAGAGCGGCGGGTTCTCCTCCGGTGTCGAGAACGACAGTCATATGCGTAATGACCCCTTTCACCGCACTGGTAACATCGATCTTTCGGGTCGAACGGCCTGCGGACCAAAGGGCGTCTGAAACGAGGCCGCCGCGACATGCCATTCGACATCTCGACGCACACCCGCGATCCGCAAATTAACCTTCCATCAAGGGCTCTGACCGAATCTTCAGCATCTCGTGGATCTTCAAACTCAACAACTGCGAATCCAGGTGGGTTCCGAGCAACCCATACGTTGCGGAGTGGTCCGTAATGCTCGAAGACCCTCCCTAGCTCGGCTCTCGCTGCTCCATTGCCCAGGTTTCCCACATATACCTTAGCATTAGCGTTCCTGCTGAATCGCGACATGGCGGGAGCGGTCCCTGAGGAGCACGGCACCTGAGGTTGGCTTGACGGGAGGCTCGGGTGGACTTCAGCTGACGCAACGTCACCGTCGGAAACTGGAGTCGAGGCGCTAGGCTCCTCGGGCCAGAGTGAAGATATGTCTGACTCCGCCCCTCTCTCCGCCTGTTTACTCTGGGCTCTAGGGACCCCCCCCACAGGTCAGAGTCAATGACTCCTCCCTGGCTATGGCATCATTGCCAATCAGCAAGGAGACCCCGGGTATAGGGTAGTAGGGTACTACCACACAGGTCACTGGACCCTTAAAAATGTCACTCCGGACCTCGAGGAGGGCAAGGGGGTACCGGCCAAGAACCCGGTCAATGCCCCGAAGGAGGGTATACTCGCCGGTATAACGCATCTGAGAGGCCGGAACTACCCCCACCCGGAGAACACACCGTGTCGCCCCAGTATCCCGAAGGTATTTGGTCTCAAACTTCAGCATCGAATCGGGGCCACCCACTAAGGCTGTCCCTGAATACTCCTGATGCAGTGGATGAATGGAATTAGCCCCGGTGGCAGTGACCTCGGTCACCGATGCCACCGTCGTGTGCGAGGGCCCGGCGGATGAGTTCCACTGATCTCCCTCCGACTTAACAGGAGGGTTGCCTCGGTAGGCCGGACTGGCGGGATTAGAGAAACAGCGGTTTTCACCGTGCCCCACGCGTTTGCAGAAATCGCACCAGGGCCCTGCCCTGGTCTGCGGCTCGCGAGCGCCCCCAGTGGAGGTCATCGGAGAACCCTTCCCCTCGATCCAGCCGCCGGGCAGACGGGGGGCGGTCTTGATCGCAGACTCCTCCGTCTTACGAAGCGACTGCGTGACTTGCAGCATTTTGCACGCCAAAACATGTTTATCAATAAGGTTGACGCAGTCTGCCAAGGAAACAGGGTCTTTGTCGACAAGAAACAATGCTAAGTCAGGCGGAAGCTGTTGATCGATACGGTAACGCACCAGGAGTTCCGCAACCGCTTGAGGTAACTCCACCTTGCTCCCCTTTAACCATCTCTGCAGCTGTTCCAACAAGGCCCGCGAATGTTCCTCATAGGTTTGACTGGACTCACGAGTCCAGCTGAAAAAATTTCTCCTATAAATACATGCGGACACCGCATAGGCATTCAAAATCTCGGCCTTCAATGCCCTGTATTTGTTTGCGTCCTCGGTTGCCATCCTCGCATATACCTCCCTCGCCTTCTCAGATAGATGGCTCACAAGATGGCCGACCCACAAGCTCTCATCAATGCCACCGGCAGCCAACAACTTCTCCGCCATCTCCAGATACGCTTCTGGCTTCGTGTCTCCCGTCCAGTCCGGCAAACGAACATGAACAGTTTCCGGGACTCTTGCAGCAGACCCCTCTGCCCGCAGTCGTTCAGTCAACATTCGCAACTCATGCTCTCTGACGCGTTCAGCTTCTGCTGCCGCATGCTCTCTCTCTGCTGCCGCCGCACGCTCTCTCTCTGCTGCCGCATGCTCTCTCGCTGCTGCCGCACGCTCTCCCTCTGCTGCTGCCGCACGCTCTCTCTCTGCTGCCGCATGCTCTCTCTCTGCTGCCGCACGCTCTCCCTCTGCTGCTGCACGCTCTCTCTCTGCTGCTGCCGCACGCTCTCTCTCTGCTGCTGTCTCTGCTCTGTCATTCTCCCTGTTATACATGTCAAGTTGTTGAACCGGAGTCAGCCCGGTCCAGAAGGGCGAACGCATGCATTTGGTCATGATGGGATCGCTTCCTAACATCTCGGGTTGAGTGACCGGGTCAAGGCTGCTTGCGTCGCTCACCTCGCCACCCACGTGACTGTCAACATGATCAGGTTGAACTCTCACTTCCCTGGTCGACATAGCTTGGCTACGAGTTATCATACGACCAGGCACAAAACACAACCTCACACACAACGCTCAAACACAACGCTCTGTTGGGGAAATACGACCCAACTACGCAATATCACCCGCACATCAAATTGCCAATGAGAAAAATACCACGTACAAATACTCACGTTTTTTTTTTTTTTCGGTTGTTTGGAGGGATCCGAGGCTATTCGCTTATTCTTTGTCGGTTGTTTGGAGGGATCCGAGGCTATTCACTTCTCTGCCCAAGACAGCGTCCTACGGCGAGAAAGTTCCTCCCAGACGGCGTCCGCTGGTGAGAAGGCGATGAACAGATGCCAGAAGATGTCGTCCACTGCAGAATTCCCGTCTCAATCGAATGGCTCTTACTTGAATGATCCTAGGACGAGCAACCCATTTGTCGCGATCCCGTCTGTGGAATGTATCCCAGCACGGAATACGGACGTAAATGTCCGGGCTTCAAGTAATCCACGTAGTGAACCAAAAGAGACGCAATAAACACAATTGTGTTTTAATCGGCCTTCTAGGGGTAAAGCACGATTATTTATTGGCTCGATCACAAAAACCATGAAAGGTAACCAAAGGTAATATGCTGCACAAGCCGGCAGGAACCGTCGGCCACAGACGCTCCAACTGGACGCAGGTAAGATCACTCGCGGCTCCAATCGACGGGCTCCGGGACTCGGAGGATACCAGGATGGAATACCGCACAAGGCCGCCAGGAACGGTCGGCCAGTAGCTCCAACACGAAGCAGGCAATATAGGACTCACAGTTCCAATCTACGATCTCCGGGAATCACTCGTTCTCTTCCGGAATCACTCACTCGTACAATCCATAACTATAAACGATCAGCACAACTCGCTGTCGTGAGGCGTAACGAAAGTTCCCTCGCCTCGAGGCCTCGAACCTCCGAGCTGCGTCCGTATCATGAGATGGCGGCCGCGCTCTCTGACCCTCCACCAATCACGTCCCGACTCGCCTCCCAATCGCGTGAGGCTCCAAGGAGGTTACGTCAGTGGTGGGCGGGGCACTCAATTGGGTGAGAACAAAGGTGGTTTCACCGGGGGTTTCTCACAATATATATATATATATATATATATATATATATATATATATATATATATATATATATATATATATATACAGACTTGGCATTTAATATGGAATATTTTTTTTGTGGGGGTGAACTTACTTTTCAAGATGTCTTAGAACCAAAAGTTCATTGGAATTATGGTGAAATTATTCTTGATTTAGTTAATGTGACCTTTAAAAAAAACAAAAACCACATTTGACATTTCGAAACAAATAAATTGATCCTTGAAAGTGATGTAAACTGATATCGAACTCGATTCATGGACAGTACTGTGTTAAACTTCTGTACGTTTTCCAGAAGTATCTCTTTATTTTGCACATTAGCGAATTTTTTTTTAAACAAAAACAAAAGTTAAATTACGACTGGGATTACGGACAGTAAAATTACAGTTCAATACTTCGTGTAACCCCCACGAGCATTCAGGAGAGCACGTACACGTCGAGGCATGCTGTTCACGAGATTTGCCAAGGTTTGGACAGGAATTGCTTGCCATGCAGTGACAATAGTCTGCTGCAATTCACGCACAGAGGCAGGCTGCTAGTCCAACTTGTCGATTTGACGCATTAATTCTGCCCACAAGTTCTCTATCGGATTCATATCCAGGGACATGGCAGGCCACTCCATATGCTCTACACCATGGTCAGCAAGAAAGTGTTGGATCATGCGAGCACGATGAGGCCGTGCATTGTCATCTTGGAAGACAAAGTTTCCTCGAAAGGCTGCACGAGCAAATGGAAGCAATGTTTCTTCCAGAATGGCCCTGTACTTGAACTGGTTCAGGTTTCCATTCAGAACAACCAGGTCAGTTTTGCCCCTTGCATGAAAAGCAGCCCAAACAGTCACCCCACCACCTCCAGCTTGGACTCTTGGCACTATGCAATCTTTGTTGTAGGCTTCATGCACTTGTCTGCGCATTCGGACGCGGCCATCTTGGCGATAGACCATAAATCTAGACTCGTCACTGAAGTTCACGTGATTCCAGTGTTCTGGCTGCCATTGATGGTGCTCTCTGGCCCACTGCAATAGGCGCTGGCGGTGTTGTCTGGTCAGGTGTGGCTTTCTCAGGGGACGCCTGGCACGATAGCCTGCTTGAACCAGTCGTTGGTTGACTAGCCTTCTGGATACAGGCACATTTGTCAGTTGCTGCCACTCAGCCCTAAGCCGATTAGCTGACTTGGTACGGCCATTGCGGACTAACCGGTGCAGCTGGCGATCATCCCTCCTGGCGTTTCTGCGGGGACGTCCTGGCCTCGCTATTGGAGTAGGGACACCCCTCTGAGCATTTCGTTTCAGGATCTTTGGCACCTGACCTTGAGTGATGCCATACTGCCGAGCAATAGCACGCTGTTTCATGCCGTAATTTCGTAAAGCCACCACTCCATGACAAACAGCATTGTCGAGTTGATGGACCATCTCCAGAGGAAGCGGCAATAACTTTTGGAGATGTGCAGCAGTTGTTTTCCACTAATACAGAACGCAACAACCCCTGTATACCCGACTGTGAAGCCAATCATCAAATGCACCTGTCCGTACATTTTGCCACGCCACCTGTGGTATAATCCTGTTGTTGACTTCTTGCTGCGACAGACAATCAGTGACATGGTTCTTTTAACAAATAAATCACCAAAGTGTAAAAGAAACTCAACAGTTTGATATACTGAGTTAAGAAATTAAACCCAACTCAAGAAAAGAAAAAAAATTCCATATTAAATGCCAAGTCTGTACATATATATATATATATATATATATATATATATATATATATATATATATATATATATATTGTTGCGGAGATGAGGACTGTATATTTTTTTGATTGTGTGCTGTACTATTATTATTATTGGTTATTCTGCACCCCCCTACCTCCGGAGCTGTGTAAAGGTGAAAGGGCATCCCATAATTAGTCCACGAGCATACACATCAGCCAAGTAATAGAATACCCCTGTTGGTAGTTATCTCTTATTCTGTGTTTTAGGGTAAGGCTGTGTCTCCCATTAATTGAAGTACTCCATTGCACCAGTGAAAGAGAATAGATCCCCTTTCCTTCCCATCCCCAAAATCTCCCTTTCCTTCCCATCCCCAAAACCTCCATTTCCATATTACATCCCCTCTCGTCATTGCTGAGCCCTCGATTCCCAATCACCTCCCCTCCAATAACCGCCATTGACCATGTGCTTGAGTCGGAGAAGAAAGGCGTGTCTCCACCTCGTCATTAGAGGGGAGGAGGGGCGTGCCCGCCCGTCGTCATCCAGGGCGGAGCCCGAGGGTCGCGCGACCAACCAGGGCCGAGGTGAGCACCCCGATGGGCGTGTCCAAAACGCCGGCGGCGTAATCGCTGGAGGCGCTATAAAAGGCGCAAACGGAAGTGAGTAGTGAGTTGGTCTGAGTCGGTTGCCAGAGGGAGTTGGTCGTCAAGAGAGAGTCGTGAAGAGTCAGTCAGTGGAGTCGGTGGTCAGTTGGTTGCGGTGAGGAGTCGGTGGTGAGGAGTGAGTGAACCAAGAAAGAGTTGAGGGTTTGGACCAGACAAGTCCTGGGAACGCAGCGGACGGAGGCCGCAGCAGCAAGAACACCCAACAGCCAAAGGGGGCCTGAACGGCGGTTTGGAGCAGGGCCGAAGAGGAACGGCGGCTGCTAAACGCGCCGGTGGTGCTGCGGGACCCCCTTGGACCTCCCTCTCCCTCCAGCCATCCACCTCCTGCCTTTCCACCCTTCTTGTATACGTGAGTTTGTTTTGTTTGTTCTGTCCCTGGGTATTTAATTAAGTCTGTAGGTAAGCTAGTATTTTCCCTGTGTCACCTGCGTCTTATGTGCTTGTAAATAAACGTGACTGCTTTCTTTTTGCTTGTGTAAATAATAAATCCAATTACTCTTCTGTCCGTCTGTTCGTTTTATTCCTTTTCCTCTTGCATTTCGTCGTTTCAGTCTTTTCCCAGATTGGGCAGCTAGCTGTGGTGCGATTCGGCCAACGTTTGGGTGGAATCGGGTGAGTCGGGGATCCTGTTAGGTCGCGGTTAAATACACCACCGCTCGGTCATCATAACATCTAAACCGCGATCTGTAACAATTGGTTGTCAGGAGTTGGATTCGGACCTGGGACTAAATTTGTTAGGCCCAAATTTTGGAACACCAATTGTGTTATATCAGTAACAATTGGTGTCTGGGAGTGAGATTCGGGGCCCGAACCAAATTTTTTTTTTTTAAACATCTAGAAAAAATTTGGTCAAAATTTGGAGCGGCCGAAATTTGTTTTGTTTTATAAAACCCGAATTTTGAAATCGCGCCATGGCTGGTCAAGGCGATCGAATGCCGGTGGGTGAGCTAGAGGAGGGGTTAGGAGTAACCCAGGATCAAATGGAGGGGAGCAATGAGGAGGCGGTTGAGGGAGTATCAGACGCACAAGATGGCGCTCTCGCGCACGTGGTTGAGGGGGCCACGGTCGCGGAACCAATTAGCGCGGCCCAAATACAAGCCTTCATGGCCCAATTCATGGTGGAAATGCAGACAAAAAACGACAGTATGGAACAAATAAAGGCGCTCATGGTCCAGACAAGTGAAGACCTGAGGAATGACTTGGGAAACCAAATGGGGGTAATGAGGGACGAAGCGAGGGGTACCGGTGAGGAGTTGGACAAGAAATTTGGGAAGTTCGACAATAATTTTGAGGGGTTAGACAACGGGATAAAAGAGGTAAAGAATGGGTTAACGGGGGTGGAAAATAGAATGGCTGCCCAGGAGAATCAGTTAGAGGGGGTAAAAAATGGGTTAATGGGGTTAGAAAATAGGATGGAGGACAAATTGCGGGAGATAGGGGAGCAATCCGCCCGAGAAATCAAACGAATGGGGAACCAGATAGAGGAGGTGCAAATCGGGTTAGAAAGTAAACTGGATGCTCAGAGGGATGAATTGGGACAGATGAGGGTGGCATCTACAAAAGAGATGGAGGAGATGAAAGAGGGGATACGACGAGGTGTGAGTGAGGAGGTCTCGGGGCTACGCGAGGAGGTAAAGCGAGGTGAGAAGCGTATGGAGAAAGAGGTGAGAAATAATACGGCGAAGTTACAAGGGGGAATAGAAGATCTGACGGAGGAGGTGGAACAGCTGACAGAGGGACAGACGGAGTTAGTGGAGCAGGTTCAAAAGAACACTGCGGTACTAGGAGGGTTAAAGGCGACACAAAAAGAAATTAAAAACGAATTAATAGCGACACAGAGGCAATGTCAGATGGTACGTGAGGAACTGACAATGAGGGTGGACGAGGTGACAGAGATAATGGAGACAAAGGACCGGCAGGTGAGGATGCACATAGAGACGGTCACGGTAGCCTTAGAGGACGAACTTGAGGAGACGCACCGAGAAATAAAAGAGGTTAAACAAAAATTAGAGGAAGTGGAAGAAGAGGTGAGTGAAATTAAGAAGGGACGGACAGAAACTAAAAGAGAAATCCAGGAGGAGGTGATGGAATATGTGCAAGGTCGGTGCTCAACTCATGATGTGATGCTCACTAACCAAATAAAGAGTTTGCAGGTGGCAAAGGAGGTGCGGAGACGAGGTACGGAGGTGAGTGGCAATGTATATGATGTGAGGAAAGCTTCAGTCGGCTTGGGGATTGGTTTGGATCCGGGTGTTCGTGAAAGGCCGTTGGTGAAGTGTGCGACAGGTCTGGTGTGCGAAAAAAGAGGTGTGCGAGAATGTCCGACCAAGGGGTGTGTGAGGAAAAAGTGCACGCCAAGGAGTGAGTGTGCTGTCGAGAGTGAGTCGGTAGTAGCGCGTGCGCGAGGGGGAACATGGAAGCGCGGTGTGGTGAGTGTTATGGAGGAAGTAACGAGAGAGTGTACACCTGTGGGGAGTGTTACAGAGGATGTAACGAGGAAGTGTACGCCTGTGGTGAGTGTTACAGAGGATGTAACGGGAGAGTGTGTGCGAGAAAGGTGTGTAACGGACAGGGGCATGAGAAAAGAGTGTGCTGTCGAGAGTAAGGGTGAGTGCGCGACCGAGAGTGGAGGTGAGAGTAGTGAGAGTGAAACGGAGCGTGAGTTGGTTGTGACAGGTGAGCGAGGATGTACACCTGGAATGGAAGGATGCACACCTGGAATGGTAGAGCGTGAGTGGGAATGCACGCTGGAATTGGTAGTGAGGCACGTGGTTGGGTGTGCGAGTGAGAGCACACCTGTGATTGTCACAGAGGAGGTGACCGAGGAGGGGGCGCGAAGAGGTGTGTTGGTGAGGTGTGCGAGCGACGAATGTGTGCCAAGGTGTTCGGTGGTCAGGTGTGTGACCAAGTCGGTGAGCGGAATGAGTGTACCGAGGTGTGTAAGAAAAGGTACGACGAGGAGCATGGAAACGGCTGCATGTATGAGCAAGAAAGGGGTAGCATATGCTTGTAAGCATCCAGGTGAAGCATCGACGGTAACCAGGTTAGAGGTTAGAACGACTTATAGCCGAATCGGGCCCTCGGTGCGCGTCGGGCAGCTTCGCGTGCCGCGAGGACCAGCGGGGATCCGAGCCACGGCGGGTTCGAAAGGACCGCCGTGCGCGATCCACGCTGGGCCTCGCTTGGAACGGCCGCGTCCGGGCTCCACTAGGCGGAGCGGGCAGGCCGATAGGAAGGGTCGTCATGGCGACCACTTTCTATTGAGACGTGCCGGCAGGTCGAGATCGGGACATTGGATGGCTCCACGCCGAGGTGGTGGGTGGGATCTCGGCCCGGGTAAGCCCCCGTCCCTGCCACGAATGCGGGACGTATCCAGCCGCTGGCACAAAAGAACCCGCGTTCATGGCTCGGCTGTACGAAGCCGAGCTTTCGAAGGAAATTGGCGCACCGAGAGGATGTAATAAGTAGACGGGTGATGAGGATAGTGTTTTGGCCCCGAAATTAGAAAAAAACAAAATTTGATGGTATGGGTAGAATTGGCAGTAAATGGAAAATTTTTGAATTGGTTGGAATTTGGACGAGCAAAATTTATAGTGAGAGACCCCCGATGTGGTGGGATGGCAAATCCACCATCCCTCACAGGTGGGGCAAATGCGCACTAGATTATGGGGTGTATGGCAGTGAAAACTAGCCCGGGTGGGTTAGGTTATATTGTTAGGGATCTAGCGAAGATGACATTAGGTGACGTTAACTTTAGTTAGTGACTGATACCTGTAGTGGGGACGCAGGTAGTTTAGTGTGGATGATAATGACGTGGGAGCGCAATAGTTTAAAGGGACGACTGGGAAGCGCAAGTTTCAGAGGGGAGTAGTTAGCTGAGATGATGCCGTGTGTGTTGAGAATTGAACAGGTGTGATTGAACAGGTGTGATTGCACAGGTGTGCAACTGAACAGGTGTGTGGAGCAGTGTAGGAGGGAGTAGTGGTGATTGTGTGTTGTGTTGACCAACTGGTCCAGGACGAGGAGGAGGGTGCAGGTGGCACCAGGTAGGATTGCACAGGTGTGCAACGACAGGTGAATGAAAGACAGGTGTATGGAATAAATGGTATGGAGTATTGGAATGGATGGTCGTGGAGTGAGTATGGTGGAAATTGTGGAGGGGAGTGGATGGTGCGAAGGTGTGAATGGGGGAAGAGTGGACCCCCATCACGGATACCCGGGGCGGGTAGTGTAAGTGTTAGGTAGAGGGTATAGGTAAATTGTGGTTGGATATTGGCATCTGTGGTGCGGGTGAAAGAAGGGTCTTTGGATGGGTGCATTAGTGTTGTGGAAATGGCTGGGCGTGTAGCCTGTTAGTGTGTGTAGTTGGTTTGGGCACTCCACCACTGTGAGGATGTCGGCCAGGTGAGGCCGCAGGTGGGCTCTGGGAGCCGGTAGTTGTGGATGGGGCCAGAGGATCCGGAGGACGGACCCGGGTAGCCCAGTGCCAGAGGGCACCAGGGGGTGACAGAGCCAGGAGAGGGCCTGCCCCAGTTAGTTAGGTTAGGGTGAGGAGCTAGGTAAGCTCGGGTGGCAACTGCAGTGGTGGAGGTGTGCAGGTGGGTAGACCTGCTGGGAGAGCTACACGTCGCAGCCCAGAAATTGTGCGAGGCACCGGGAGATGAATCGGGGGAGTGAGACCCCAAATTGAGAAGCACCACAGTTTGGTCAATGGGAATTGGTTTTTAGAACCCATAGTGTAAGTTGGCCAATGGATTGGCAGGGAGAGACCCCGGGTAGTGTAAAGTGTGTTAATGTCATTTAGAAAGTAGTTAGGATGAAGTCTCCTCGCACCATCTGCATCCACTCACCTGAGGTGACAGGTACTCCGCACCATGCCATGTTTAATTATTTTTTACTGTGCAAATGTTTGGATTGTGAGACGCATCATGACGTGGGTGTGACATTGTGCTTTGATGTTCCATCTCTGCCTCCTTATGAGGATTGATGATGAATTTGGTGATGGCAAATTTTGAAGTAGAGGGATTGTGGAGACGAATTTGGTATAGGGGAAATATGGGGAAGACGGGACAGTAGTGACGAATTTGTAAATGTGTAGATTTTTGTACATATGGGGTAAGGGCAAGGGTAGGGTAGGTGACAGGGGGGTGACGTACGTTAGGGACGAGCTTTCCCACTTCGCCCTCCGTACGCATTTCGCCTTGCATTGCCTTATTGATGTGTACCCTTGTGACCTTACCCCTCGCTCAATTGTCTTTCCCCTTTTGTCTCCCACATGACCTGTGCGCCACTGGGTGCCTAGGGGAGCGTGCGTGGGTCGGCCATTGTGCGCCCGAAATTCCCAGAACCAGCTGTCTGCATCGATGCACCACATTATGGACCACATGTCTGTGGCCGAGCACCACTTATGGACCCCATGGGTTGGGGCATGGCCCCTCTGCTGGAACCGGCCATGAGGGCCCGAAATCTTGCTGGCGGACCTTGGCCACAGGGCACCGATGCCCCACAGGTGAACCACACGTAGTCAGCCCCTGTGGGCCATAAATAAAATAAAAACGGACACGTTAGGTGCATTCTTTTATTGCAAATAGGCCGCCAGCAAGGGAAGATGACAACACCAGGAAAATAATAATAACCAGCAGAGGGAGCCGAAGAGTAAGAGATCACCTGCAGGGTTAGGGGTTGTTGATTTTATTTTTATGGAACACTGATGAACTATGGTGACTGCACCAATTGGTGCTTGGGTGTGTATTGGTGCGTTTTTGGGTGCTTTAATGGTGCGTCGATGCAGAGCAGACTGTCTCCCCCCCAGAAAGAACAATTACAGGTCCTGGGTTAGTTTTGTAAATAAAAATAGCGTCATTGTAAATAATGCTTCCCACCGTCAGTGTATAGTTTGAAGACCATTCCGCAATTCGGTTAACTGTGGGCGTAAGTCTGTTAGGCAGGGTGCAATGGAGCAGCGGGACACATTTATTTATGTTTTAAAACTGTCACACTCAGGGTCAGGTTAAAAGTAGAGGGAAC
>NC_136269.1:77779854-78018908 GCF_964187855.1 Myxine glutinosa | reverse complement strand
GTAGAGCCGACCTTCCCCTTATTCCCCCATTAAATGTCGTGCCCAGGTCCACCGCACCACACGTAGACAACTTTCGGACATCTTCCTAGTTATTCTTAGTCTATGTCAGTTAAGGCCTCGTCTCCATTAATCATGACTCTTCGTTGCACCAGAATGTGATTATATGGCATCAGTAGTGAGTTTAGGACCTTTCCCATACCTCCTCCCATCTTCTTCCCCAAACAACAACAATAACAACAACTACAACAACAATTACAACTACAACTACGACTACAACAACAGAGGGGCGGGGAGTGTGCGTCCTCACACCGGCTCGGTTACCCGCCATGACCATGCGCTCCACGGCGTTACCCCGAAGGGGCTGGCTGTCAGCTCCTCGTCAGGGGCGGAGCCAGTAACCCCCCCACGCACCCAATGAGAAGCAACGTGCCGATTCCATCTGAGAGGCGGAGCTAACGAGCCGAGGGCGTGTCACTCCCCGCCGGATATACGCGGCCCCGCGCCGGACGTGACGACAGATGCGCCTCAGCTTGGAGAGAGAAGCCACCGCCACCCCCAGCGCGACGATACCTCCCCGCATCTTTGGACCGGACCGGACCGTACTGTACCCTGCCCCGAGCCCAGGAGGACCTGGAGCCATCGATACCCGCTTTCCTGTCATCAACCCCCGTGTGAGTCAGCCGTTGTCCCGTTTGTCTGTCGTCTGTCCGGGGTTAATATAAGAGTGTGTCTAAGTGCCTGTCTTTCTGTGATTATACCTCTAGCCCCTGTAATCTGACCTTTCCGTACGAATATAATCTCCTCCGGAGGTCTTGAGAATTGAAACATTGGTGTCGTATTGTGTTATTGTAATCCAGCCGGGTGTCTTCTTTTTCTTATTGAGCCAGCATCGCGCGACTAGTCAACGTTCGGGCACAATCGGGTAACTTGTGCAGACGTGGTCATACCATAAAACCGCTCGGTAAATAACATCCAAGCCACGTCTGTAACAATTGGTGTCGGGAGTGAGATTCGAGGCCCGACCAAATTTTGAAAAAAAAAAACGAATAGAGGAAAAAAAAAAAATTTGGTCAAAATTTGGAGCGGCCGAAATTTGTTTTGTTTTACAAAACCCGAATTTTGAAAGTCGCGCTATGGCGGATCAAGACGGCTGGGGTCCGGTAGGGGAGAGTGAAGCAGGGTCGGTCCAGGACCAAATTGAGACACGTGAGGAGAGCGAAACAGCGGGGGTAGCAAACGCACAAAATGGCGCCTCGCTGGTCACCGCGCCCGCGACCGTAGCAGCGCCGCCGATGGATTGGGGCCTATTTATGGAACAAATAAAGGCGCTCATGGTCCAGACAAGTGAAGACCTGAGGAATGACTTGGGAAACCAAATGGGGGTAATGGGGAACCGGATGGATGCTCAGAGTGAGCAAATGAGGGTTGATAGTGGGCGATTAGAGGGCCAAATGAGGGGTACCGGTGAGAAGTTAGACAATAATTTTGAGGAGTTAGACAAGAAAATTGGGAAGTTAGACAATAATTTTGAGGAGTTAGACAAGAAAATTGGGAAGTTAGACAATAATTTTGAGGGGTTAGACAACGGGATAAAAGAGGTGAAACATGGGTTAACGGGGGTAGAAAATAGAATGGCTGCCCAGGAGAATCAGATAGAGGGAGTGAAAAATGGGTTAGAGGGGTTAGAAAACAGTATGGAAGGCAAATTGAGGGACATGAGGGACCAAGCGGAAAGGGAAGTTAAACAAATGGAGCAGCAGATAGAGGGGGTCAGAATGGGGGTAGAAACCAAACTGGATGCTCACAGGGAGGAAATGGAGCAGATGAGGGTGGCATCTGGGCAGGAGATGCAAGTGATGGGAGAGGAGATCAGAAGAGGAGTGAGTGAGGAGGTCGGAGGAGTGCGCGAGGAGGTGAGGCACTGTAAGGAGCGCATGGAGAAAGAGGTGAGAAAGGGGACTGTAAAATTGCAAGGTGGTATAGAGGAGTTGACGCTGGGAGTAGAACAACTGACAGTGGGACAAAAGGAGTTGGGGGACCAGGTAAAGAAGAACACAGCGGTAATAGAGGGTTTAAAATCGACACAGAAGGAGATGAAAAAGGACGTAGGGGTAATTAAAAAAGAGTGTCAGACGGTACATGAGGACCTGACGAGGAAAATGGACAAGGTGGTAGAGGTAATGGAGGTTAAAGAGCGGGAGGTGCGGGAGCACATAGAAAAAAATAAAGTGGAGTTAGAGGAAGAACTTAAAGGGGCGCACGAAGAGATGAAGGAGATGAAGCAAAAATTAGAAGAAGTGGAAGAAGGGGTGAGCGAAATTAAAAAGCGACGGAGAGAGGATAAGAAAGAGATAAAAGAGGAGGTAAAAGAATTGGTCCAGAGTCTGTGTTCGGATCGTGATGATGTGCTCATTAACCGGATGAGGGATTCGCAGGTGATGGAGGAGAAGCGAAGAGAAAGAGGACCCGGTGTAAGTGGTGACCAATATGGTCGTGCGTATGATGCACCAGGTGATTTAATAAGCTTGGGGGTCGAGATAGACCCGGATGTTCGTGAGAGGCCAAGAGTGAGGTGTATGGCTGGTCCGGAGGGTATGGAACGAGAGGTGCGAGGTGTGGGTGAGCAAGGTTGTGGTGGTGGTGGTATGGAATGGGTAGCGGGTTGCGGAGGTGTGACCCATGCATCGACACCAACAGGGGTAGTTGTTGGAGGGACCGGGGAGGCACGAGAGCCCCTTGGGGGTAGTGTACTGTGGGGGCCCGGCCGGTTCGGCCCCGCGCTGACCCCGCAAGGGGCGACGCACGGGGTCCGGCAGGCGGGCAACGACTCACATACGAGGTGGTCCCACAAGGTCCCACTCGCGCCGTATGACGGCAAGAGTGATCTACGCGCGTACCTGGCGCAGTTCGACTGTGTGTGTAAGGGCAACGGTTGGGGTGAGGACGAAGGTGGAGTACACCTGGTGGCCGCATTGCGCGGCGCGGCGGCGGAGGTGCTGACGGCATTACCAGCAGGTGCTCTCACCCTGCCAGCCCTCCGCGACGCCCTAATTAATCGATTCGGCATAGAACAGCAGAGCGAGCTTGTTAAAGCTCAGCTCGCGCTGCGAAAACGCAAGCCCCAGGAAGCCATCGGGGAACTTGCCCACGACATTCGCCGCGCAGTGGGGATCGCACATGCTAGCATGGCAGCGGATTCCCGGGAAAGCCTGGCGCTGGACCATTTTATCCAGGCCCTCCCGGATATTGAGCTCCGGCAACAGCTCGCCATGTGGCGCCCGCAGACTCTGAGCCAGGCGGCTGACGCTGCGGCCCGTTGGGAAGCAGCGAGGCCCCTAGCCCGAGGGGGCGAGCGTCTCGCAATGGCGGTCCGCCAGGTGGGACCCCCGATGGAGGGTGGACCCCTTAGGGGACCCGCCCCCGACGTGGGTCCTGACCTGGCGGGCATGGTCCGGAGGCTGGTGGACCAGCGCCTGGCGGGACCTGGACCATGGCAGGCGGCCCCGGAGGTGGCCCGCGGTGGACCACGAGCGGGTAATCCAATTCGGACCTACAGGGGGGGGAATTTGGAATTCCGGAGGCAAGCACCTTATCAGGTGAGGTGCTATACCTGCAACCGCCTGGGTCACCTGGCGCGGCACTGTCGAAGCGCGCGCCGGGATGATCTCCGGCAGTTGAGGTCCTCAACTCCGCCCAGGGGGGAGCGGGTTAGCCGACCCCAGACACCCCCCCGCCAGACCCCGGGAAACTAGAAGGTGTCGGGCACGTAGGGCGGTGTTCGGCAGCAGAGGATGGAGGAGAGCCCTCATTGACGCGACAGGTCATTTATTGTGGCCAAATTGGAACCGGTAGCCTGACAATTAGATGCAAAATTGCCGGCGTGGGGGTAGACGCCGTAGTGGACACAGGAGCTAGCGCCACGATCATCAGCCCTGTGGTCCTTGATTCGAGCGCAGGTGGCTGGGATAAGATCCAGCGCCTGCAAAATTATAGTTTGCAGCTTGCTACCGGGGTAACGGCCCCGATCATAGGGCGTGGTTCTGTGACCCTCAAGTTAGGGTCGGTAAGGAGGGAGATAGATGTTTGGGTGGCGGAGGTGTGCGACCCATGTTTAATAGGGTTGGACCTGTTGACTGCCAGCGGTTGTAAAATCGACTTGTGCCGGGGGATCCTGCAGGTGGGAGTAGAAGAGCTGCCGTTAGGGGGAGTGAGCACGGCCGAGAGAACGGAGCTGGAGGCTTCCGAGGCCGTGACCATCCCCCCAAGGGCCGAGGCGATAGTGCCGGCCCGGTGGGCAGCTCGCCCAACATGGCAGGAGTCCTGCGGCCTGGTCGAACCGGTGGCAGCGCAGTCCATACCGGGTTTAATCGTGGGCCGCACCCTTGTAAAAACGGACGGACCGGTAGTGGCCGTCCGAGTAGTAAATGTGAGTACAGAACCACGCACTATAGTAAGGGGCACGAGGGTAGCTGGCTGCACCCCAGTTGAGGAAGTCGCGACAGTGAGGGGCGAGAACGTCCAGCCGAGCCGACCCCGGGGGGAGCCTTCAATAACAAGTAGGAATTGGCCCGATCCCATTTGCGAGATGGTAAATCGTAGTAGCGTAGAGTTGGGAGGTACCCAGAGGGAGGCCTTACACAAACTGGTTGGGTCCCATTTGGACCTCTTCTCCCTGTCCACCGAGGATATTGGACGTACGGGCCTGGTGAAACATCAGATCCACACCGGTGAGGCCCGGCCTATTCGTCAGGCCGCCCGACGGCTCCCTTGGAGCAAGAGGGCGGAAGCTGACGAGCAGGTTGCAAAAATGCTCGACGCAGGTGTGATCGAGCCCTCGGGAAGTCCTTGGATGTCACCTGTTGTGCTGGTCAAAAAGAAGGATGGGACCACGCGGTTCTGCGTGGACTATCGCCAGCTAAACAACGTGACACTCAAGGACTCATATCCCCTGCCAAGGATTGATGACACCCTCGATGCCGTTGCAGGCTCAAATTGGTTCACAACTTTGGACCTCAAGAGTGGGTATTGGCAGGTGGAGATGGATAGGGCAGGGAAGGAGAAAACGGCATTTTCCACAGGTAAGGGGCTGTATCAGTTTACTGTGATGCCGTTTGGTTTGTGTAACGCCCCCGCCACCTTTGAGAGATTGATGGAGCATGTACTAGGCGGCATGCCATGGCAATCATGCCTGGTGTACCTGGATGACGTCCTGGTACATGCCCAAACGTTCCCCCAGGCACTAGCTAATTTGGACCAGGTGTTCGGGTGCCTCAGACAGGCGGGGTTGAAGCTGAACCCGAGTAAGTGCACTTTGTTTGCAAGAGAGGTGGCCTATCTAGGTCACGTGATCGGCCGCGAGGGGGTAAAAACGGACCCAGACAAAATTAAAGCGGTAGAGGAGTGGCCCGCACCACGTACCATCAAAGAGGTGCGGGGATTTTTGGGACTCTGCTCCTACTACCGGCGCTTTGTGGCGAAATTTGCGGAGTTGGCCCGTCCCCTCCACCGGCTTACGGAGAAGGGGACGCGATTTAATTGGACACGGGAGTGCCACGAGGCCTTCCAAAATTGAAGGGGTGTCTGACATCCGCACCCCTTCTAGCTTACCCCACTAGCGACGGGGCATTTACCCTGGACACGGATGCGAGCCAGGAAGGATTGGGCGCAGTTTTGTCTCAGACACAGGAGGGCGTGGAGAGAGTGATTGGTTACTATAGTCGGGCCTTAAGTAGGCCCGAGCGAAATTATTGTGTCACTCGCAAAGAGTTATTGGCGATGCTGGCTGCCATGAACCATTTCCACCCGTACTTGTACGGGCGGAAATTTTTGGTTAGAACTGACCATTCCTCCTTGCAATGGCTCCTTCGGTTCAAGGAACCGGAGGGCCAAATTGCAAGGTGGTTGGAAAAGTTGCAACAGTACGATTTTGATGTGGCCCATAGGGCCGGGAAGGCCCATGGTAATGCGGACGCACTCTCTCGGCGTCCTTGTCTGGGGGAAAACTGTAAATTTTGTGCGAGACACGAGGAGAGGGAGCAATTGGGCGATTCCGCCCCGATTCTCGTCGTCCGGGCAACCCGGGTGAGAGGGCCAATTTTGCCACTAACCGCAGATGAGGAATTCGGAACTTTGGCCTGGAGCACGGCCCAGCAGGAGGATCCTGTCCTGGGGCCAGTGTTCAATTGGGTCAAATTGGGGCAAAGACCAAAGGGGGAAGAGGTCACCCCCCTCGGGGCGCAGACAAAGGCATATTGGGCTCAGTGGCAGACCCTGGAATTGAAAGGCAACATCTTGTATCGCAAGTGGGTGGAGGTTCCCTCTGATAGAACTTCCTGGCTGGTGATAGTCCCTGACAAATTCAAGAACGTCATATTGCAACAGGTGCATGGTACCCGCTCCGGCGGCCATTTGGGCAGGACAAAGACAATATCTCGGGTCCGCCGGAGGTTCTATTGGGTGAATATGGGGCGCGACATACAGGACTGGTGTCGGAGATGCGACGCCTGTTCTGCCAAAAAGGGACCAGCACGGAGGATGAGGGCCCCCCTTCAATTACATCAGGTGGGGGCCCCCCTTGAGCGGGTGGCTATGGATATTCTAGGACCGCTGCCCCGCACCCGCCAAGGTAATAAGTATATCCTCGTGGTAATGGACTATTTCACCAAGTGGCCGGAGGCCTACGCCCTCCCCAACCAAGAAGCAGGGGTGGTAGCGCAGGCCTTCGTGGAAGGATTTGTGTGCCGGCATGGGATTCCACAGGAGTTGCACACCGACCAGGGACGAAATTTTGAGAGCAAATTGCTAAAAGATGTGTGCAGTCTCCTGTCAATTCGGAAAACCAGGACAACGCCTTTAAGACCTCAATCTGACGGGATGGTGGAAAGGTTTAACCGAACTTTAATCCAACAACTGGCACTGTTCACCACCACCCGTCAGGATGACTGGGACGAACATCTCCCTTATTTGCTTATGGCCTACCGAACCAGCCAGCACGGGGCCACCGCATGCAGTCCAGCGTTGCTTATGTATGGGCGGGAGTTACGGGCTCCCGCCGACTTGCTATGCGGTCCCGTGCCAGACACAGTGGTTAACCCGCCGAGGGAGGGGTACGCACGTCACCTAGAGGAAGGCATGGAGCTAGTCCATGCCTTCGCCCGCCGCCAACTCCATCTGGCGGGGGAAAAGATGAAGCGCAGGTACGACGACCGGAGCCAGGGGAGTCAATACGCTCCGGGGATGAAGATTTGGTTCTTTAATCCCCGGAGGCGGAAGGGAAGGTGCCCAAAACTCACCTCCCCCTGGCAAGGCCCAGGAGTCGTCCTGTCGCAAATCTGTGACGTGGTCTTTAAGATCAAAATGGGGCCACGAGCCCTCCCTCGGATCGTCCACGCCGACCGGATAAGACCTTACACCGGCGAGCAGGCGCCCCCGTGGATTGCCTCGGCTTTAGATGCCGAGGCGGGACCCAGTACCTCTGAATAAGGGGGGCTTATTAGTGCCAGAGGACTGGGGGATTGAGGAGCGATAGGCCCGGTGGGTAAGGGTGGCATCCCTGCCACCTTTCCCATATGTGTGGGGGCAAAGGAGCAATAGCTTATGGGGTGTATGGCAGTGAAAACTAGCCCGGGTGGGTTAGGATATTGTGTGTAGGGATCTAGAAGATGACATTAGGTAACGTTAAGATTAGTTAGTGACTGATACCTGTAGTGGGGACGCAGTTAGATTAGTATGGATGATAATGACGAGGGAGCGCAATAGTTTAAAGGGACGACTGGGAAGCGCAAGTTTCAGAGGGGAGTAGTTAGCTGAGATGATGCCGTGTGTGTGAGAATTGAACAGGTGTGATTGCACAGGTGTGCAACTGGACAGGTGTGTGGAGCAGTGTGTGAGTAGTGAGTGTTGTGGATCAGCGCGAATGCGCTTGGGGAGAGAAGGGTGCAGGTGGCACCAGGTGTGAGAGCACAGGTGTGCAAGTACAGGTGTGTGGAGAGAGTTGGAGTAAGTGGTACGGAGTGGTGTGCATGGTGCGAAGGTGTGGATGGGGGAAGAGTGGACCCCTTTCACGAGTACCCGGGGCGGGTAGTGTAAGTGTTAGGTAGAGGGTACAGGTAAATTGTGGTTGGATATTGGCATCTGTGGTGCGGTTGCAGAATGGTGTTGTGGATGGGTGCATTAGTGTTGTGGAAATGGCTGGGCGTGTAGCCTGTTAGTGTGTGTAGTTGGTTGGGCACTCCACCACTGTGAGGATGTCGGCCAGGTGAGGCCGCAGGTGGGCTCTGGGAGCCGGTAGAGTTGTGGATGGGGCCCGAGGATCCGGAGGATGGACCCGGGTAGCCCAGTGCCAGAGAGGGCACCGAGTGGGGAGAGAGCCAGAGGGCCTTCCCCAGGTAGTTAGGTTAGGGTAAGGAGCAGGTAAGCTCGGAGGCAACTGCAGTGGTGGAGGTGTGCAGGTGGGTAGACCCACTGGGAGAGGTACACGCCGCAGCCCAGAAATTGTGCGAGGGCACCGGGAGATGAATCGGGGGAGTGAGACCCCAAATTGAAGAGCACCACAGTTTGGCCAATGGGAATTGGTTTTTAGAACCCGTAGTGTAAGAGGGCCAATGGTTTGGCCGGAGAAAGACCCCGGGTAGTGTAAAGTTGTTAAAGTCATTTAGGAAATAGTTAGGATTGAAGAACCTGTCGCACCATACGCAGCCACTTACCTGTGGTGATGATGATGACTCCACACCTGTGTTTTCTTTGTTTGTTGCAGGAAATGAGATTGCTGTGTGGATTTGTGAGACGCATCACGACGTGGATGAGACATTGGGGTGATTCCATCTCTCCCTCCCTAGGAGGGACTGATGTTGAATTGGTAATGGCAAATTTTGATGTTGAGTTGAAAATGGCAAATTTTGATGAGAGTTGAAAATGGCAAATTTGATTGGTTAGGAGGGAGAGAAGACGAATTTGGTTTATGGGAGGAACGGGGAAGACAGTAGGGATGTTTGTTGATTTGTAAAGTAGATGTTTATGGGTAGTGTTGTGTTTTGTGGATACAGTAAGGGGTAAGGGAGGGGCCATGTAGGTTACCTGGTGGGGGGGGGGGGGGGGCGTACGATAGGAACGTACCTGTCTCACCTGGTTCCCATGTGCCCCCAGTGTGCATCACCTTACATTGCGTGCACTTTTGCGCCCTTACCACCTTACTCACTTGTCTGCTTCTTTTGTCTCCCACCTCCGAGGATCTGGCTTTGGGGTAGAGAGAGAGGAGAGAGAGGTGCTGGCTGCGCAGTTGTGGGCCTGCACTTTCGCTGTTTGCTGCCGGGATCGATACACCATATGGACCGCAATGGTTGTGGCCACCCACAATGGACCGCAGTTCGTTTGCGGCCAAGCACCACCCGGGGATGGACCTATGGGTCAACGTGGCACCTATGCCATAAAGGTGAACCACTGTTAATTAACACCAAGTGCACCACAAGAAGAGCAAGAGACACCTGCAGGGTTAGGGGTTGTCGAATTTATTTTTATTCCAATGAACAATGGTGACTGCACCGATTGGTGGTGGGGTGGTGCTTTTGATGCTCGGGAAGGGTGCTCTGCACGTTATTAAAGGCCGTCGGCCACAGAGCACTCGTGGGTTGGTGTATCGATGTTGGCAAGCGCGCTCTCTCTATGCATAACATCTGCATGTGTCCCTCCAAAAACAGGTCCTGGATCGTAGTGTAAATAGCAGCGTAGTCGTGTAAATAATGCTCCCTACCGGCTGTATGTGTAGTTTGAGAATTCTTTCCGGATTTGGTTATCCTGTGGGTGTGTTTCTGTGAGGAGAAGGGTGCAACGTCGCAGGGGGACATATTTACTCATTTGTGAATATCTGTAAAACTGTCGCACTCAGGGTAGAGTTAATAGTAGAGGGAACTACATTGCGTGCCACACTAAAGTAGGTAAAAATTTATCGGGTCGGGACGCCCCGAGGGTAGAGAAGGGTGCAATGTTGCGAATATGGAATTTGGCCTCCATATCCGCTTGTAAATATTCCCCTATTTTCTCCAATACTCCCCAACTTTCCCCAATCCCCCATTCCCTAGTCCCATTGCATGTAAATAACAATCAGTAGAGCCGACCTTCCCCTTATTCCCCCATTAAATGTCGTGCCCAGGTCCACCGCACCACACGTAGACAACTTTCGGACATCTTCCTAGTTATTCTTAGTCTATGTCAGTTAAGGCCTCGTCTCCATTAATCATGACTCTTCGTTGCACCAGAATGTGATTATATGGCATCAGTAGTGAGTTTAGGACCTTTCCCATACCTCCTCCCATCTTCTTCCCCAAACAACAACAATAACAACAACTACAACAACAATTACAACTACAACTACGACTACAACAACAGAGGGGCGGGGAGTGTGCGTCCTCACACCGGCTCGGTTACCCGCCATGATCATGCGCTCCACGGCGTTACCCCGAAGGGGCTGGCTGTCAGCTCCTCGTCAGGGGCGGAGCCAGTAACCCCCCCACGCACCCAATGAGAAGCAACGTGCCGATTCCATCTGAGAGGCGGAGCTAACGAGCCGAGGGCGTGTCACTCCCCGCCGGATATACGCGGCCCCGCGCCGGACGTGACGACAGATGCGCCTCAGCTTGGAGAGAGAAGCCACCGCCACCCCCAGCGCGACGATACCTCCCCGCATCTTTGGACCGGACCGGACCGTACTGTACCCTGCCCCGAGCCCAGGAGGACCTGGAGCCATCGATACCCGCTTTCCTGTCATCAACCCCCGTGTGAGTCAGCCGTTGTCCCGTTTGTCTGTCGTCTGTCCGGGGTTAATATAAGAGTGTGTCTAAGTGCCTGTCTTTCTGTGATTATACCTCTAGCCCCTGTAATCTGACCTTTCCGTACGAATATAATCTCCTCCGGAGGTCTTGAGAATTGAAACATTGGTGTCGTATTGTGTTATTGTAATCCAGCCGGGTGTCTTCTTTTTCTTATTGAGCCAGCATCGCGCGACTAGTCAACGTTCGGGCACAATCGGGTAACTTGTGCAGACGTGGTCATACCATAAAACCGCTCGGTAAATAACATCCAAGCCACGTCTGTAACAATATATATATATATATAGTATCTGTAATCTGGTTCTCCAACCTAATGAGCGGACAACATGACGTCATCGCCATGCATGTCCGCATTGCCTGCAAAGCTCCAGAGGAACCATCTAGCAGTGCGTCATTACGGATTATAAATTCAGATACTGTCACAAGTGCATGCAAAACTCACAGTTACCGACCTGGTTTCGCCCTTGTTGGGGCTTCATCAGGGCAACGCAGTGAGGCTTCCATACACTTGTAACTCTGTGAACCTTTCGGTTTTTTTTATGTCAGTCACTATGCGACCTTCATATCATCAGTGGAGAACCGCCAGCAAGGTGTCCCATACAGCTGCTGCTGCACCTTGCTGGGAGCGATAAGCACCGCCTGCCACACGGTAACGTTATCTCTGGTATCCACTCATCATATGGAGTCGACCTGGTTGCGGTTGGGAGTTACTAAAAATGGTATCTGTAATCTGGTTCTCCAACCTAATGAGCGGACAACATGACGTCATCGCCATGCATGTCTGTCTATATATATATATACATATACATTATTATTCACTCTCTGATGTCTGTCTGCCGTGGCACGACTTGGACATTGGTTTTGAGGTCATAACATTTATCTTATAGTGTAATGTTTATTAGCCCGGCCCTGCGCAACAGGAGTCGGGGTTTTGCAATCACCTCTGTGTGTCCGTCTGTGTGTGTCTGTCTGAGCCATAGCTTTTTTTTACCATTTGAATTTTGTCATCAAATCTTCACCAAAGCTTCATTATGATAATATGGAAAAGGCAAATATGGAATAATTTTGTCAAAAGGTCAAAGGTCAGCATCACATAAAAGCATCAATTTTCATTCAATTGACCTGAAATTTCAATTTACCATTTAAGTTTTGTTATCAAATTTTCACCAAAGCTTCATTATGATGACATAGAAAAGGCTATTATGGAATAATTTTGTCAAAAGGTCAAAGGTCAGCATCACATAAAATCATCTATTTTCATCCAATTGACCTGTAATTTTAAGAATTTGCATATTGGGTCACATTGGTTCACCAACGAAAAGCTATAAGCTGTTTTTTTTTCGATCAAAAGGTCAAAGTTCAAGGCAGCATAAAATCATCAATTTTCATTTTGTGTTTTTTAACCTGTTTTCGTTATTTTGAGCATACATAAGTAGCAGACATCTGAATACAAACGGATGCGGATGGGCTTTGCATTTTCAGATGTTTTCTAGTTTCATTATGGTATACAGGTTACAAAGAACACTCACCTGTCATCCCATCAGTGTTGGATTGCGGGAAGGCGTAATTTTCCAATAAATGCCACGTCGTGGATTTGTGAAGGTTTTATCATACTTCATCACTCCTAGACACAGGGATGGGAATGTGGCATACAGGTGAGAGGACAATAACGGTGAGGTCTTCATCGTAGCCTCATAAATCAAGACGATCCATGAACGATAAATAACGTTGTTTTATTGATCATAAGCCGCAGCTGCAATACCATTGAAATCAGAGAAATAAATCTCTTTAAGGAGACCACAACATCTGCTGACAAAGATAGGAGGTCTCTGTGGAATGGATTACATCTCTGTACAAATACAACAGCCTTGTAGCGCCATTAAACCGTGCTGACTGAGGGCTGAACAAGACCTGGCATTCATTGCACGAGACCTATTGTAGAGAACGGAAAAAGAGAAATAGGGGAAATACCCTTGGGCGCTCACCTGGTACACTAAAGCAGTATACTACACCGACTAAAGGTATTTTAAACAGTATCACTGTATTTAAAACCAATTTTAATGGTAGCTAGAAGACTGGGCAGCATATAGAATCACACTAACGTAATCATAAGACTTTAAACAAAAATATATATATTTTGGGGGGCAACCCCCAAACTTCCCCCATTCCCCAGTAAACCTCCTCAAGGGGCCCGATTTTGTAATGCCATGAACAAACTTTGGTACATCACGGGTGTTCAAGTTTGTGGTCAAGTTTCATCGAAATAGTAAGTGTGTAGTTTCAGAGGAAAAAGCAAATTTCTATTTTGGGGGTCAAACCTGGATCCACGTTGACCCCCAGTAGACCCCCCTTAGACCCGGATGTTTGTAATGCCGTGAACAAACTTGAGTTGCAACATACCAAAGATCATTTGTGCCAAGTTTGGTCACAATCCCATCAGCAGTTTTGGAGAGAAGAAGTTGCAAGTGTTTACGGACGGACGGACGACGCGCCATCCCATAAGCTCCCCTGAACTTGGTTCCAGGTGAGCTAATCATAATAAAAGTTCCTTATGGATCTTCACGTGATTCTTGATAAGACACGTTATGAGCAAGGTTGTTCAAATTACACAAACTTCACTTCGAACGCGTCTTCGCTGCTCGTACCAGACAGTTAACACAGGTGGACACCTTCACGATTCAAGTACCTTTCCATTCCCTGGTCGTTGCCGTACAGTTGATGCAGATCACAGGGTATCGACAAATTACGTACGGTAGTTAAAATGACAGAATGACACCTGACCTCCCCCAACCCTCTAACGCCCAACACCCCTACCTTCATATTTCCTTATCCAGACCTAGGTTCGTTCCTGTCCTAACTACTAGACACTAGTACTACTAGGAAGGCAGTGGCAAACCACCCAGTACATAACCCCGGCCAATAAATTACTCTGTACCTGTAATAGAGTCCCGGTACCGTACGTACATCAGGATCGGAAACGTGGACGTCGCTCCACACAGCGTTTTTAATGAGATTTTTTTTTTTTTTAAATTTAATAATATTTCAAGTGCGAATACAAACGTCATTTCCTTTCCAAACGCGCCATCTGCTGGCACTTCAGGTACCTACCACTGATATCTATACTAACGTGTTATGTTAGTATGGGTGGGGGCGGAGATGAGATCCTTCCGCTTAGTAACGGCGTCACGTGCCCGAGAGCGATGAAAACAATCACGCCGCGCGCTTGCAGTGTGTGTGCTTTGTGTTTGCAGACTTGCGCAGGAAAGTGCTAGATTTTGTGTTGTTGCAACGGTTTAACTTACGAATTTCGTCACATACTACTGGTCACTTATATCAACATGTCTTACAACTATTTTGACAATCTTCCAAGCGAAGCTAAAGAGAGATACGAGACCCAATTATCGGCAATTGGCCTTGCAATTTGTCCGTACCGGTTACCGGCAAGTGCGTGGATCAACGACCCGACGGCCTGGCCGGATGTTCAGTTCGCGGATGTGTACATGTACCTCACGAGCACACCAGGTATGAAAGTACATCCGGGTACTTTCACCCTCTGACACCTGACAACCGAAGGGCCGATGAAAGCAAACACGCGTAGCAATGCGTGCGTACATGTGTATACATGCGCGATACACACAACAGTTATTTATGTTGCGTTGCAGCTTTCACTGAATTTATGAACGGTTTGCTATTTTTTCGCATGTTCTTTTTCCGGAGAATATTTCAGTTTGTTGTACATATCGTATGCGTCTTCATCAGTTGTTATAGAGTTAAAATGCCTCGAAGCTGTATAGCGTTTGGCTGCCATAATCACAGTCTGTCGAGAGAGAAGAAACGATCTTTCTTTGAAATCCCAAAACGACTACGCAGTCCAGAGAGAAGAGACCGGTGGTTGGCCGCGATCAGCCGTGAGAATGAAGATAGATCCCACTGGAGTCCAGTCAATTCAAGGATGATTTGCTCTGATCATTTTATCTCAGGTAATGAATGAATGATCGTTTTAAGGCCATTTTCCCCGCAAAAGCGGGGGTCTTGCAGGCCCCATGACAATCATGGTTACCTGTTTGAGGCAATGTTTTTATGGCCAGATGCCCTTCCTGACGCCAACCCTTGGTCGCCTCTTACAATGTGCAGGGATACAGTGTACCTATTCTAAGCCGGGGTACACACCATGATCATTCATCCCAGCAAGCTGGTAGCTCAATTTGCCGACCTCGGAGGGATGACAGGCTGAGTCCAGGCTCAGTCAACCCCCCTGGCGTTAATTCAGCGATCGATTGGGGTTTGAGCCCAGGATCCTAGGATCCCAAGCGATCAATCGGGATTCGAACCCAGGATCTTGGGATCCCAAGCCAGCACCCTAACCGCGAAGCCAACACCAGGCCTGGTAAAGTAATGGTTTATGATTATTACTGTTGCATGTTTGGGCTACAGTGAAGTTGAAGATATTATTGCAAATTTAAGGATAATGCTTGGCTGAATGAGTGATATTTTACTGTGTTACGGATACGTCACTTCCGTTGTTGTGGTTTTCATCCACTGTAAACATTTTTTAATCCATGTACTATTATTGTTGTCGTTTGAGGAAGATGGAGATTTCTATTTTCAAAAAGTAAAAAAGTTAATGTTTTAAATGAAACCGGAACCGGACGACGACGAAGAGGAAGAGGAGGAAGAAAAGGCGGAGCGAGTGAGTCAGACAAGAAGCCGAGCTGCTTCGAGGTCTGGAGCGAACGATTGGCGAACGAGAGTCACGAGTGATCTTTGGGTTTCCCAGGAAAGGGATTCCTGCAACAGAGTTGTTATCGCTGTGACAGATCAACCTGCATGTCAGGTTTTGCGGTTGATTCCGAGGAGAATCATCGTAGTGCCGTTACGCCTCGAGAACGGGCCGTCGGCCATTTTGCCTCGTGCGCTTTGCGCATCGCTCAAGGTTTTTCACTTTGCTTCAACCATTCTCACCGCATCCAGACGTTAATTTGGTGTGTGTGTGTAACGTGGCTTTTGAGTGGGAAATCTGCGGTTCGCCGAGTGGGAGCCGTGGAACGCCCACACCCTAGGGTGTGATTTCCCAGTCGCCTTGAGGGCACCTTTGCGCAGCTTTGGCAGCGTGACTGTGACTGTCATCCGAATGGGATTCTGGTCTCGATATGACATCGTACGGACGATCACTGGAGTGGATCGACTTTGGCTTGAAGCCGGGAGCAACTTTGGCTTTAAGCCGGGAAAGAGACATTGGGGATGTTCTTTTCGCTCACTAGGAGCACAGTGAGTTATATAATACGAAACTGATGGTACCATCATAGGAATGATATATATTGATTGTACTTTTGATTAATATTGTTACTGTACCGTTATTCTTGTGTGACCTTAATACAATACTTGTTTGTTGGTAACAATTGTGGTTTCACCATTGATCCTTGGCGTACAGAATAACACATTTTTCTGCCGTGACTCCTCTCGGGGCTCGGAGGTACACTGTGACCGATGTTTGGGGAGGAGCACGTAACATAAATTGGGGGCTCGTCCGGGATAGAATTCCCTAACTCCCAAAATTCCCAAATTTGGAATTTTTCCAACATTCACAAATTTTTCAAAAAAAATTTTGAAATTTTTTGTGTGAAGGTTAACAGGTGTTAACTGATAGTCACCATGGTGTTTGACGCAGAAAAGTTTGCGGCGTACCCTAATGAGGCACAGTTCCAAGCATTAAAAAGATCAGAACTCTTGATATTGGCCAAATATTTTAACTTGGAGTTCCGAGTTAATATGAAGAAAGCAGAGATGCAGACATTGGTGGTAGAATCTCTGGTGGGACAAGGAACATGGAAAGAGGTAGCCTTGGATTGGTTACCCGAGGAAAAAGAAAATGTGGAGCTCCGGAAAATGGAGATGCAACTGCAGAGCTAGGAAAGGTTAAAAGCAGAGGAGAGGAGAGCTGAAAAGGAACTCGAGGAAAGAAGAGCAGAACAGGAACGAGAACTCGAGGAGAGAAGAGCAGAGGAAAGGAGAGCTGAAGAAGAAAGAAGAGCAGAGGAAAGGAGAGCCGAAAGGGAGTTAAAGGAACGTGACATGGAGTATCAGAAGGAACTTAAACTCAAGGAGCTGGAATTAATGGGAGAACGGAGAGAAGTAGTATCCATGCTGGCTAGTTCGACAACTAGTCAGAACACTTGGGATGTTGGCAGGCATGTGAGGCTGGTTCCACCCTTCAATGAAAAGGAGGTAGCCAAGTTTTTTTTTACACTTTGAGAAAGTGGCTCAAATGCTAAAATGGCCTGTGGGGTCCTGGACTATGTTAGTGCAAAGTGTTTTGGTGGGTAAAGCTCAAGATATCTATTCGGCTTTACCGATTGACCGATGTGCAGATTATGAGATAGTGAAGAAAACCATTCTCAAAGCCTATGAATTGGTCCCTGACGCTTACCGGCAAAAATTCAGGAATGCCAGGAAGAGGGAGAGTGAGACCCATGTGGAGTTTGCCAGAATGAAGGAAACAATGTTTGATCGGTGGTGTGACTCGAAGTGGATTGGGAAAGACTTCAACCTGTTGCGACAATTGATCTTGGTGGAGGAATTCAAACAGTGTGTCCACGCGGACATTAAAGTACATCTGGATGAAAAGAAAGTACCAGAGTTGTATGAGGCAGCAACCGTGGCAGATGACTATGCCTTGACACACAGGATGGGGTTCCACAAACCTAACTTCCCACCTAGAGTTAGCCAGGGGAGTTATGGTAAATCAGTGGCGGAGAACAAATATTCATGGAGGTGGCCTAGAGATTACTATGGGGACAAATATGATACCACGAATTTTAGGGATCAGAAGACTACAGTTTCAAGACAGACTTATCTTCCGGGGGGGCCGAGGCAGACCACGAGCTTTTTCCTCCGGGCCTACTTGCGCTTTTTGCAAGAAACCTGGGCGTTTGATGTCTCAATGTTACGCCCTGAAAAGGAAAAATCAGGAGCGGAGTCAGACTAGTACAACTCCGAATGCATTGGCAAATGCGAGAAATCGTCCTTGGAGGACAGTGCCTTGTGAAGGTTCCCATGCCAAAGTTATGGCATCAAAGAATGACCTTGTTCAAGAGGCTTACAAACCTTTTATTTCAGAGGGGTTTTTGTCACTGGATGGAGACTTAACGAACCAGAGACCTGTTAGGGTATTGAGGGGACAGGAGCACATCAATCTTTGATGCTTGAGGGCATTTGCCATTGTCAGAGAAGACGGCAACTGGTGTTAGTGTTCTTTTACAGGGGGTTGGTGGCTATGTTAAAGCTCCACTTCATGTCATCCATTTGAAGTCTGATTTGGTGTCAGGACCGGTCACCGTAGGTTTACAAGCCACTCTTCCTGTAAAGGGAATCTCTTTTATTATCGGGAATGATTTGGCCGGTGGTCGAGTTTCTGGTAATCCGATGTTTGTTGAAAAGTCTACTATGGAAAATAACACCGCACAGTTAGAGCAGGAGATTCCGGGTATCTTTCCATCCTGTGCCGCGACTCGTGCTATGGGTAGGAAGTGCTCTGAAGAGAAGGAGAAGGTACTGACGTCATGCTTTGCACAGGCACTTCTTGTCGAGTACCCTGAAACTAAGTGTCAGCACACACAAGTCATGGATGGAGGCAATGTTGGCAAGCTCTTTGTAGGTGGACTGAACTTTGACACAAGTGAAGATGTTTTGGACTCTCTCTTTGGCAAATATGGACCACTCTTGGAAGTGCTGCTGATAAAAGACAGGGAGACGCAAAAGTTGAGAGGGTTTGGCTTTGTCACGTTTGAAAACACAAAGGACGCCAAAGATGCAGAAAAGGATTTGAATGGCAAGGATTTGGATGGTCGGATCATAACAGTAGAGAAGGCAGGCCATGGGTGTCGAGGGGGCTGCAGAGGAGGAAAACATGGAGGTAGTTTCAGGGGATGGCTATGGCTCTCGGGGTGGGAGTAATAGTTTTGGTGGCGGCCGCAGTCGTGATTACTACGGAGGCTCCCAGCAGCAGCAGCGCAGCTTTGGCAACTCTCGACGGGATGACTATTACGGTGGTAGCTGAGATGGGGATGGAGGCCTCACCACCCAACCACCATGAAATCTGGCTCTCAGCTCGGCCTCCTTCAAAATGTGCTATAGATTTGCTTTGCTTTGGATTTTTGATCACAACCCCTTAACCTTCATTCAAAAAATGAAAAATAAAAATCAGAGGTTGATGAGATGGACTTTGGCTTTGCAGGAGTTCAACTTGGAAATTGAGCATGTAAAGGACAGGGACAATGTCATTGCCGATGCTTTATCCAGAGTGAACTAACTTTGGAAATTCCTGTAGGTGGTTTGGAAGTTTTGTTGCTTTATTTTGGGGAATATTAATTATTGTTGTTCACGTGAATTGATAATTTGGATGTGAGTTTTACTTTTGTTTGTTGAAAGAGTTTTTGCAGGAAAAGAAAGTTTTCACTCTGTTCAAACTTTCTTTCTTGAGGGGGGAGGGAAGTGTTACGGATTCGCATTTGGTTTTCATCCACTGTAAACATTTTTGATTCCATGTACTATTATTGTTGTCGTTTGAGGGAGATGGAGATTGCTATTTTCAAAAGGTAACAAAGTTAATGTTTTAAATGAAACCGGAAACCGGACGACGACGAAGAGGAAGAGGAGGGAGAAAAGGCGGAGCGAGTGAGTCAGACAAGAAGCCGAGCTGCTTCGAGGTTTGGAGCGAACGATTGGCGAACGAGAGTCACGAGTGAATTTTGGGTTTCCCAGGAAAGGGATTCCTGTGACAGAGTTGTTATCGCTGTGACAGATCAACCTGCGTGTCAGGTTTTGTGGTTGATTCCGAGGAGAATCATCGTAGTGCCGTTACGCCTCGAGAACGGGCCGTCGGCCATTTTGCCTCGTGCGCTTTGCGCATCGCTCAAGGTTTTTCACTTCGCTTCAACCATTCTCACCGCATCCAGACGTTAATTTGGTGTGTGTGTGTGTGCAACGTGGCTTTTGAGTGGGAAAACTGCGGTTCGCCGAGTGGTAGCCATGGAACGTCCACACGCCAGGGTGTGATTTCCCAGTCGCCTTCAGGGCACCTTTGCGCAGATTTGGCAGCGTGACTATGACTGTCATCCAAACGGGATTCTGGTCTCGATACGACATCGTACGGACGATCACTGGAGTGGATCGACTTTGGCTTGAAGCCGGAAGCAACTTTGCCTTGAAGCCGGGAAAGAGACATTGGGGATGTTATTTTCGCTCACTTGGAGCACAGTGAGTTATATATTACGAAACTGATGGTACCATCATAGGAATGATATACAGACTTGTCATTTAATATGGAATATTTTTTTTGTTGGGGTTAACTTACTTTTCAAGATGTCTTCGAACCAAAAGTTCATTGGAATTATGTTAAAATTATTCTAGATTTTGTTAATGTGACCTTTAAAAGAAACAAAAACCACATTTGACATTTCGAAACAAATAAATTGATCCTTGAAAATGATGGAAACTGATATCGAACTCTATTCACGGACAGTACTGTGTTAAACTTCTGTACGTTTTCCAGAAGTATCTCTTTATTTTGCACATTAGCCAAATTTTTTTTTAACAAAAACAAAAGTTAAATTACGACTGGGATTACGGACAGTAAAATTACAGTTCAGTACTTCGTGTAACCCCCACGAGCATTCAGGAGAGCACGTACATGTTGAGGTATGCTGTTCACGAGATTTGCTAAGGTTTGGACAGGAATCGCCTGCCATGCAGTGACAATAGCCTGCTGCAATTCACGCGCCGAGGTCGGCTGCTGGTCCAAGTGGTCGATTTGACGCGTTAATTCTGCCCACAAGTTCTCTATCGGATTCATATCCGGGGACATGGCAGGCCACTCCATATGCTCGACACCACGGTCAGCAAGAAAGTGTTGGATCATGCGAGCACGATGAGGCCGTGCATTGTCATCTTGGAAGACAAAGTTTCCTCGAAAGGCTGCATGAGCAAATGGAAGCAATGTTTCTTCCAGAAAGGCCCTGTACTTGAACTGGTTCAGATTTCCATTCAGAACAACCAGGTCAATTTTGCCCCCTGCATGAAAAGCAGCGCAAACGGTCACCCCACCACCTCCAGCTTGGACTCTTGGCACTATACAATCTTTGTTGTAGGCTTCATGCACTTGTCTGCGCACTCGGACGTGGCCATCTTGACGATAGACCAGAAATATAGACTCGTCACTGAAGATCACGTGATTCCAGTGTCCTGGCTGCCATTGACGGTGCTCTCTGGCCCACTGCAATCAGCGCTGGCGGTGTTGTCTGGTCAGGCATGGCTTTCTCAGGGGACGCCTGGCACGATAGACTGCTTGAACCAGTCGTTGGTTGACTTGCCTTCTGGATACAGGCACATTAGTCAGTTGCTGCCCCTCAGCCCTAAGCCGATTAGCTGACTTGGTACGGCCATTGCGGACTAACAGGTGCAGCTGGCGATCATCCCTCCTTGTGGTTCTGCGGGGACGTCCTGGCCTCGGTATTGGAGTAGGGACACCCCTCTGAGCATTTCGTTTCAGGATCTTTGACACCTGACCTTGAGTGATGCCATACTGCCGAGCAATAGCACGCTGTTTCATGCCGTAATTTCGTAAAGCCACCACTCCATGACAAACAGCATTGTCGAGTTGACAGTCCATCTCCAGAGGAAGCGGCAATAACTTTTGGAGATGTGCAGCAGTTGTTTTCCACTAATACAGAACGCAACAACCCTTGTATACATGACTGTGAAGCCAATCATCAAATGCACCTGTCCGTACATTTTGCCATGCCACCTGTGATATAATCCTGTTGTTGACTTCTTGCTGCGACAGACAATCAGTGACATGGTTCTTTTAACAAACAAATCACCAAAGTGTAAAAGAAACTCACCGGATTGATATACTGAGTTAAGAAAGTAAACCCAAGTCAAGAAAAAAAAAAAATTCCATATTAAATGCCAAGTCTGTATATTGATTGTACTTTTCATTAATATTGTTACTGTACCGTTATTCTTGTGTGACCTTAATACAATACTTGTTTGTTGGTAACAATTGGTGTGGTTTCACCATTGATCGTTGGCATACAGAATAACACATCTTTCTGCCGTGACTCCTCTCCGGGCTCGGAGGTACACCGTGACCGGGGTTTGGGGAGGAGCACGTAACAACTGTTATTGTTAAAGATGTCAAGATGTCACTATTTCTCATTTTGTGTTTGTTTGTTTATTTTTTGCAGGTCGACCTTCAAAGGATGCACTTCATCCTGATTATGTGGCGTCGATCTTCCCTCATCGTCCTCACAGCCTACAGAAAGCAGAGCACAGCCTGAAGCGATACCAACGCCATGAAGACACATCTTCCAAGCGAAAATGTAAACAGCAATTGGACTTTTAGGAGACTTTAAGGGAGAGAAACACTGCTACTGATTTATGTGTTGCCCTTCTTGATGAGCATACAGCGCAGGCAACTGACAATGACATATCAACCCAGACACATGAAACTCGAGAGCAAACACTAATCACAAATCTTCATGAAGAAATTCAAAATTTGACACAGGAGAAGGAGGAGGCCATTCAACATCTAGATTAACTTAAAGTTAGATACAAAGGAGTTCAGCTATCGAGTTGTGTCATTAAGGAAAATGATGTGAAGTCCCGTTTTTACACAGGTTTGACATGGGCTGTGTTTCTTCAGACTTTCAATTTTTTGGCTAGCCATGTAAGTGGGAGGACAAAGGACAGTCTAGCCTCTGTAGAAGAATAATTTCTACTGTTCTACTACTAAAACTTCAAGAAACTCGTTTTAGCAAAATCAATGTTTTATTCACTTTAGAGAATTTGTTGTATACTAAGCCGAGACCCTTAATGAGTCTTTGTTCCAGTCTTTGTTGAATCTCGTTCGGTAGGTCTTTGTTGAAGCTCGGTCTGTAGATCTTCAGAACTTCACAGTCGGTCTCCCAGTTTCACTGCTCTCCAATCGCAACTTTCTCTTGGTTATAAAGGCCCAAACTCCTTTGATGTCACGGAGCATGCCGGGTCAACCCAGAGGTTAAATACCCCTTGGGACATGAGAGCCTGCAAGCGTCTCTGGTTCCTTTATCCAAAAAGCCTTATTTAGCCATAGTTTGGGATAGAAAGCTAAAAGTGCTTCATACCCCTTTGAGAGGTCACTTTGTATGACCTGTCTGAGGGGGAATTTTGCCCATGGCTAAAACTGTCAGAGAGGTGACAGATGCATTTTCTAGCCTGTGTTCAGTGGACTGAACATAGGCTATTTTCGATAGACAGATGGCAGTCCAAGAGCGTTACACATTCTGTTCCTTAAATTAACTCTCTCTTGACCATCTGTTAGCTCTTTAACAGAAGCTAAATAGATCAAGAGGATTCACAGTTTTACCAAACTGCACCACAAAGCATATTTGCACCAGATCACATTCTATAGTTTTAATAACATGGTCAATATGAATATTTTTATTCCCCAACACCTCCATAGATCAGTTCTTCATAACTCTTGTTCGACTTCGCCTGGACTTGCCATTTGAACTTATTTCAGATATTGCTGCTTGTGGGGAGACCACAGTTAGAGACTATTTTTGGAAGTGGATCGATGTGACGTATGCTAAATTGTCATTTTTACTCAAGTGGCCAGAAAAGGATGCAGCTGCACAGACACTTCCACCAGAATTTAAAGTGTTATATCCACGTTTGACTGGCATAGTAGACTGTTTTGAGATTTTCATTGAAAATGCAGGAAATCTACTAGTGCGTCAGCAAACTTAATCCAACTACAAAAAACATACGACGGCAAAAGTTTTCATTGCATGCAACCCTTTAGGGGCAATTACATATTTGTCAACAGCATGGGGAGGTCGAGTGTCTGATGTTGAACTTGTGCGCTGTTCTGGGTTTATGTCTCCTGAACTTCATTGGCCGCATGACCAGATTTTGGCAGATAGGGGGTTCACTCTGCAGGAAGACTTTGCTGTAAGATGTGGGGTGGAACTAGTGATACCTGCCTTCACCAAAGGAAAGAAGGAACTGTCGGCATCTGAGGTTGAAGTATCATGGCAGATGTCCTCGGCATCTGAGGTTGAAGTATCACGGCAGATGTCCTCCATCCGCATCCATGTTGAGAGGGTAATAGGACTTTTAAAGAAACGCTACACAATTCTCCAAGGGACTTTGCCTATCCAAATGATAAAAACTCTGAAAGATGAAATGGACCAAGTGGGGGAGGCAAGCATCGATAGACTGCGAAGAGTGTGTGCAGTGTTAGTCAATCTTGGTGGAAGCATTGTATATAAAGAATGATAGCGTCATTTGCTAATATCAAATTGTGTACAGATTGACGTCATACTGTCACATGTATATGTTATTTGGTCTTTCTTTATTTGGTTCAGGTTCTTTCCAGCTCACTCCATTTAAGGGTGTAGTACTGGTGAACAGGTGATTTTTTTTTTGATTTTTTTTGTTTTAGCTGAACAGTTTCCTTATAGTCTTATAAACAAGAATCATGCTATTAGAGGTCATAGAAGTACCCCTAAATATTGAAAAATCCAAATCTCAATTCAATTCAATATAATATTTTGCATTTTGCATGCATGAAATTTGTTATAACTTTAATTTGCATCATTCTTTTGGGCTGAAATTTTGACAGGATATTCAGAATATCACTTCCTTTAAAATGATGAAGGCTTTTGTTTATAGGAGTAGCCATTGTGGATTTATTGAAGGACAACCAAGTTTTATCTGGTAATTGGCATAATTAGCTAATTAGTGAACATTTGACATAATTTCACAAAATCCTCTCATCAGGTAGTAGAGTAACACATGTATAATACATGTATCAAGTTTTGTGTGAAAAGAATGATAGGTGACATAGAAGATAGAAGTAGAAATGTGTTCTTTGTTTTTCCTTGTTTTTTATTGACGGTCTAATTTATGCAAATTATATGCATGTAATATGACAAAGAAGCATTGAAACTGGTCTGAGTTAAAGCCAGGATTATATCTTTCAAGAAAAACTGAAAATTAGATATTAACTTGACTTTGTTTTTGTGTAAAGGCCTCTCAAAGGTACCTATGTAGTTTTCTCAATTTTTCACCACTACTACACCCTTAAGCTTCGTATTTTGTTCAATGTACACATTTGGGACAGCCCCTTAATAAACAACATTTGCAACTGTAAATTGTATTGTTTGCTGCAATTATTCTTTCAATTTCTTGGAGTTGTCGACTGACTAGAATGTGATGAGAGTAGCCTTTTAAGTGTTTCATTTTTAGTCATTGATTTTGTTGAGATGTAATTTATGCTTATTTTTACCTGTAAGTAATGGAATGCGTGCATATTCTGTTTGTAATTTGTAGCTGTGATGTAATGAAAATACTAACTGAATTTAAAAGTAATAGTTTTATATTTAAACTTACCCAGCCATGGAGAAGTGGGCAGCTTGCACTACTCCGTCACTGTTTGTGGCTAGCCATGGGCGATGTGAAGGGTCATTAGCCCGCTGTGATGGACGTACGTACATCAGCTTTCAAGATAATCAACCCTGTTGCAGACTTGACATGATGTACTGTCTGCACAAAGCCAGCAGTGAAGTACCGATGGGCCTCCAGTGACTTATAAGCCTTCATCGCTTGATGTGTGTACACGCCTGGATTGGAGAGAACATTAAAGTAACATTTGGGCAAGTCTTTCAGGAAAAGAGTACGAAGTCTAGCCTTTGGTAGGACAGCTATATCCCCTCAACTGCCCCCTCCCCCAAGTACCGGTTTGACAATCTTCTCAACATTACTAGACCTAATCATACTCGCACACAGATCTGCACAGACTCAGTCTGGAATACATTACATGTCACAGGAACAAACTGCACACATAACATGACAGAAAGTTACACAAAATTAACAAATTAATTTCATTTTTAGATAATGATTTTCTTTTGCCAAGTATGAGCTGAACTACTTAAACTCTTCACAAAGAATGTAAAGGTCTTTGTTTGCAATAAATTGAAATATTATTAGCATATTGTAGCGGTTACCGGAAGCATGACACAATTACCTTGCACCGGCCGATGACGCAACCGGTGAGCGGTCACTTGTCTGGACTCGCCCGGGCGTGTCCAGACTTGCCTTTCCCGGGCGAACACTTGGCTTACCTATGTGCATACCACGCCCCGCCTGAGAGGCGTGGCTTTTGTGTGTTGAACTTTACTTATAAATTGCCGCCCGTTCGATGGGCGGATTCAGTGCTTTTGAGTTCTTTTGAGTTGAGCTAAAATAAATAGCTCAGTGAAACTTCGTTCCTGGTGTCGTCCATTTTGTCCAGCTTTATCGTGTGAGCATAGCTCCCACAATTGGTGACCCCTTTTCAAGAACATGGCGACGGAGTCATCTGTAGCTTTGAAGCTCCCGGGCTTTTGGGAATCGCATGCGGCCGTCTGGTTCGCCCAAGCGGATTCTCAATTTGCCCTGCGGAACATTACAGAGGACACGACGCGCTACCACCATGTGGTCTCCGCGCTCAACGCCTCCACCGCTGCCCAGGTCCTGAGCTTCCTACAGAACCCGCCAAACGCCGACAAATACAGCGCGATCAAAGGCCTACTCCTCGGTGAGTTTGGACTCACGGAGACCGAACGCGCGACAACTACTCGACCTCCCGGAGCTGGGCGAGGCCCGTCCATCCGAACGCATGGACCACATGCTTGCTCTTCTCGGTGACCACAGCCCGGATGTCTTCTTCCGCGAGCTGTTCCTCCGGCGGCTACCCGGGCAGGTACGGTTAGCTTTGGCTAACTCGCCCATTACGGCCCCCCCCATGCTCTGGCCAAGGAGGCCGATAATTTTTTCTCGGCCAGGCGACACGTCGGAGCGGCCGCCTGGAACCCTGGGCCGACCGAGGCAATGCCCGCGCCACAACCGGCGCCACAACCGGCCGAGTCAGCGCCACTGGCAGCAGCGGCCGCCGCGATGCCCCGTCGACTGAACCCGATGTGACCGCCAGAGCCTCCACCAGAGCGGACCATGTGCTATTACCACGCCAGGTTCGGGCAGAAGGCCAGAACGAGCCGCCCACCATGCACTTTCAGCAGGTCGGGAAACGACCAGGCCGGCGCTCGCTGCCTGCCATGAGCGTCGGCCATTCAGGCAGCCTTCTGTTTATCACGGACACAGCGTCCGGGCGGCGTTTTTTGTGTGAAAACCGGCGCTCAGCTGAGCATGATACCCGCCTCGGTGCAGGACAAACAGGCCGCACTGTGCGGCCCAGCCTTGGTCGCCGCAAACGGCTCCTCCGTCCGCACCTATGGTTCGCGCAGCGTCGCATTCTGCTTCGGGGGCCAGCGCTTCAGGTGGGACTTCATCACGGCGAACGTGCCCATGGCCTTGCTGGGTGCAGATTTTCTTTGCGCGCATGGGCTTTTGGTCGACGTCAAACGGCGTCGGCTCATCAACGTGGAGACCTTCAGCTCGCATGCTTGCTCATTGAGCGGCTCCGCTCCGACCAAGCTAGCCTGCGCGCTCCCGACCGTGGAAGATTTCACCCGCCTGCTCGCCGAGTTTCCCACCCTCACGCAGCCGACGTTTTCGGCCGTCACCGTCAAGCACGGCGTCGAACACCACATCCCGACCACAGGTCCACCGGTCTATGCCAGGGCTCGTCGCCTCGACCCGGCCAAACTCGCCGTGGCGAAGGCGGAATTCGACGCGCTGGAGCGATTGGGCATTGCGTGGCGCTCAAATAGCGCGTGGGCCTCACCCCTGCACATCATGCCCAAACCGGGTGGCGGATGGCGACCATGGGGTGATTACCACCACCTCAAAGACGCCACCACCCCCGACCGGTACCCGGTACCACACATACAGGACTTTTCCGCCCGTTTGGCGGGGCGGATGATCTTTTCCAAGGTTGACCTCATTCAGGGCTACCACCAGGTACCCGTCCGGCCGGCCGACGTGCCGAAGACCGCGGTAATTACACCTTTTGGCCTCTGAGTTCCTTCGCATGCCGTTCGGCCTGAAGAACGCGGCCCAGGCCTTCCAGCAGCTGATGCACAGCGTGCTGCGCGACCTCACCTTCCTTTTCGTCTACTTGGACGACATTCTCGTCACCAGCACTTCCCGGGCAGAGCACCTCATCCACCTGCGCATGCTTTTTGAGCGCCTCGGCCAGCACGGCCTCATCATCAACCCGGCAAAATGCCAGTTTGGCGTAACGGCCGTCGACTTCCTGGGGCACCGCATCACGAAGCACGGGGCCGTCCGGCTGCCTACCAAGGTCGAGGTAGTCACAAGTTTCCCGCGCCCCCGCTCCGTCAAGGCCCTACAGGAATTTTTGGGGATGGTAAATTTCTACCACGGGTTCGTGCCTCGCGCCGCCCAACTCATGCGCCCCCTGAACGAAGCCCTCTGGGGCAAGCCGGCCAAGCACGACGTCGCCTGGACCACAGAGATGGACGCGGTGTTCACGGGCGCTAAGCTGGCCCTCGCCAACGCAACCATGCTGGCGCACCCGGCGCTCGACGCACCCATTGCCCTCACCACGGACGCTTCTGACTATGCAGTGGGCACCGCGCATGAACAGTGGGTGAACGGGGCTTGGCAACCGCTGGCCTTCTTCAGCCGGCAGCTTCGCCCTAATGAGCGCAAGTATAGTGCTTTCGACTGCGAGCTCCTCGGCCTTTACCTGGCCGTTCGCCACTTCCGCCATCTTTTAGAGGGCCGCCCGTTCATGGCGTTTGTGGACCACAAACCGCTGGTCTTCGCCATGGCCAAGGTTAATGAGCCGTGGTCGGCCCGCCAGCAGCGCCACCTCTCCGCCGTGTCCGAATTTATGACGGACATCCGGCACGTCACGGGCAAGGACAACGCTGTGGCCGATTGCCTCTCACAGTCCGGCGCGAACGCCGTCCACCTGGGTATGGACTTCGCCCGCATGGCGGCCGACCAGACCGCCGACCCAACGGTGAAAGCCCTCCGGACAGCGGACACAGGCCTGCGGTTGGCCGACGTCCCCTTCGAGGACACAGGCACAGCTCTCCTGTGCGACGTTTCCCTGGGCCAACCTTGCCTCATCGTGCCCACCGGATGGCAGCGGCACATTTTTGACGCCCTCCACGGCCTTTCCCATCTGGTCCAGAAAGCGTCGCAGAAGCTCGTGGCAGCAAAGTTCATCTGGCATGGGCTCCGTAAGGATGTCCGCAACTGGGCCAACGCCTGTGTCGCCTGCCAACGCGTGAAGGTCCACCGGCACACCCAGGCCCCATTGGCACCATTTGACGTGCCCACGCGGCACTTCGACCACTTCAATGTGGACCTGGTGGGACCCCTTTCCTCCTCGCGGGGCTTCACCCACCTCCTCAGGATGGTGGACAGGACCACCAGGTGGCCGGTGGCCGTCCCGCTGGCATCAACGACATCCGCCGACGTGGCGCGGGCCTTCATTGGCACCTGGATTGCCCGTTTTGGCGCGCCCTCGGACATCTCCTCCGACAGAGGCCCGCAATTCGCCTCCGAGCTTTGGGGCGTGGTCGCCCAGGCCTTGGGGGTCAAGATACACCGCACCACGGCCTACCACCCCCAAGCCAACGGCTTGTGCGAGCGGTTCCACCGCTCGATGAAGGCCGCTCTCAGGGCCAGCCTCCAGGACGACGGTTGGGCCGACAGGCTCCCGTGGGTCCTATTGGGCCTCCGAACGGCCCCTAAAGAGGACCTCCAGGCTTCCACCGCCGAACTGGTCTACGGCCAGCCACTGCATGTGCCGGGCGAATTCATCCCTGACGCCACCGGTCCCTGGTCCGCGGCTCGCCAACGCTCGGTCCTCCAGGAGGCCGCCAGGAGATTTGCCACCGTGCCCACGTCCCACCATGGCTGCCCCCAACCCCACGTCCCCCCAGCACTTCGCACTGCGGAGTACGTTTTTATCCGGCATGATGCACACCGGGGACCGCTCCGGCCGCCGTACAATGGACCTTTCCGGGTCCTGAAGAGGGACGATAAGTCATTCATCATCGACATCGGCGGCAAACTGGACCGCATCTCCGTGGACCGCCTCAAGCCGGCCCATTTGGACCTCGACCAACCTCCACAGTTGGCCCTTCCTCCACGATGGGGCCGTCCCCCATCAACCAAGCCCCCCGCCCGACCATCCACCACCACGCCACCGACCACCTCCACACGAATCGCCAGGGGTCGTTTCGGCCGGGTCATCAAGACCCCCCTCAAACTGACTCTCCTGGTGCATGTTAATTCTGGGGGGGCGCATGTAGCTATTACCGGAAGCATGACACAATTACCTTGCACCGGCCGATGACGCAACCGGCGAGCGGTCACTTGTCTGGACTCGCCCGGGCGTGTCCAGACTTGCCTTTCCCGGGCGAACACTTGGCTTACCTATTTGCATACCACGCCCCGCCTGAGAGGCGTGGCTTTTGTGTGTTGAACTTTACTTATAAATTGCCGCCCGTTCGATGGGCGGATTCAGTGCTTTTGAGTTCTTTCAAGTTGAGCTAAAATAAATAGCTCAGTGAAACTTCGATCCTGGTGTCGTCCATTTTGTCCGGCTTTATCGTGCGAGCATAGCTCCCACAATATAACACATTCCATACCTGGTGTGCTCGTGAGGTACATGTACACATCCGCGAACTGAACATCTGTCCAGGCCGTCGGGTCGTTGATCCACGCACTTGCCGGTAACCAGTACGGACAAATTGCAAGGCCAATTGCCGATAATTTGGTCTCGTATCTCTCTTTAGCTTCGCTTGGAAGATTGTCAAAATAGTTGTAAGACATGTTGATATAAGTGTCCAGTAGTATGTGACGAAATTCGTAAGTTAAACCGTTGCAACAACACAAAATCTAGCACTTTCCTGCGCAAGTCTGCAAGCACAAAGCACACACACTGCAATCGCGCGGCGTGATTGTTTTCATCGCTCTAGGGCACGTGACGCCGTTACTAAGCCGAAGTGACGTCACTCCGCCCCCACCCATAGAGATCAGTGGTACATACAGGCGCACGGGGAACAACGTCACTTCCGGTTAGTTCACCCTTCGCGACAACAGTCACGTGATGGATACGTTAAAAACAAACCACAAAAGGGCACGTGTTACAGCCGGAAATTATGGAAACGGTGTAGGTTATTTGATCATAACTCGCTTAATTCTTGTCTGATCTTTAAAATTTTAACTTTCCGACAAGCTAGACGTAATTCTTTCTAACACTATAAAGTTTTATGAAAAATAATACGAAATGTTTGTATAGCCGCCCGCGGAACTACGTAACTTCCGGTTAGTGCACCCTCCACGACAACAGTCACGTGATTGGATACATTGAAAACAAACCACAAAAGGGCACGTGTTACAGCTTTCTTCCGGTTGTCTCGCCCTCACCTACTGTACTGTACTGTACTCACCTGTCGATGGCACCTGGAGCGAATGGGAAAACCGTGTTAGGTTTAGGTACAGATTTGGAGGCATCACTGGCACTGCACTTTTCAAATTGAGATTAATCTACAAATTATGTACGTAAGTTTGGCGTGGACTCATTTAACTAGAGATTTATTTGTCTTTCTTTCTATACCGGGAGCCCAGGGGGGTCAGCCTAGCTGGAAAGTTAACCAATTTTCATGTATAGCAATGGTCCATGTGCATGTCCATATAAGGAAATGGACGTCTTCTGGGCACATTATGGTGGGTGTGGTCAAAAGGGCCATTAGAAAGGGACCCCAAAATTGAGCTAGATCAACTCTGTGAGTTAACCTGATGAAACCTATATGAAATAGTTCGGCATAGTCCCAGATATCATGAATGACCACTGCCAGACAGTTTCAGTGGTGGATTGTGCCTACCAGACTTACATAACCGGTACCCCAAAATTGAGCTAGATAAGCTCGTGAGTTAACCCGGTGAAACCTACTGGAAAATGTTCGGCATCGTCCCAGATATCATGAATGAACACTGCCAGACAGTTTCAGTGTTGGGTTATGCCTGCTAGACACCCCCGAATGACTCCACCCCCAAAATTGAGCTAGATCAGCTCGTAAGTTAACCCGGTGAAACCGACTGGAAAATGTTCGGCATAGTCCCAGATATCATGAATGGCCACTGCCAGACATTTTCAGTGGTGGGTTGTGCCCGCCAGACACCCCCGAATGCCTCCACCCCCAAAATTGAGCAAGATCAGCTCGTAAGTTAACCAGGTGAAACCTACATGAAATAGTTCGGCATAGTCCCAGGTATCATGAATGGCCACTGCCAGACATTTTCAATGGTGGGGTGTGCCCGCCAGACTTACATAACCGGTACTCCAAAATTGAGCTAGTTCAGCTCATGAGTTAACCCGGTGAAACCTACTGGAAAATGTTCGGCATAGTCCCAGATATCATGAATGACCACTGCCAGACAAGTTTCAGTGGTGGGGTGTGCCCGCCAGACACCCCCAATGCCACCACCCCAAAATTGAGCTAGATCAGCTCGAGAGTTAACCTGATGATAATAAAATTGAGCATAAAATACTATGGAATAACAGCAACATAACTTTTGAAAATCAGATGTTTTATTTCAAGTCATGGGAAAAGCAGGGATTTGTAAGGTATAACACGTCATTTGTCGTGGGTATTGTAAAGACGCTGACGTTATCTGTTTAATGTAATGCGTTGCCGAAACTATTATTTCCCTTTAAGTTCGTAATATTAAAGAAAGCGTTTCCGATATCATGGTTGGATAAATTGCATACTGCTGAAACAGGTATGGATTAGTCAGGGGAACAATTTATAGAAATGTCAACTGAAAATGCTCTCAATTTTTTAAACATGAAAACAAAACACTTCTACTCATTTATTGTAGAGAAGAAAAAAAAGATAGAACCTGATGTATTTAATCCTTGGCAACAACGATGAGCTGTGGTACCATGAGGTCAATGCTGACATCGGTACCATGTGGTTTTACGGTACCATGAGTGCCGCTGTAAATGGCATCCGATGCCATTGCATTTACCTTTCGATCGACTAACTTGTGTGCACCACTGAAAGTTAGTGTCATGCCACCAAGGAGACATCTGAAGAACAGGTCCAGCTGTGCTGGTATCTCTGGCTGTGCATTCCTTCAAATTTTGGACTGTTGCAGGATTTGGGGTCTTGGTCTTCGGGAGCTGCATCATCAGAGGTCTAAGATGGAGAGTGGCCCTTCTTAACTCGTTATGCTGTTCATACCGTTTAGAATCCTCATAAAGGTTAGCCTTGGCATCCTCTTCTGGAAGAGCAGAACTATAGATGAAGTTGCCTTTCCGAGGGTCTGCCAGTTTTATTGTGATTTGTTTTTCTTTGAAATGGTCTTTTACCTTCCTGGTAAGATTTTGAGCTGTGTAGGCCTGGAGGTCTGCCCCATATCCTCAGACACTGGTGTACTCCTCTTTGTACATGCAAGTAAATCACGAACTAACACAGATCGTTGCTTTCCTAGCACCTCATTCTGGATATATGAAAGCAGAGATGCAAATGCTCTCTTGTGGTTGGACTGAGATGAGCTCCCTTCTTTGGGCCTATCTTGATCATCAGTCTTCCTCAGGAACTGGACACGGCATGATTTGTGGTATTCTGCTTCCTTTGCGATCAGGTCCACGCCACTCTGAATGAGACTCTTGATACGTTTGTTTTTCGAAGACTTTACCTGATGGCAAAGTGACTCACAACCGGCAACTGTCGCTATCTTCAGTCTGGGCTCCTCTTTTTCCATTTTTCTTCTTACGGATTTTGCCACAGAAAATACAAGTCCCTTTCAACAGGCCCCGCTGATCCGACTTGGGAAGGACACTATGGCGTCTTGTTTGGATAGAAGCCTTTTTGGCAGTAGGTTCATCATCAGGTGGCAGGGGTTCTGTCTGACGCTTCACTGCTGTGTAATGCTTAAGACAAGAAGGGTGATAGCTGACAGTAGATTCGTGATCACTGCTTACCAAAATCTGTTGTGTGAGAATAATGCATTGTATTAAAAAATCCCCAGAGCCACACTTTTGCAAACACCCATTATAACAAGCGTTACGCCTAGGTCCCCCGTCGGGGAAGTGATGTGAGTTGACAAAGTGGAAGACGCAGAAAACATGCTATGATATGATATTTCGCTCACAAGGTTCAGACATACAATGAGGCGGCCATCTTGGATTTTGACGTGGCGACCCAATTTTCAATAGCGTTCTTCCTTATGCCTAGATACACCCACACACCAGATTAGAAGTTGGTACTTCGCTTATTTTTCAAGATATTCTGCTCACAAGGTTCAGACATACATGGCAGCGGCCATCTTGGATTTTGACATGGCGACCCAATTTTCAATAGCGTTCTTCCTTATGCGTAGATACACCCACACACCGGATTAGAAGTTAGTAGGTCGTTTATTTTTCAAGATATTTCGCTCACAAGGTTCAGACATATATATGGTGGTGGCCATCTTGGATTTTGACGTGGCGACCCAATTTTCAATATTGTTCTTCCTCATGCCTAGATACACCCAGACACCAGTTTAGAAGTTGGTACTTCGCTTATAATTTCAAGCTATTTCGCTCACAAGTTTCAGACATATATATGGTGGCAGCCATGTTGTATTTTGACGGGGCGACCCAATTTTCAATAGCCTTCTTCCTTGTGCCTAGATACACCCACACACCAGATTAGAAGTTGGTACTTCGCTTATTTTTCAAGATATTCAGCTCACAAGGTTCAGACATACATAGCGGCGGCCATCTTGGATTTTGACGTGGCGACCCAATTTTCAATAGGTTCTTCCTTATGCCTAGATACACCCACACACCAGATTAGAAGTTCGTACTTCGCTTAATTATTCAAGATATTCCGCTCACAAGGTTCAGACATACATAGCATCAGACATACATGGCGGCGGCCATCTTGGATTTTGACGTGGGTTGCACCCACACACCAAATTCGAATGCGGTCCTTCGTTTACGCACGCATGCACGCACGCCCACACGCACGCCCGCACGCACGCACGGACGGACGGACACACGGACGGAGGGGAAAACCATAGTCCCCCTTTCGCTCCGCGATGCGACGGGGGACAAAAAGAAATGACTACAGTAATATTAAATATTAATTGAGAGGAATCAAAATTGACATTTTTCGTGGTATGGGCATTAGCTTACCTTGAGGGAAATGGTTCAGTCACATGTACAAGAATGATCATAATGGTCCAGTCAGAAACGAAAAATATATGCCTTCATTTCCCTCAATCAAGAAAAGAGCATAAATTCACATTGTTTAGCCTTAAAGTTAATGACCGTACAGCTAAGCATATCGGCTCCACTTGTAGCATATAGTGTGAGTAACCTTGGCTGCATAAGGTTCATTGACATGTCTATATCAGTGGATAAGGTAGACCTAATTAATGGACAAGTGGTCCTCCATATGATGGATGGACAACATCAGCAGGAGGGTGAGGGTTAGGTGAATTCTCTGCATTTTGTGATTAGGCCTCGGCGCTATTCTGGTAACATACACGTACCTGATGGATTCAAAGGGATGTAGATGTACATGTACCGCTTTGCATCATCATAAACACACTGATTTTGAGTATAGTTACAAAGGAGAGACTTCTCTTAAATCTTTAAGTTTTAAAGCTTGATTAATGAGATAATAGGTGGCAGCATGATATCTATGGGGAGCAATTTAAGTAACAAAACTTACGTCGCATACTGCTTCTAATGTCTTCTTGGATGTGTTGATGACTGGTCATTAATAAAATGAGTTGGGTTGCAGTGAAAAGAGAACTTGACTACTTGATTCCTATTTTAAACTGACTATTTCCCACACATATACCGGTAAAAGTGTCACAAAAAATAACACATGTAAAGTAACACGCCTGGCACCTTGTTGTCCAGGTTCAGGCTTGGTCAAATACATGCTACATTGATAATTGTGAGTAAATTACAAAGCCACAGAATCAAGAGATAAATTGGGCTTTTTCTCAGCTCCATCTAGCCAACTAGCTCAATGGAGGGGGTGGGCGTTCGGGGGTGTCTGGTGGGCACAGCCACCACTGAAAATGTCTGGTAGTGGTCATTCATGATATCTGGGACTATGCCGAACTATTTCCTGTAAGTTTCACCGGGTTAACTTACGAGCTGATCTCGCTCAATTTTGGGGTGGTGACATTCGGGGGTGTCTGGCGGGCACAACCCACCACTGAAAATGTCTGGTAGTGGTCATTCATGATATCTGGGACTATGCCGAACTATTTCCTGTAAGTTTCACCGGGTTAACTTACGAGCTGATCTCGCTCAATTTTGGGGTGGTGACATTCGGGGGTGTCTGGCGGGCACAACCCACCACTGAAAATGTCTGGTAGTGGTCATTCATGATATCTGGGACTATGTCGAACTATTTCCTGTAAGTTTCACCGGGTTAACTTACGAGCTGATCTCGCTCAATTTTGGGGTGGTGGCATTCGGGGGTGTCTGGTGGGCACAGCCACCACTGAAAATGTCTGGTAGTGGTCATTCATTATATCTGGGACTATGCCGAACTATTTCCTGTAAGTTTCACCGGGTTAACTCACAGAGCTGATCTAGCTCAATTTTGGGGTCCCTTTCTAATGGCCCTTTTGACCACACCCACCAGAATGTGCCCGGCAGACGTCCATTTCCTTACATGGACATGCACAAGGACCATTGCTATATACATGAAAATTGGTTAACTTTCCAGCTAGGCTGACCCCCCTGGGCTCCCGGTCTATTCCCTCTTCCTCGTACTCTCTGTAACCGCTTCTAACACAATAAATTCGTTTAGGGAATTTGTCACAAGACGTCGAGTGAAACTGAAAACGACGACCCCGGACAGCATTTACTCGAGTACCACGACAGCATCGTTTCCTTGGAGACCGCCATGTTGTTAAGCGATGACGAGAGCTCCGTTCCGTTGGAGTGCTTGCTCCGGCGCTTTGAATCAAGTAAGCCGCTTGGCAAGCGATAGCAAGCCGCCGGCTAACGAATCGTCCGCTGACCAAGTCAATGTTGTTCCCTCCACCACCAAAAGTGGATGGAGGTTGTTTTCACCCCTGTATGTCCGTTTGTGAAGAAGATATCTCAAAACGTTGTGGACGGGTTCGGACGAAATTTGGCAGAGATGTAGCGTATGTGACAAGGACGAAATGATTAGATTTTGGTGAAGATCCGGATTCGGATCCGGCTACTAGAATTTTTTAAGTGATTCTTCACCTTTGGGAGATAGGGCCAAAAACGATACATAGCAGGATATCTCAAAAAGTTGTGGACGGATTTGGACGAAACTTGGTGGACCGGTTGGGTTTGTGACAAGGGAGAATCGATTCGATTTTGGTGAAGATCTGAATATGGATTCGGATATGAGAATTATTTGATTTGTAAATGATTCTTCACCATTGGGAGATTGGGCCAAAAACGATACGTAGCAGGTATCCCAAAAAGTTGTGGACGGATTTCGAAGAAACTCGGTGGACCGGTTGTGTGTTTGACAAGGAAGAATCGATTCGATTTTGGTGAAGATCTGAATATGGATTCGGATATGAATTATTTAAATTTTTAAGTGATTTTTCACCATTGAGTGATAGGGCCAACAAGGCGGAGGTATACTCTCTACTGAGTGCCGTTATAGTTTCGTATGCCGTCTGTGGCTGTTTGGTTGTATCATTTTCTGGGGGCGCGGCTGTGCCGCTGATGCAGTGCCCCCCATTACCAGTCAGCTGGTACTCATTTTGCCAATCTCGGAAGGATGGCAGGCTGAGTCAACCCACCTGATGTTATTTCAACGGCACGACAAGGTCTCAAACTCAAAACCCTAAATATATTAAACCACCCACCTTAACCGTTCAACCAAGACCAGACCTACCAAGTAGATTATTTATAATGAAGATAAAAAATAGGGGCATTAACCTAAAAACCTACGCAGTATACTACACTGACTAAAGGTATTTTAAACAGTATCACAGTATTTTAATCCAATTTCAATGATTTCTAGGAGACAGGGTAGCATGTAGAATCATACTCACGTAATCATAACACCTCAAACAATTAAATTTTAAAAATACCTATTTTGGGGGGAAACACTCCCCACCCCCCATAGAACGCCTTACACCTAGATTTTTTTCTCATGCGGTTCAAACATTGCAAACTTTGGTACATCACGGGTGATGAAGGTTGTGGTCAAGTTTCATCGGAATTGTGTGTGTAGTCTCAGAGAAAAAAAAAGCAAATACCGGTACCTATTTTGGGGGGTAACCCGCCCGGAGACCTCCTTAAACCCCGACTTTCTGCATGGCTATGAACAAACTTTGGTACATATCACAGGTGAAGAAGTTTGTGATCGAGTTTCATCGAAATAGTGTGTGTAGTGTCAGAGATGAAAGCAAATACCTATTTGTGGGGTGGGAGGGGGGGTGGGGGGGGGGGGTAGGAGGGGTCAAACCTGGATCCACCCTGACCTCCGGTAGACCCCTTTAGACCCCAATTTTTTAAATGCCGTGAACAAACTTTAGTCACAACATACCAAGTATCGTTTGTGCCAAATTTGGTCGCGATCCCATCAGCGGTTTCGGAGAAGAAGTTGCAAGTGTTTATCAGACTGAGGATGGACAACGCGCCATCCCATAAGCTCCCCGGAACTACATTCCAGGTGAGCAAAAAATTGTTATATTACAGGTTGCTATGGTGACCTGAGGTTTGAGGGAGAATCGTAATAATTATAATACACTGCGAGATCTCAGTTTACTTACAGGACAGAGCTGTTACAGTCTGACAAACGGTGATATATAACACCTTGGAAAAGACAGCAAATGAGCCATGAATCCATTGTGGGAAAACAATGAGACATTCTTCATTCACAATACACATTGGATTGTTTAGAACCCAGATTACACCGTAAAGTTAAAAACACTTAAAGATAGAACGACGAGTAAAAACACCCAATATAATCAATCGTGTTTTCAGTAAAACAAGTTCGAGGTTCATGGAAAGGCAGAAGGTAGAAAGCGCATGTACTGACTGTGACAGTGGAAAAACAGGTAAGGAGGAGAGAGAGGAAGGAAACGGTAACCTGACGGCAAAGGGGGTGGGGTGGTTTGTGAGGGGGGATGGGGGGAGGGGGGAGGGTGAGGGATGGGAGGGGGTGGGAGGGGGAGAGAGGAGGGGTAGGAGGGGAGGGGGAGCGTGGGAGGGGAGGGGGAGGGGGAGCAGGGAGGGGGAGGGGGGAAGGGGGAGGGGGTGGAGGGTGAGGGATGGGAGGGGGAGGGGGGAGGGGGGAGTTTGGGGAGGGGGGAGGGTGAGGGATGGGAGGGGGTGGGAGGGGGAGAGGGGAGGGGTAGGAGGGGAGGGGTAGGAGGGGGGGTAGGGGGGGGAGGGGAGGGGGGAGGTTACATTACACCGATTTATATTGGAAACTGCTGAAATATGTATGCAACTTCAACTTAGCACAGTTTAGTAAATACTCGAGATAAATCCATGCGGTAAAAGATTGCTGAGAGTTGCTAAGACCTACGACTTAGAAATTCCACCTGGACACACTTCAGGGGGCACTTTCAAAGGGGAGATGTGCTTATTCTTTCTAAAAAATATTTTAGGTGTGGTATAGACACGATATTTGCATGCATCGGTTTCAAAAATCGAGCAAATATGGTAAATATTACTCACGTGAAACCAGGATCCGTCTCGGTGGTAGCCATGAGTGTGTAGATGTCACATGATCAGTCATGAAGAGTGGTTAAGTCCAAAATATGGCATACCATGGCATAAAAACGATTTGCCCGCAAAGCATTGCACCGCAACGGCGGTCACAGAGTGCCATGCACAGCGTGACGTAAGTAGTGCGCGCAGCGCCCCTGGCGGAATTACCGGTCCCTATCAAAGACATTTAATTCATATCGCACAAAATCGACAAAAATCCACACAAAACACGATCGCTTTTCGCTCTGAATTACGTGCAAACGTGTGACGGAAATCACCATCGCCCAGCATCGAATGCCAACCAAGATGGCGCCCGGTAACTGCATCTCCACCTATGTGGAGTGAATGGCAATGGTCATATCACATGATCGCTCTGAGCGAATCAGTCTAGCGGCGGGGATGGAACATCACGTGATCGCTCTGAGCGAATCAGCGAGCTGTTCTGACACCGGCTGAGATTAGCGGGTACTTTGCTGAAATGCGCTGAGGTAAATATGAATAAAAAATATGGATCGTCAAATATTTTGAGGTCGGCCATGTTCGTCGCAGGCTCAATGGCCATGTCTATGCCAAATATCAAGCACGTGAGCCTCTCCGTTTCGGAGTCTATCGGTAACATTACACACACACACACACACACACACACACACACACACACACACACACACACACACACACACACACGCACGCCCACACACACACACACACACACGCACACACACACACACACACACACACACACACACAAACTGTGTTATATATATATATATAGATTTCCTGTATCTCCGTGGGTCTGATTTGCATCCAGTAACACAACAGTAAATGGATAACCATCTTGAAATTGATACTCCTTCGTTTAAATGTTCAAAATTATGTGAAAAAGACGATTTGATTTTATCCAGATTTTTCCCGAGCAACCAAGGGCAGGTTGAAATTGCTCCATCGAGCATAAGTGTCACGAAAACGCACCCCACAGCGCATGCGCGAAAAGCATCGGCAGCCATGAAACGTCACATCGAAAGTCCCCGCATCATGTGTTGACATGACAGATTCACGATGTCTTCCAAATGAATCACGATCTGCAGCATTTTTCTCTCTCTGCTCGACGAGATGTGGAATTGCAGGGTTACGAGATCTGTCGCCAAACCTATGTCCGAAGGCTCATGCCTCCTTTTCAACGAAAAGAGGAACTCAAATGACACCAAAAGTGTGGACTGTCAGTCGAATCCAATGAACACACTTCAGGAAAACATGGTGATGTGAATGCATCCACGAGACGTCGTGAAACGTGACTGATAAAAACATGAAAACTTCGAGCCAGGAAGGAGTTGAACCTACAATCTTCTGATCTGCAGTCAAACGCGTTATCCATTGCACTACTGGCCCATGTAACTTTTAAGTACCACTACCACAAATATGTTTTAGTGCTGCAATAATGAATGATGAACATCAGGGGTCTCCGGTTGTCGCAGCCATGCACGTGAACAAAAGCCTCTGACGAGTACTCCGAATTACTCCTGTCCAGAAATGAATGCACCAACTTTTCTGAACCCTGCTGGATTTCACATGACCTCTTTCTGAACCCTGCTGGACTTCATATGACCTCTTTCTGAACCCTCCTGGACTTCACATGACCTCTTTCTGAACCCTGCTGGACTTCACATGACCTCTTTCTGATCCCTCCTGGACTTCACATGATTTCTTTCTGAACCCTGCTGGACTTCCTACGACATCTTCCTGAACCCTGGTGGACTTCACATGACCTCTTTCTGAACCCTGCTGGACTTCACATGACCTCTTTCTGAACCCTGCTGGACTTCACATGACTTCTTTCTGAACCCTGCTGGACTTCACATGACCTCTTCCTGAACCCTGCTGGACTTCACATGACCTCTTTCTGAACCCTGCTGGACTTCACATGACCATCCCTTTTGACTGACGGTCTGCCAGTATTCGTCGGTCGATGTTGAAGTTCCCAGTTTCCTTCGCGAAGAATTGGCGAGCTTTCGCAGGCACCCGGAACAAATAACAAATTCCTGTCCAATCCATATTTGAACGTCAGGCCTGGCCACCAGGTTCGTTAAAGACTTGAGGCAAGCTTTCTCCTGGTGCCGGTGCTGGTGATGCCTTGGGTAAATGAATGCGTCATGTCCATGAAGTCAGCAACCATAACATTTACCTGATTCAAAGTATGGATTGTAGCATTACAAAGATGGGGAAATTGTGGATTATTGTGGATTGTACCATCACAAAAAAGGGAGGTGCGTTATCAAGATTATGTGGAATATTTACCCGTTTCCTCGATTTATTTGTGCATGACAATGATATGCCAGCGTGCATCAGCAAGCTCTGCCAAACACATGTCGCTGCGGAGGCACGTGCTTGTTTTAACTAAAGATAATAACCTGACTGAACATGAGTTGCTTTTTTGTCATGATTTACACCAATGAGAATGCAAACATTTTTTGTAGAAATATATTTGTAATATTGGTGATATTATTTATTTGTAATTTATTTTGTAATAGAAAAGGGCCAAGTGGTCTGAAGCTCAAAATTGTCAAGTGTCCAAGCTGGTATAATGGGTCCAAAGCATCTTTCATGTCTTGGGCTCTTGAGACTCCTCATGGTCTTTCAGGGTCTTCGTATTCTTTCATGGTCTTTGGGATCTTTGGGTCTTTTGAGTCTTTGGGTCTTTCAAGTGTTTTGGGTCCTCTGAGTCTTTTGGGTATTTTGGGTCTTTTCATTTATAGTATCAGGTATTTTGGGTCTTTTGGGTCTTTTGGGTTTTCAGGATCTTTGAGGTATTTTGGGTATTTAAGGGTCTGTGTGATCTTTTGGGTTTTTGTGGTATTTTGGGTCCTCGGGGATTTTGGGTCATCAAGGACACTTTGGGTCCTTGGGGAATTTGGGGTAATTTGGATAATTAAGGACTTTTGGGTCATCTGGGTCTTTTGGGTCTTCGGGGGTCTTTTGGGTCCTCGGGGACCTTTGAGTTTTTCTGGAGCTTTTGGGTTTATTGGGGTATTTTGGGTCCTCGGGGGTCTTTTGGGTCCTTGTGGACTTTTGGGTCTTTTGGGTCCTCGGGGATTTTGTGTCACCAAGGACATTTTGGGTCCTTGTGGACTTTTGGGTCATTGAAGACTTTGTGTCATCTGGGTATTTTGGGCCCTCGGGGACTCTTGGTATGTTGGGACCTCCAGGACTTTTGGGCCCTTGGGGACTTTTGGGTCATCAATAACTTTTTGGGTCCATGGGAATTTTTGGGTCTTTTGGGTCATTAATGACTTTTGGGTCATCTGGGTCTTTCGGGTCCTCGAGGACTTTTGGGTCCTTGGGGACTATTGGGTCATGTCAGGGAAATTTTTACTGAACCCTGAAGATAACAATAATTTGAGATAAAACTCAGATACAAAAGAACTTGGTACGTCTCTTCGAGCCAAGGTTTATTCCGAATTAGGAGGGAAACTTGTTACACAAAATCGAACTAAGATATAACACGTTGCTTGAACTTTTCTCCCTTCTCGTCCTGCGTCTTCAGATGAATTCCATTCCTTCTCTCGGAGCATTGGTGCTTAAATAGACCTTCGCTCCTTTGATGTAAGAGATTAGATTTCAGAGATCAACACAGAACTCAGCAGCCCGTCTTCCTGGCACCAAAACACATCTGCTCTTCGTTATCGGTCACTCAAGGCATACCATAGGTCACTTATCCCCGCTTATGTCAACCTTTTCTGTCCTACACAATTCCACTCTCTGACTAATGCCTCCACCTTTTGGCTTAAGTAAACACTCGAGCCTGGTGTTCTCCATCTATGGGACAAAGGTTATCTCTTCGGTTCCAAGGCTTTGCCAGACTGCACGGTTTGAAAACACATTCCATCTTTTAACAATGGGTCAAAACTTCGTTTCTCCTCGTTCTTGCATGCTATAAGAACAAAGTTTATATTGACGTACATTTGAATCATTTGCATACCTCACCGACCCTAATAATCACAGAAATCTCCCACAATCCCCAGTTTTTTTATTTTGGTTAAATTAACAATTTAATCAACTTCCTATTAAATATTCTAACCACAAATTTGGTTATCCAATTTTTTCATACATAAGGCATAATGCATACACCGTCATCCTGAAAGAATCTGATCACAAAACATTTCTTTGTTCATTGACTCTTTCCATATTGATAATGCAATTCATTTCATTTACATAAAGCATACAACACTTCACCTTTACCACAACGATTTCAATTCACCATTTAAAAATATTAAAACATCTGCAACATTTGGCTGTACATTTTGCTTCAAACAAATATTGACTTTGAGTTTGAAAAGAAGAAAAGAGGCTGATCACTTGTTTGACATTCAAGTATGAAACATTTTCTTCTGGTGTCTTCATAGCACCTACACTATTTCGCGTAGGATTTTCCGCTGTTGTGATAGCTGGGCGGAGTCACAAACTGACCCTGCTCTGCATGTAGCATCCTTGCCACTCTTGCTGTGAGCCATAGTAGATTTGAACAAGGCCTTCGTCCAGTTGTAGTCGACTTGCCTCCTCACTCATCATGAGCATGGAGCAAGTGTTGATGTGATGTTGGTTGACCAGCAAGATGTGGAACAGAGATGCCAGATGCATCCACAACGATGTTAGGACCATGGTTCATACCAGGAGCCTCCAGCAGAATCGTGCACAGCTGTTATGAAAGAAAAGCACAGCCGTCCACTTACAGCTCCACGCTGGCTCTCCAGATGTTGGTGGAGTAATGACACATGTCATCGCATCCAGTAGAAATCGCAGGCGAGATGTCGCCGTCCCACAATTGCTGACTTGATGAATGTTTGAGGCCTTTGAACAAAAATAAGTGATCGCCTTTCTTCCATATGTTGCAGTGTGATCCAGGCAAATGGTCACATAAATTTTCTTTGGTGAAGGTAAGCATCCGTTTCCAATTTTACAAAGGAGAATATCTTCATCATTCTTTAAGAAGGAGGGTGTATGCCAAGATCAACTTCATTTTTAGCCACAAATTTTCTTTCTCGAACTTCTTCCCAATTCCGTTAGCACTCCCTTTGAGATGTGATCTGGTCTTATCCTTTTACTCAGCCACATCTGAATCTGCTTTCCACACACACTGAATCAGATAGGGTACATCTTATCATAAAATCACCATATTTTAACTAATCATATATTTCTTATAACAGTTTCACATTCAACAATTTGTTGTTTTCCTTAAAACATTCAAAAAAGTTATATTCATTTATATGCGTCACACAAATAATATTCAAATGAGGTATATATTTTACTACTAAACTAAGAATAACATTTAAAATTGTTTTCAAATCAATATACAGACTTGGCATTTAATATGGAATTTTTTTTTTTTCTTGACTTGGGGTTACTTTCTTAACTCAGTATATCAATCTGGTGAGTTTCTTTCACGCTTCGGTGATTTCTTTGTTAAAAGAACCATGTCACTGATTGTCTGTCGCAGCAAGAAGTCAATAACAGGATTATATCACAGGTGGCGTGACAAAATGTACGGACAGGTACATTTGACAATTGGCTTCACAATCGGGTATATAAGGGTTGTTGCGTTCTGTATTGAGTATGAGTGGAAAACAACTGCTGCACGTCTACAAAAGTTATTGCCGCTTCCTCTGGAGATGGTCCATCAACTCGACAATGCTGTTTGTCATGGAGTGGTGGCTTTACGAAATTCCGGCATGAAACAGTGTGCTATTGCTCGGCAGTATGGCATCACTCAAGGTCAGGTGTCAAAGATCCCGAAACGAAATGCTCAGAGGGGTGTTCCTCCTCCAATATCGAGGCCAGGATGTCCCCGCAGAACCACAAGGAGGGATGATCGCCAGCTGTACCGGTTAGTCCGCAATGGCCGTACCAAGTCAGCTAATCGGCTTAGGGCTGAGTGGCAGCAACGGACAAATGTGCCTGTATCCAGAAGGCTAGTCAACCAACGACTGGTTCAAGCAGGCTATCGTGCCAGGCATCCCCTGAGAAAGCCACGCCTGACAAGACAACACCGCCAGTGCCGATTGCAGTGGGCCAGAGAGCACCGTCAATGGCAGCCAGGACACTGAAATCACGTGATCTTCAGTGACGAGTCTTGATTTCTGGTCTATCGTCAAGATGGCCATGTCCGAGTGCGCAGACAAGTGCATGAAGCCTCCAACGAAGATTGTATAGTGCCAAGAGTCCAAGCTGGAGGTGGTGGGGTGACCGTTTGGGCTGCTTTTCATGCAGGGGGCAAAACTGACCTGGTCATTCTGAATGGATACCTGAACCAGTTCAAGTACAGGGCCATTCTGGAAGAAACATTGCTTCCATTTGCTCGTGTAGCCTTTCGACGAAACTTTGTCTTCCAAGATGCAATGCATGGCCTCATCATGCTCGCATGATCCAACACTTTCTTGCTGACCGTGGTGTAGAGCATAGGGAGTGGCCTGCCATGTCCCCGGATATGAATCCGATAGAGAACTTGTGGGCAGAATTAAAGCGTCAAATCGACCACTTGGATCAGCAGCCGACCTCTGTGCGTGAATTGCAGCAGGCTATTGTCAATGCGTGGCAAGCGATTCCTGTCCAAACCTTGGCAAATCTTGTGAACAGCAGGCCTCAACGTGTATGTGCTCTCCTGAATGCTCGTGGGGGTTACACGAAGTACTGAACTGTAATTTTACTGTCCGTAATCCCAGTCGTAATTTAACTTTTGTTTTTGTTTAAAAACAATTTTGGCTGATGTGCAAAATAAAGAGATACTTCTGGAAAACGCACAGAAGTTTAACACAGTACTGTCCGTGAATTGAGTTCGATATCAGTTTACATCACTTTCAAGGATCAATTTATTTGCTTCGAAATGTCAAATGTGGTTTTTGTTTCTTTTAAAGGTCACATTAACAAATCTAGAATAATTTCAACATAATTCCAATGAACTTTTGGTTCTGAGTCAACTTGAAAAGTAAGTTCACCCCCACAAAAAAAATATTCCATATTAAATGCCAAGTCTGTAGTTTGAAAATTAAACTCATGCAGTTATTTTAACACTACTCAAAGAAAATAAAGGCATTAATAATTAATGAGTGTATATGATTAAAATCACAAACAGGAATGTCTAATTCCCAACAAATTATGCTTAACAAACAAACTATGCATAATGTATCATTATCATAGTCCTCCTCACCTTTTTTTTTTTTTTTTTACAGTATAACTTGTGGTGATATATGCAGCCGGCCCCATGCAGCTAGCGTCTGGTTGCCGGCACATAAACATTATGATTATATAGCCAGTACTGGAACATTGCGTCAGCTGTGAAAGTTATTGTAGGCCTAGCTAGTACGAATACGTATGCACATCATCTGTCAGTTAACGTAATCAGGCATGAGATTTGTCTGTCTAAATATGCAAAATTCCGTCTTTTTATTACGGAGATCTCATCAGTCCTTCCCTTGGCCTGGCCTAGGCTAGGAGTTTAATAGCTCAGCCGCAGTAACCACAATTTATAGCACCAGAACATTGCCTAATTAGAGTGATGATGTGTGGGATCAGATACACAGATAAGGGCACCGCAGGAGTCATTACGTAGATACCTGTATAATCCGAGTGCTATTGGTTCTCTGTGGAATATAATACTGGATTTTCAACACCTGTGAAGGCAAATTTAACTCTCAAAAACACCTAAAAAGTTTCTGGAGCTGTAAATTTGGTCCCAGATGTCACCAAATTGCACCTTTTATTCCAAAATTTCCCGGGGAAGCATAGCCCCAGACCCCCCTAGTCTGTACGGATAAGGGGGAAATCCAGTAACTTATTTAAAATATTAGAGGTAGTTGCGAAATATCACACACAAAGTATGTGTGTGTGTGGGGAGGGGGGGGGGGGAGTGCACAGAGCACACACCCTAAACTTTGGATGCTGTGTTTGTCAAGGACATTTCCCCCAACTTTCCCACACATTCTAGGTTGCATTTAGGCCTTTATACTTTGTATAGCATTCAGAAATAGCTAGTCCAGATGTACGCAAGATCTTAGCAATTCAATGATATTGACATCATTGACTTCTGGTACACAACCCTAAACGACTTTATTACCATTGACTTTGTCAGGTGCATGGTGCATGTTATTAAATTGATTAAAATAGGTAGATCTATGCAGTCTAACAAATAGCATGTTGTCCTCAATATTCTGCATGTCTTAGAAGAAGGTGGGGATTAGGCCCATGCCATTGGGCCTTTACACAAGCAAAATGGCCGTGGATGAAACTGAAAATTACATCCGGGGTTGCATGCTATTCTTTGCAGGTAAGGATGACAAGCTACAACTATAAGCAGTGGTGGAAACGCAACGCAGAAGTACTGGCACTTGCTGCTGCAGCATCTAGCAGCAGTGAGGAAGACAACCACTCCATTGAAGGGTTAGGTGCATGTTCGAGTGAAATTGAATCGCCTGCCACTTCACAGGACACAGATTCAGATCTTCGATTATCTGAGTCTGACCGAGTACTGTCATCGGAAAACTCTGAGTCCGAAAACTCTGAGTCTGATGTTGAGTCTGAAGAGTCAGCCACAGACATTGGCGTAGACATTGCGGCATGGGCAGCAAAGAATAAATGCACCAGATCTGCATTGAATGAACTACTCGAACTTCTCAGACGCCATGGGCACCAACTGCCAAAAGATGCACGGACATTTTTTTTTTTTTTTTTTTTTGTATACTGAATCGAGGCTCGTGAAAGGGCTAACATTTATTTCATAAACAAATCAACCAGACAAACAAAATATACAAAAAGAGGGAGCGGAAGACAAGATGGGGAGAGAAGGGGAAGCACACAACCACAACATTTGAGAGCAGGGAGAAGTGTGGGAGGGAGAGGGCTTGGGGGCAGGAGGCGTGGGAAGGGGGGGGGGGGGGGTGGGAGAAGTATAAAACACAAGGGGACCGAAATTAGCGGGGGTAGTTTTTTTTTGTATACTGAATCGAGGCTCGTGAAAGAGCTAACATTTATTTCACAAACTTCATTTCTGATGCAGACTCCACGAAAAATAGATTCAGTTGTGAAGTGTGGTGGGCAGTATGCTTACTTTGGCATTGAAGCAGGCATTTTGAAGGTACTGGCCCAGAACCCATCTTTTTCCCAGCAGAAATCAATTAACCTGAACGTCAACATTGATGGTGTGCCACTTTTCAAATCATCTGGTGCTCAATTTTGGCCTATTTTGTGCAGCTTCGCCACTTGTGAACCATTTGTTGTTGCATTATATTGTGGGGATGCCAAACCCAGTGACACGGCTGAGTACCTATCCGACTTCATTGAAGAATATGTAGGCTTGAAAGAAAACGGGATCACATATGGAAACAAGAAATTCAAATTCAACATAAATGCTTTCGTCTGCGATGCTCCAGCTAGAGCTTTCTTGAAAGGGACCAAGAACCACAATGCCTACTTTTCGTGTGAGCGGTGCACAGTAAAAGGGTCCTGGAATGGACGTGTTGTCTTCAATAGTAAGGCACCCTGTGAGTGTCGCCCACGGACCGAAGAAAGATTCAACACTGTTAGTTACGACCATCATCAAATACGGGAGTCGCCATTGATACAAATTGGAATTTCTTGCATACAGCAGTTTCCACTAGACTACATGCATCTTATATGCCTGGGCGTAGTAAAGCGCATAATTAGCCACCTGAAGCAGGGCCCTGCTGTGTGTCATTTGTCTCCTCGACAGAAATCTCAAATATCAGAGAATCTGGTATCCTTAAATGGACACATGCCAAGCGAGTTTGCAAGACAGCCCAGGTCCCTCTTCGAAGTAGACAGGTGGAAAGCTACAGAATTCCGACAGTTTGTATTGTACACTGGACCTGTGGTATTGAGAAATGTTGTATCAACTCGACTTTACAAACATTTCCTTACATTGACAGTCGCGCTATCCATTATGCTGGATACTGAAGAAGAATCAAGAAATGGCTATCTAGCCTATGCAAAGGAACTACTGGTGCACTTTGTGAAAAAGTGTGAAACTCTCTATGGTGACACTTTCACCGTCTACAATGTGCATGGCCTAATTCATCTTCATGAAGATGTGCAGTATTTCAAGAGTTCACTCAATGACATTTCAGCCTTTCAATTTGAAAATTACCTACAAACATTGAAAAAGTATGTCAGGAAGTCTAAAAATCCAATAGCTCAAGTGGCCAAACGACTGACAGAGTTGGAAAAGGCAAATGACCATCCTGCTCCCTCCAAGAGCATGTTTACATGCATATCAACAAGACTAAGGGATAGCTGTTTCCTGCTGCACACTCATGAATGTGCCTTTGTGGTGGACACTAGGCAGGATGGCATGTTTGTCTGCGATGTCATCAAGCAGCGTCACATGTCAAATTTCTTTGACAGTCCTTGTGAATCTAAGCTCTTTAACATCACATACATCACGAACCTACATGACCGAACGAAGAGGAGGGTGCTGGAAAGACGAGATTTTCGGCGCAAAGCAGTGTGCTTGCCATACAACTGTAGGGGAATTTGTAGCTGAGAGACTCAGGACTCCAATGACCGGACACAGGTTTACAAAAGGTCTGGTTTATTAACTGGTTATTCACTTCATTCCATTTACCAAATAATACCGCATAATATAATGGATCAGGTTAACTCTTTTCGCATGGTCCTTCTCGTTCGGCTGATGTTCCTCTGCCACTCCCGTTGGTCAGAGCTTCTGGTAGCAAGTTCTGTCGACTCCACGTTTGCTCTCGTTTATATGGACAAACTGGACTTAATCCCCTCTCCGCTAATGCCCCGAGGTCATGCATGTACCAAGTCCTGGTATCAGCTCGCTCCCCTCCTGTTGTGAGTTCCGTTTACCAAACGATAGGGGGGTGCTTCAGCCAGGGGCTGTGACCAGGTGGACAAGAGATTATCATGTTCGGGCGCATTCCTGACACTCATTTACAAACTCGTCTTTCACAGAGTTTGCATGTAAAATGTATCTGCTTTGTTACCAGGTTAATTAATAAGTTACCAGTGCCAATTAATAAGTTACACTGAGCTACACTTCCACAATTCCCTCATCTTTTTGTTTTTGTTTATATTAACCATTAATCTAAACATCAATATAAGTAAACAATCAATCACTACAAGTAAACATCATTACAAGTATAAGTAAATAATCAGTCACTTTGGTAATCAAATTCCCTTGGGCATACACCGTCATCCTGCAAGAATCACAAAACATTTCGTTGGTCATTGACTCCTTCCATATCGTTCAATCTATTGCATTTGCATCACAAATATATTTTCAAAACAACACTTCACCATCACCAAGATACAACAATTTCACTTCATTTTCAAGTTTTATAAAGCATCTGCACCATCTGGCAATAAACGTTTGCCTCCACACAAATGTTGACTTTGTTTGAAAGGAAGGGCTGATCACTTGTGTTTGAATCCTGGTATGAAACATTTTCTCCTAATGTCTTCATAGCTCCTGCACTACTTCGTGTAGGATTTCGCTGTTGTGGTAACATTTCGGAGTCATAGACTGACCCTGCTCTCCTTGTAGCATTCTTGCCACTTTTTTGCTGTAAACCATAGTAATTCCTGAACAAGGCCTTCACCCAGTTGTAGTCGACTTGCCTCCTCCCTCATTGTGAGTGGGCAGCAAGTATTGGTGTGACGTTGATTGGCCAGCAAGATGTGGAACAGGGATGCCGGATGCATCCACAATGATGTTGGGACCATGGTGTTCAGGTCATTCATGGTCCTTACCAGGAGCAACCAGCAGAATCGTGCACAGCTGTTGTGACAAGGGCACAGCCGTTTTTTTTTGCAGCTCCATGCTGGTTCCCCGGACGTTGGTGAAGTAATAACATATGTCCCCGCATTTCACAGAGGTTGCCGGTAAAATGTCGTTGTCCTGCAACTTCTGATGTGGTGAATGTTCGAAGCCTTCGAACAAGAGTAAGTGATCGCCTTTCTTTCATATGTTGCAGTGTGATCCAGGCAAATGGTCACATAAATTTCCTTGGTGAAGGTAAGCATTCATCTCCAAGTTACACGGGAGAATGTCTTCATCATTCTTTGAGAAAGAGGGTGTATGCCACGATTAACTTCATTTTTTAGCCACAAATTTTCTTTCTTGAACTTCTTCCCAATTCCGTTAGCAATCCCTCCAAAATGTGATCTCGTCTTATCCTTATGCTCAGTCACATCTGAATCTGCTTTCCGCACACACTGAATCAGATAGGGTACATCTTACCATGAAATCAGCATAATCATGTATATCTTCCGACAGTTTCACATTCAACAATTTGTTGTTTTTCCTTAACACAAAAGTTATATTCATTTATATGCGTCACACAAATAATATTCAATCAGGTATGTATTTTATTACTAAACTAAGAATAGCATTGTATATGATTACAATCACAAACGGGAATACCTAATTCCCAACAACAATTTTTTCAAACCAACAAATTAAACATAATGTATTATTACCATAATTCCTCTCCACTTTTTCTTTTCCCTCTTTTTCCTAACAGTGTGTCACTCGTGGTGATATGAGTTCACTGATATTGTAATTGACACAACTCATAACATTGTCGTTATGCCATTATCTTAATTCTACTGTTTCATTTGCAACATCACTTGATTTAATCTTTTAATCTCAGTATTTATTCATATCATCATAACAATCTTTCTATTTTAGGTCCATATTTGTTTCTATTCTTATCAACCTCCTACGGTTTATCAATTTGTTCCAAAACACTGCAACCAAAGGTTTTAACCAAAGCTCTACCAAACTATTTCCAATTTGAACTCAACATGCTAATTAAACAACAATTCAAAGAATTAACTTCAATGGGTCAACAAAACTCATTTTATAAACAGATCTAATTTTCCCATCCAATAATTTTCCTTGCCAAATGTCATATTGCAACACTTTAATAAACCTTCGAAAAATGTCTCCCAAATCAATAAATTCCCTTTTTACTTCCCAAATACTCATCTGTAAATTACATATTCAATTACAGTTTTTTTTTTCTATTTGTTCGGCCTAAATGGCCACTGAAGTGGCTGCCAACATGCAGTACCGTTTTTATCTACCAAGCAAGTATTCGTCCGCATAAGATCTCTACCAAAATGTTGTTTGTAAAAAAAACAAATCTGGGATTTCTGATTACATGGATGCACACTCTCAGGACATTTCAGGCTGCTTGTTAACAATCCACTACGATTAATTAATTCCTTTACCCACAATCAAATAATTAGTACAAATTGAGGATATTATCCCTATCACATTCATTTATAGATTCATTATGTTGGATCTAAATTTTCTCCCACTGCTGCAAGGAAGAACAATAGCTCTAATAAGTCTTTGTAATATCTCACTTCATTTACCCAGCATCGAAGAATTTATTTACTATCCATTCCCATCTGTTAACCAGTGACTTTGTTTGAACTCCAAAACTTAATTTGATGAATCCCATGTGTATGGTACCACTTATTGAAACCCCTACTTTTGTAGAAAATATCCAAGTAAGTGTTTTTGTTTTTTTATACACCCCCTTAACTGTTGCTCATCCATTTCTATGCACCCAGTGAGTACTACTGACACCAGTATGCCAATATAGGTGTGCGAGATTAACAAATATGTTGCAGGTACACGTAACAGCGCGTTCTGAGTATAAATAACGTAACAGCGCGTTCATGTCTGCCCCTTGGTTTAAGATGCACAATGCATTCCGTTTTAAAACTCACAATAGTTCAAATCAGCAAGATTTTCTTTACTATTTTCCCATATCATCTATGCCTAATACACATCCATACATGCAGCACAATTTATATGCTGATAAAATTCAAGTTTATATATATATATATAAATCCATGAGCAGAGTATTCTGGGAAGTCAGTGTAAGACCTCTCCCAAATTTGGATAATTTTGTACTCCCTCATTTCCTTTTATGAAGCTCATATCCATAAATAGCTGTTATTCTCATATAAATTCTATCAAAAATGGAATCCCCAAATTACTCACAATTTTACTATTTAATTAATGGCTGCTCATAACCCAGCACATCAAATCTTTATATTCCATCTCCCTTGACAAAAGAGATAATGTTCATAATCAAATTTTATTTCTATTTTATTTTACGGATTCTCTGCATATTCAATCCCATCCACATAAAACTATCCATTTCCAGACAGGCACACTGTCGGTGTCAACAATCTTGTAAGATTGATACACAAAACAATAAAAAAACACTAACATTGACACACAAAAAATACACACACACATGCATTATGCGTATTTGTTTGCGTTGGAACTATTATTTACAGATCAAGATGGGTGTCAATTTTATTTCAATTTCATAAAATTTGTCCTTCAATTTTTTATAAATGCTAATACACAAATGGACCAAAAAGTTTATTCTTAGAAAACCCCTATGATGTCACATTGAAATTACCCTTTCAGTTCCCACAATAATTTATCCAAATTTGACTACACACCCATTTACATGTCAGTCGACCACTGACTTATCAATCGTGTGGAACAATAGTCCGAAATTCCCACCTGATCATCATGTGACCCTTGTCCCTTGGTTTAAAATTTGCAAAGCAATTGTTCCAACTTTGTAAATTTAAAATTGTGTGCCCAACATAAAAGATCCAATTTCGGCATTTGATCAATTAATTATCAATTTGCTTACAAGCAAAAGAAAAAATGAATAATTCTTGCTCCGAAAACTTTTCAGACCCAAGAATCATCGACAGTTATTCATGTTTGTCCAGTAATCTAATTTGTTGAGGCCAATCGTCATTTGGGATTTGTCGCAATGAAGGCCTAATCATTGTCTGAGGTATCGGTCAGCACTGGTACCCTTGATCTTGGTTTACCCTATGAACTTGTCTTCCTTTTGGTATACGGACATCCTCTTTTCCAATGTCCCATCCGTCCACACTTGAAACACCGGTTTCTGTCGTTGCCTGGTCTGTGCACCTGTGCACTTGTATTGCTGGGTTGCATCTCTACATCCCTGAGTTGCCACTGCAATCTCTCGTTGTCTCCTGAAACACGAAAAAATTCTCTGTACCGTCCTTTCTGTGGAGACAACTGGAAATCAGATGGGACAACCGTCACTTTCATTCCTAATTTCGAGGGCAGTTTTGCATTTGTCTCCTCCACTGTATCCTGTATCCTTTTTATTTTAAGTTCTAGATCCGTTATCCGTTCTTGCTGTTCCCGTTGTCTGGATTCACCATCCCAAAGATGGAATGCAAGCCAGTCTACCGTTAGATTCTGTCTCTTCCTGGCTTTCAATCTTTGTTCCAATCTTTCCAATCGACTTCGCTCAAATGTACCATCTCTTGGAAACTCCTCATCATGTCCCTTTGTCCACAAATACCAATTCTCGACCTGCCTTATAGCTTCTGCACCATAACGGTCGTACATATGATGTGTACAAGTACCTTTTTGTGGAATCTCTGGTTGTCCTTGTGTATTCTTGCAGGCTCCATTTCCCATTCTGCCTTTTATCAAAGTAGCGTTGGATGTGTTGTAGTTTGTTCCTCTAAAGCTTCACTCGTACCTCCAGGAAGGGTCTCTCCACCTGTTCACACGGTGATTTTCAGAGAATCTCCCTCAGCCGTGGCTTTTGCTCAATCCAATCTCACAGATCAGTATTTGCAGATGAGCCGGAGGGTCAGTATGAAATGGGTGAATCCTCAGGTGTCTGCTCTGTTGACGGGGAAATCACACAATGGTAACCGCACATATATATCTGTATATAAACTCACCACCTCGCTCAATTTTCCCAGGTTGTCTCCACATTGTTAATATCTCGCAAAGATATCAAAGCTTCTTTCTTGAGACCGCATTTTCATCAATCAAACAATCAATATATTCAATTCAATTTATTCAGTTCAATTTATTCAGTTAAATTTATTCAATTAAATTCAATCAATTAGATTCAATCAATTAATAATTCAATCAATTATTCAATTTCAATTAATTCATCAATATTCATCAATAAATCAAATAATCATTTTGGATGACTCCTTGCATAAGCCCTTTCCCCAATGATGTCAGGACAGGTCCATCGATTGACCGTCACCTCTGGTTCGTACCTCATGTTAATTGATGAATCACCGTCCTGTCCTAGGGTCATATCTGACATATTTCCCCATTTTGCCTGGTCTCCACAAATTTTCTTTGCAACCACTAAAGGCAACTCATCCTTCATTCGTGAGACAGCCAAAATGGATGGCAGATACTAAAGTTCTTTGGGAAAAATATCTCATCATTTTTCTTTTAATAGTACCCAAAATCTCTTGGCAATATAAATTTCGTAAAACTCCTGAAATGGGACTGTCAAATTCCTTCAATCATGCTAAATTTTGAAACTCCATCGCTTGTAATACCCAATTTATCCCATAGGGCTTGAAAGTTCTTTCCCAAGTTCATGCAGCATTCTGCATTTGAACCCTATGATATCATTCATAATAATCATCATGATTTTATAGTCATGGTCCTATCATAATCATCTATTTAAAACGAACATTTCCTTTATCACCACAGCTATGTGGTATAATCAACAATAGAATAAAACTGTACATAGCAACAGGCTACCTCATGGCCACTTAGTATACCTATTGACAATAAGTCATAACAATATCGAATAATCATTGAACAATTCAAAAATCGCTTCCACTGCTCCAGCCGCAGCATTCGTTATTTTGTTTGCTCATTCACTATTCCTGATTCGTCATCAAGGATCTCTATCATCACACAGCGTACTTAATTCCGCATTTTAATGAGAATTCAACAGGAATTTACGACTCAAAGGAAAAAGAACGAGCAGACCTTTTGCAGGATGATCGTTACAAAATCGTTACATATATTAAAGTATTTATAATGTCGACAAATCATATCTTAATTCTTACAAGATTTGGTTCTTTGAATAAATCACAGCACCGGGAGAACCAGCTCCAAAAATGGATCTTTGTGTTTATTCAGCACCCTAGTAATTGGTTCTTTGTGTACTAATTACACAGCACCCAGGCCCCGCTCATATGGATCTTTGTGCAGCGCTGCACAGCACCTGAGCAAAAGGGGTTTCATCTACATTTTCCCTATCCGGTGTACCATCCGTGATATTTGTTTGCTCATTCACTATTCCTGATTCGTCATCAAGGATCTCCATCATCACACAGCGTACTTAATTCCGCATTTTAATGAGAGTTCAACAGGAATTTACGACTCAAAGGAAAAAGAACGAGCAGACATTTTGCAGGACGATAACTGGAATTAGTCGTGAAAATATATCCAAATACACAAAAATACACACCCACACAAATAAACAACATTTATTCCGTTTAACAGAACAAACATTTCCTCTATCATGACATGCATGTCTTCAAAATTATATGACCAAGAGAAAAAGTAAAACTAATTAAAACTGCAGGCAGTGATAATCCGGGGACCATACCGCTCCATCCTGATTGGACGAGTGCGTGCTAGAGTCGTTAACAACGACAGTCCAGATCCGATTGTTCAAATTTCAACTCAATCGATCGAAAAATGAACGCAGGGATGCATTTTAAAGGTGCAGTGGCACTAACTGAGTTGCCACGAATATGGCCACGAAATTGCCAATATGGCCATCACAAAATATTTTCCTTAATCAATTGGCTCATAGCATAACCAATCTGTAAGTATTTCATCCGAAGATGTATTTCTGAGGACTTTTAATTAAATAAGTCATTTATAAATCAACGAGTTAATTTATTAAATGATTAATCAATAAATCAATATTTTCCTTGACAGCCACATCACTTGGTCAGTGTCATGTCCAAATATCAGCTTCCTTACTCAAAAGGTGCCTGAGTTAATGTAATGTAATTACTGTAATAAGATTACTGCAATTACTGTAATGATTACTGTAATTACTGTAATTACCGGAACTGTAATTACTGTAATTACCTCAGGTAATTACTGTAATGTAATTACTGTAATTTAATAAGAAATGTAATTAATTAAATAAGTACTTCTATAATCTCTCATAATTAAATAACTCGTGAATTCTTATCCGGTTTATTTAACATTTGCGTGTCCCCAAAACGTTGGAGCAAAACGTTGCAACAACGAAAGTAAAACGTTGTAGCGACGTTGTGGAAACGTCAGCAAAACCCAACATTTGAATGTTCCCAAAACGTTAGAGCAAAACGTTGCAACAACGAAAGTGAAACGTTGTGGCGACGTTGTGGAAACGTTAGCACAACCCAACATTTGAATGTTCCCAAAACGTTGGAGCAAAACGTTGCAACAACGAAAGTGAAACGTTGTGGCGACGTTGTGGAAACGTTAGCAAAACCCAACATTTAAATGTTCACAAAACGTTGGAGCAAAACGTTGCAACAACGAAAGTGAAACGTTGTGGCAACGTTGTGGAAACGTTAGCACAACCCAACATTTGAATGTTCCCAAAACGTTGGAGCAAAACGTTGCAACAACGAAAGTAAAACGTTGTAGCGACGTTGTGGAAACGTTAGCAAAACCCAACATTTAAATGTTCACAAAACGTTGGAGCAAAACGTTGCAACAACGAAAGTGAAACGTTGTAGCGACGTTGTGGAAACGTTAGCAAAACTCAACATTTAAATGTTCCCAAAACGTTGGAGCAAAACGTTGCAACAACGAAAGTAAAACGTTGTAGCGACGTTGTGGAAACGTTAGCAAAACTCAACATTTAAATGTTCCCAAAACGTTGGAGCAAAACGTTGCAACTACGAAAGTGAAACGTTGTAGCGACGTTGTGGAAACGTTAGCAAAACTCAACATTTAAATGTTCCCAAAACGTTGGAGCAAAACGTTGCAACAACGAAAGTGAAACGTTGTGATTAATCAATAAATCAATATCCCATTAAAATCCCATTAAAATCCCATATCTTGTCACCCTTTGCATTGTTGAAAGCAATTAATTCCATAACTTAATATTACCTCAATTTATATATACTAGGGCGTGCCCGCACGTACGTGCTTGCCCGTACGTGCTTGCAAAAAAAAAAAACATGCGTGCAAACAACAACAACAAAAAACTTTGAAACCACGTGGCAGTAACGACCACAGAACCCCCCTTCTATTTACATGCAATGGTTTGGTCCATTCGCAAAGCCAAAGCGAACGACCACAGAACCCCCCCTTCTATTTACATGAAATGGTTTGGTCCATTCGCAAAGCCAAAACGAACGACCACAGAACCCCCCCTCTATTCACATGAAATGGTTTGGTCCATTCGCAGAGCCAAAGCGAACGGCTTGCGAGTACGGTGACCATACCTTGGGACCCACTTGTCCGATTAATTTCAAACCTTGACAAATTTTCCATTCCTTCCCTTCCTGATCTTTCGATGTAGGGCTGGGTTCTTTTTTTAGGATCATGTTGCATCGAGCATTATTTTCCAAAACAGTGTGAACATTAAACCACACCAAAACCTCTGACATCCCACCATTAACACCTATTGTAAGCGTGCCGAATCAGTAAGCATCACCCCTTCTATGAGCCTCGACCAGAGGGTGGTTGTTACTCACAAACACTCGTCGCTAGCTGTTCCATTGTCTGCCGATTCCCACTCTGCTGTTTTTGTCTTTGGAACAGCCCTTAAACTAACACCAAGCAGAAAACGCTTTGCTTCTCGCAAAACGTCCGCCAATGGGAAGTAAAGGGAGGGAAAAGGAGCGGGAGGAAGAGACAGGGTGCCGGAATGGACATGAGGGACAATGAGGGACAGTGAGGGAGTGTTGGTATGCAATTTTTATCCAATCGCCATCTTTCACAGTAATTCTGGACCGGCATGAGGTGGGATTGTCTGTCATGAATTTATTTGTTGATCGAACGAGTTTTAATTTGTCTAAATCCGACCAGTCGTTCCAAAGATATAAGCCTTTTTGTCGCAATACCATAAATTGGAATGAGGTAAAAATATATATATATAAATATAATTCCCTTTCCCGGTTCCCTGTCGCTCGCCGAGCGCCGAGCAAGTCGCTCGCTCGCCGAGCAAGTCGAGTGCTTTGAACAAGTGCAAAAAAAAGAAGTACTTTATACGTGTACGGGTGGGTAAACGAGTGTACCGGCCTTACACGTCCTGGAAGCAAATGGTCGCAAGGTGCACGCTTGCTCCGTTTGCTCCCAGGTCACAGTAAGACCCTTAATGACCAGCGCAAAAATACGTATTTACAGAAATCATTTAGAAAAAAAAAACACGAATAAATTGCTACAGTCGTTTATCGAAGTACCATTCGTGATGGCTCACGCCACCTATCGCGGCATCGGTGCGCACGGAACCCCCCAGAACCGCCTCCTTCCCCATGTATGTACAAAACGATTTCCAAGTTCGTCATCATATTGGACAAAACAAGACACACTCACCTTTTTTTTTAAAGATTTGTTCGTACAATTGATGTCAGCGGTGCCTCCATATTGTAGGGGAATTTGTAGCTGAGAGACTCAGGACTCCAATGACCGGACACAGGTTTACAAAAGGTCTGGTTTATTAACTGGTTATTCACTTCATTCCATTTACCAAATAATACCGCATAATATAATGGATCAGGTTAACCCTTTTCGCATGGTCCTTCTCGTTCGGCTGATGTTCCTCTGCCACTCCCGTTGGTCAGAGCTTCTGGTAGCAAGTTCTGTCGACTCCACGTTTGCTCTCGTTTATATGGACAAACTGGACTTAATCCCCTCTCCGCTAATGCCCCGAGGTCATGCATGTACCAAGTCCTGGTATCAGCTCGCTCCCCTCCTGTTGTGAGTTCCGTTTACCAAACGATAGGGGGGTGCTTCAGCCAGGGGCTGTGACCAGGTGGACAAGAGATTATCATGTTCGGGCGCATTCCTGACACTCATTTACAAACTCGTCTTTCACAGAGTTTGCATGTAAAATGTATCTGCTTTGTTACCAGGTTAATTAATAAGTTACCAGTGCCAATTAATAAGTTACACTGAGTTACACTTCCACACAACCAAGGGCACAAGGGCAACCAAGTGTTATTTCCTATGCTTCATGAGGTGGAGAGGGCATCCATGACAACATGAGGACATATTAACAGCCAGAGTAAGCATTACTAGACAACCTGCATCATCCTTTGAATACCATATCCTTAGATGTTCTTCTATTTTCCAGTATAGATTATTTCTGATTAGTGCTCGTATTTTAGTGTATTATATATACATTAATTGGCATTGAAGGCTCTGCATGGTACAGGTCGCATGCTACCCCTCCCTAAATAATATTTTTGCCCTGGAAATACTGGTACATTAATAACTGGTATTATAGTCCTATAGTCCTATGCACAACTGTTTCAGACGCAGCATGTCACAGTGGTCAAGAGCTGTATGGGTTGAGGGAACCACAGAAGAAGAGGGTGTCATCCCCTCTGTGTGGGTCAAAGATAGATCTGTGTACTGGCCGCCAGGTGCCAGTGCAGCCCAGGCTATGAAGGACCAGCGAATGCCAAACAAGAAGTGGCAAAAATTCCCCCTGATCAAGATCAAATTAACCTCAGGTGACTGTTTAGTCAAATATGTAAACTAGTTAACCACTGCAAAACATGTGCTCGTGCTTCAAAAGGTTGATGGTAAATTGAAACAATTTCCCTACGATGCGTTTCAGCGAGTAAGGCAGAGTGCGAAAGATATGACGACACAACAACAGCAGAACTAGATGACAGCGATGAAGAAGAAACAGGAGAGAAACGCAAAAAGAAGAAGAAAATCTACAATGACTGTATCATGGGTGTGTATGTGGAAAATATTAGGAAATCTGTTTCTAGTTATTTTTCAAACATAATGTTAACTGTAACATCTGTTTTGCATGTTAATGTTATGTTCAGGTTTGATCTCTCCAGACTCTCCAGTGGAAAGTGACCATGAGAACAAGGATGACAGAGATTCTGCCCAACTGGAAATGGAGAACCTCGATCTGCCATCACCACCTCCGAAGATTGCTCGTAAGGTTGTGTGTCATTCGTCACCCATCCCGTCCACATTGAAGCAACAATCAAGATCATCCCCCAGTGGCAAGGAAAGGTCAAGGTCCTGCACACCTCCTAGCCGCAAGGAGAGGTCAAAGCCCCCAGCACCTGCCAGCCACAAGAAGATGCCAAGGTCCCCAACACCCCCTAGCCGCAAGGAGAGGTCAAAGCCCCGAACACCCATCCCGTCCACATCGAAGCAACAATCAAGATCATCCCCCAGTGGCAAGGAAAGGTCAAGGTCCTGCACACCTCCTAGCCGCAAGGAGAGGTCAAAGCCCCCAGGACCTGCCAGCCACAAGGAGAGGTCAAGGTCCCCAACACACACCAGCCGCAAAGAGAGGTCAAGGCCCCCAACACCCGCCAGCTGCAGGGAGAGGTCAAGGCCCCCAACACCTGCCAGCCACAAGAAGAGGTCAAGGTCCCCGACACACACCAGCTGCAGGGAGAGGTCAAGGCCCCCAACACACACCAGCCACAAGGAGAGGTCAAGGTCCCCAACACACACCAGCCGCAAGGAGAGGTCAAGGCCCCAACACACACCAGCCACAAGGAGGGGTCAAGGTCCCCGACACACACCAGCCGCAAGGAGAGGTCAAGGCCCCTGACACACACCAGCTGCAAGGAGAGGTCAAGGTCCCCAACACCCCCTAGCCACAGGGAGAGGTCAAGGTCCCCGACACACCCCAGCCGCAAGGAGAGGTCAAAGTCGAGATTGAGGTCCATGACGCCCATTAGCGATACAGGCCATGAATATCGTTTTGCTGTATGGTCGGGCAAAGGGAAAGGAAAGGGGAAAGGGAAGGGGAAGTCAAACAACAGCTACATGTATAGGTCTATGTCTAGGTCCTTGACACCCTTGGCCCATGGCTCAAGGTCACACTCCTTGTCCAGGTCGGTGTCTAGTGGGCGATCTAGGTCCAGATCCTGGTCGAGTCAAGGCGATGGCAGAAGAATTTCAAAGACAACTTCTGCCTGGATTGGGCCTGCCAACCCGCCGTCGGCAAGACAGGGACATTCAGATGTCTTCCCAATGACTGAAGCAAGTAAGCTTTGAAGTGTTTGTCTTTTGTGTGTGGAAGAAATATTTAACAATATTGATGGAAAATTCAAAGTACATTACATCCTCCTTCATATTATTATACCAGCAGCAAGGAGGTAGCTATGTTAAGAGTTTTCTGGTAAATACATGTAGAGGTCCTTTTTGAATGTTCTAAAACATTGTGCCCTTTATCTTAGAATTCCAGCAAAAGGTGATGTTCCTCCTGACAGAAATCAGGGATGAGGTCAAGAGTCTTGGCAAGAGAATCGAGCCTGATGAGTCCAGCTTCCATCTCGTCAAGATGGACACAGAAGACGAGTTCTACGAGATGGAGGAAACCTTGGCAGATCAGAACAAACAACAATTACTGGTGAGGAAAGAAGCAAAAACAAGAAAACAACAATGGAATAAATAGTGTATAATATCTAGTAGAGTAATCAAATCGGCTTGGAAGGATGCATAATCTGACATATCAGTTAGGTAAAATATATCAATCTCTGGCTAATACCTGATGGCTGAAGATAGATGCACGGTTTTCTTTTCAGACTGCCCGACTGAAAACTATTGGTGGTGTTTCGATCAAGGACAATGTCAAAGAAGTGATGAAGAAGTAAGTTCCGTGACAATAAATTCCCAGGACTGAAATTTGTTCTTGACTACAAAAATTCAAATGTTACTGCCTACCCTTTTAATAATTTTGCGTTTTATGTAAGAATATAACAAAAAACAAAAAGACAATAATAGTTATAATTTTCTGTGCTTTTAATTTATTAAATATTTTGTTTTCTCTCAACAGACTGATGACAAACAAGCTCATGGCTCTGATGAACATGTCGGGGGCGGGAGGCAAGTTGGCCTTCAGCAAGACGAGGCTTTTCAATGCTGTCCAAGGTATGCTACTTTGCACAGGTTACATACTCAGTGTCCAGCTGTACAAACCACCTGTGAACTGATTTTAACTAAACATTGTTTAACACAATTTTTTGAAATCCTGTTAAAAGCTTCATGTTCTCTACATCATAAACATGGTGATATCCATCATTAACTTTCTGTTCTTTCTGTTTTGTTCTGTAGCTGGTGTTCTGGCGCAGCAGAAAGGGAGCAGCGAAAGCATGGAGACGCATGCCGTAGGGAATAACCTGAAACACGCCCCGGACAGGAGGGGAGGTGGTGGCACAGAGAAGACAGAAGAGAACTGAAATTCAAATAGCTTTGAACAGCAGTGGAAAATAAAAGTGTTAATTACCACTTGATCCTACTTTGTCACGTTATGATTTGGCATAAATTACAGAGTTCTGAGGTGAAATAATGATGAAATGAGGTTGAAAACCGACGTTGATTCCATGTTGATTCAATGTTGAAAACTAACGTTGATATCCAGTCTAAACCTGACGTTGGATCAACGTTGGAAACCAACGTTGTATCAATGTTGGAAAAACGACGTTTATTCAACATTCGAAAAATGACGTTGATCCAATTTGCAAATCCAACTCGTTTTCAACGTCGGGTCCACGTCGAATCTTGACATTCATTCAACGTGGATCCAATGTCTGTGTGCCTACTGGGTTGTAGGTTCGACTCCTACCTGGCTCAAAACTTATTTTGACTTCATTTTTAGCAATATTTGATGAAGTCACGTGGTCGCTTTGCTTCTTAAACATTTTTTCCTGAAGTTTCATTCATTGGAGTGGTAGTCCACCCTTTGGTGACGATTGAGTAACCTTGGTCACCTCTTTAAAATACGGTCGCGACCCTCGCGTCAAGGATTTGGAAACAGATCACGTGATATTCCCGTTCCAAACCTGATTTTTTAGTTCTACTTCCTTGTCGACCAGAGAAACCCAAGGTATCACCGCCATCGGAACGAGGGGCAAACTGGGCTCAAGTCTAGACACCAAACTCTCCTCCAAACTCTCCTCCTTTGGTATCCATGGAAATCTCCACGCATGGCTGGCGGACTTCCTCTCTAGTCGTCGTCAACGTGTGGCCCTGAATGGGTTTCTCTCATCTCCTCTTCCTGTTCAGGCTGGAGTTCCCCAAGGCAGTGTTCTGGGCCCCGTGCTTTTTCTGGTCTTCATCAATGATCTCTCTGACTCTCTCGAAAATCCTCTCTATCTCTTTGCTGATGACTCCACTCTCTACCGCTCCATTCCTCTTCCCTCAGATCGGCAGTCTGCTGCCTCCTCACTCTCTGAAGACCTGGACAAAATCACAGACTGGTCAAACAAGTGGAACATGTCTTTCAATCCTGACAAATCTCACACTCTTACTATGTCTCTCCGAAAAGATCGACTGGACAACCCTCCCATCTACTTTCTCAACAATCCTCTCCAAGAAGTTCTGTCGCTCAAGATTTTGGGTCTCACTATCTGCCATGATCTTTCTTGGGAAAACCACATTTCCAAGCTGGCCTCCAAAGCCAGTCGCCGACTGGGCATCCTCCGTCGTGCGAAGTCCTTCCTCGGCACACCTGAGCTCCTCACCACATACAAGGCTTTCATCCGCAGCTCAATGGAATACTGTTCTCCCCTATGGGCCGGTGCTCCTGCCTCACACCTAGCTCGGCTTCACGCTGTTGAAACCAAAGCTTTCAGAATTATTGGAATCTCCCGCGATGAAGCTATCTCTGAGGGCCTTTCACTCACTCACCGCAGGCAGGTAGGTGGTCTTTCTGTCTTCTACCGACTCCTCTCCGGCCTTGCACCCCCAGCTCTCTCTGTGCTCTGTCCCCCAAATATTCCTACAGGTCGCACAAGATCTGCCAGCAACCCTCTGATGGTTAAACTGCCGAAATCTCGGCTCTCTGCTCACCTTCACTCTTTAATTCCTCTTTTCTCCCGCCTCTGGAACAAACTCCCTCACTCCCTTCAATCCCACTCCTCCCTCCAGGTCTTTAAAACAGCTGTTCACCACCATCTCTTATCTTCCCCCATCCAAAACCTTGATCTTTTCTACCCCCGCTAATTCACCCCAGATCCACCTTGTTTGAAATTCCAACTTCTTTCCTGGAAGTCCTGGCAGTGTCCATATGTTTTATACCTCTCCCACCGCCCCCTTCCCATGCCCCCCCCCCAAAGCCCTCGCCCTCTCTCAGATCTCTCGATGTCTCCATGTCTCTCGGTCCCTGCTCTCAAATGTTGTGTTTGTGTCCTTCCCCCTCTCTCCCCATCTTGTCTACCGCTCCCGATGTTATATGTTTTATGTGTCGGTTTGTCTTTCTGTGTGATTAATGTTCGCTCTTTCACGAGCCGCGATCTTGTATACAAAAAAAGAGAAAAAAAAAAAAAAAAAAAAGTCTTTCACAAACGTGCTGGCCAGGCCTGACATTCAACTACATTTAGGGCAAAATTTATGATTTGTTCAGGGTGCCTACGACAGCTCGACTGTTCTTCCAGAAGAACGCCGCCGGATCTTCAACGTCCAACAACTAATGCTGACAGATGGGACGCCAAATTTAATGTCCAACGTCTGAATTCAAGCAGAGTTCAGAAAAGATCGTATGAAGTCAAGGTGGATTCAGAAAAGGTCGGATGAAGTCAAGGTGGGTTCAGAAAAGATCATGTGAAGTCCAGCAGGGTTCAGAAAGAGGACGTAGGAGGTCCAGCAGGGTTGAGAAAGAGGTCGTAGTAGGTCCAGCAGGTTTGAGAAAGAGGTCGTAGTAGGTCCAGCAGGGTTCAGAAAGAGGTCATGTGAAGTCCAGCAGGGTTCAGAAAGAGGTCATGTGAAGTCCAGCAGGGATCAGAAAGAAGTCATGTGAAGTCCAGCAGGGATCACAAAGAGGCCATGTGAAGTCCAGCAGGGTACAGAAAGAGGTCATGTGAAGTCCAGCAAGGTTCAGAAAGAGGTCATGTGAAGTCCAGCACGGTTCAGAAAGATATCGAAGGAAGTCCAGCAGGGTTCAGAAAGATGTCGTTGGAGGTCAAGCAGGGAACAGAAAGTGATCGCAGTAGGTCCAGCAGGGTTCAGAAATAGGTCGCAGTAGGTCCAGCAGGGTTCAGAAAGAGGTCGTAGGAGGCCCAGCATGGTTCAGAAAAATGTCGAAGGAAGTCCAGCAGGGTACAGAAAGAGGTCGCAGGAGGTCCAGCAGGGTTCAGAAAGAGGTCGTAGGAGGCCCAGCAGAGTTCAGAAAGAGGTCGTAGTAGGTCCAGCAGGGTTCAGAAATAGGTCGTAGTAGGTCCAGCAGGGTTCAGAAAGAGGTCGTAGGAGGCCCAGCATGGTTCAGAAAAATGTCGAAGGAAGTCCAGCAGGGTACAGAAAGAGGTCGCAGGAGGTCCAGCAGGGTTCAGAAAGAGGTCGTAGGAGGCCCAGCAGAGTTCAGAAAGAGGTCGTAGTAGGTCCAGCAGGGTTCAGAAATAGGTCGTAGTAGGTTCAGCAGGGTTCAGAAAGAGGTCATGTGAAGTCCAGCAGGGATCAGAAAGAAGTCATGTGAAGTCCAGCAGGGTTCAGAAAGAAGTCATGTGACGTCCAGCAGGGTTGACAAAGAGGTCATGTGAAGTCCAGCAGGGATCAGAAAGAAGTCATTTGAAGTCCAGCAGGGTTGAGAAAGAGGTCATGTGAAGTCCAGCAGGGTTCAGAAAGAAGTCATGTGAAGTCCAGCAGGGTTCAGAAAGAAGTCATGTGACGTCCAGCAGGGATCAGAAAGAGGTCATGTGAAGTCCAGCAGGGTTCAGAAAGAGGTCATGTGAAGTCTCGCAGGGTTCAGAAAAGTTGGTGCATTTATTTGTGAACCGGAGTAATTCCGAGTACTTGTCAGAGGCCTTTGAACGCGTGGCTCAGGAACATGCACGTCTGCGACAACTGGAGACCCCTCACGTTCATCACTCATTATTGCAGCACTAAAACATATTAGTAGGAGTGGTATTTAGTAGTCACGTGGGCCAGTGGCACAATCGATAACACGTCTGAATACAAATCAGAAGGTTGTAGGTTCGACTCCTACCTGGCTCAAAACTTCTTTTGACCACTTTTCGCAATATTTAATGAAGTCACGTGGTGGCTTTGCTTCTTGAACATATTTTCCGAAAGTATAATTCATTGGAGTGGTAGTCCACCCCATGGTGACGATTGAGTGACCTTGGTCACCTCATTAAAATACTGTCGCGACCCTCACGTCAAGGATTTGGCAACAGATCACGTGATCTTCCCGTTCCAAACATGCTTTTTTGGTTCTACTTCCTTGGGGACCAGAGAAACCCAATATATCACCGCCATCGGAACGAGGGTCAAGCTGGGCTCAAGTCTTTCACGAACCTGCTGGCCAGGCCCAACGTTCAAATATGGTTGGAGGAGGAATTTGTCATTTGTTCAGGCTGCCTGCGAAAGCTCGCCCATGCTTCGTGAAGTACACTGGGATCTTCAACCTCAACCAACGAAGACTGGCAGACCGTCAGTCAAAAGGCACGGTCATGTGAAGTCAAGCAGGGTTCAGAAAGTTGTCGTAGGAAGTCCAGCAGGGGACAGAAAGAGGTCGCACTAGGTCCAGCAGGGTTCAGAAAGAGGTCGTAGTAGGTCCAGCAGGGTTCAGAAATAGGTCGTAGTAGGTCCAGCAGGGTTCAGAAAGAGGTCCTGTGAAGTCCAGCACGGATCAGAAAGAGGTCATGTGAAGTACAACAGGGTTTAGAAATAGGTCGTAGTAGGTCCAGCAGGGTTCAGAAAGAGGTCGTAGTAGGTCCAGCAGGGTTCAGAAATAGGTCGTATTAGGTCCAGCAGGGTTCAGAAAGAGGTCCTGTGAAGTCCAGCACGGATCAGAAAGAGGTCATGTGAAGTACAGCAGGGTTCAGAAAGAGGTCGTTGGAGGTCAAGCAGGGTACAGAAAGTGATCGCAGTAGGTCCAGCAGGGTTCAGAAAGAGGTCACGTGAAGTCCAGCAGGGATCAGAAAGAAGTCATGTGAAGTCCAGCAGGGATCAGAAAGAGGTCATGTGAAGTCAAGCAGGGTACAGAAAGAGGTCATGTGAAGTCCAGCAAGGTTCAGAAAGAGGTCATGTGAAGTCCAGCAGGGTTCAGAAGATATCGAAGGAAGTCCAGCAGGGTTCAGAAAGATGTCGTTGGAGGTCAAGCAGGGAACAGAAAGTGATCGCAGTAGGTCCAGCAGGGTTCAGAAAGAGGTCGTAGGAGGTCCAGCAGTGTTCAGAAATAGGTCGCAGTAGGTCCAGCAGGGTTCAGAAAGAGGTCATGTGAAGTCCAGCAGGGTTCAGAAAGAGGTCATGTGAAGTCTAACAGGGTTCAGAAAAGTTGGTGCATTCATTTGTGAACAGGAGTCATTCCGAGTACTTGTCAGAGGCATTTTCACGCGTGGCTCAGGGACATGCACGTCTGCGACAACTGGATACCCCTGACGTTCATCACTCATTATTGCAGCACTAAAACATATTAGTAGGAGTGGTATTTAGTAGTCACGTGGGCCAGTGGCGCAATGAATAACACGTCTGACTACGAATTAGAAGGTTGGAGGGTTCTACTCCTGCCTGGCTCAAAACTTATTTTGATTTCACTTTTCACAATATTTAATGAAGTCACGTGGTCGCTTTGCTTCTTGAACATATTTTCCTGAAGTATAATTCAGAGGAGTGGTAGTCCACCCCTTGGTGACGATTGAGTGACCTTGGTCACCTTTTTAAAATACGGTCGTGACCCTCGCGTCAAGGATTTCGCAACAGATCACGTGATCTTCCCGTTCCAAACCTGCTTTTCTGGGTCACTTCCCTGGGGACCAGAGAAACCCAAGGTATCACCACCATCGGAACGAGGGTCAAGCGGGGCTCAAGTCTTTCACGAAACTGCTGGCCAGACCCAACGTTCAAATATGGTTGGAGGAGGAATTTGTCATTTTTTCAGGCTGAATGCGAAAGCTCGCCCATGCTTCGTGAAGTACACTGGGATCTTCAACGTCAACCAACAAAGACTGGCAGACCGTCAGTCAAAAGGCACGGTCATGTGAAGTCAAGCAGGGTTCAGAAAGATGTCGTAGGAAGTCCAGCAGGGTTCAGAAAGAGGTCATGTGAAGTCCAGCAGTGTTCAGAAAGATGTCGAAGGAAGTCCAGCAGGGTACAGAAAGAGGTCGAAGTAGGTCCAGCAGGGTTCAGAAAGAGGTCGTAGGAGGTCCAGCAGGGTTCAGAAAGAGGTCGTAATCGGTCCAGCAGGGTTCAGAAATAGGTCGTAGTAGGTCCAGCATGGTTCAGAAAGAGGTCATGTGAAGTCCAGCAGGGATCAGAAAGAAGTCATGTGAAGTCCAGCAGGGTTCAGAAAGAGGTCATGTGAAGTCCAGCAGGGTTCAGAAAGAGGTCATGTGAAATCCATCAGGGATCAGAAAGAAGTCATGTGAAGTCCAGCAGGGTTCAGAAAGAGGTCATGTGAAGTCCAGCAGGGTTTAGAAAGAGGTCATGTGAAGTCCAGCAGGGTTCAGAAAGAGGTCTTGTGAAGTACAGCAGGGTTCAGAAAGAGGTCGTAGTAGGTCCAGCAGGGTTCAGAAAAGTTGTAGCATTCATTTGTGAACAGGAGTAATTCCGAGTACTTGTCAGAGGCCATGGTGCGGGTGGCTCAGGGACATGCACGTCAGCGACAACCGCAGACCCCTCACATTCATCACTCATTATTGCAGCACTAAAACATATTAGTAGGAGTGGTATTTCGTAGTCACGTGGGTCAGTGGCGCAATGGATAACGTGTCTGACTACGAATCCGAAGGTTGGAGGGCTCGACTCCTGCCTGGCTCAAAACTTATTTTGACTTCACTTTTCGCAATATTTAATGAAGTCACATGGTCGCTTTGCTTCTTGAAGATATTTTCCTGAAGTATAATTCATTGGAGTGTTCGTCCACCCCTCGGTGAAGATTGATTGACCTTGGTCACCTCTTTAAAATGCGGTCGCGACCCTCGCGTCAAGGATTTGGGAACAGATCACGCGATCTTCCCGTTCCAAACCTGCTTTATTGGTTATACTTCCTTGGGGACCAGAGAAACCCAAGATATCACCGCCATTGGAACGAGGGTCAAGCTGGGCTCAAGTCTTTCACGAACCTGCTGGCCAGGCCCAACGTTCAAATATGGTTGGAGGAGGAATTTGTCATTTGTTCCGGCTGCCTGCGAAAGCTCGCCCATGCTTCGTGAAGTACACAGGGATCTTCAACGTCCACCAACGAAGACTGGCAGACCGTCAGTCAAAAGGCACGGTCATGTGAAGTCAAGCAGGGTTCAGAAAGATGTCGTAGGAAGTCCAGCAGGGTTCAGAAAGAGGTCATGTGAAGCCCAGCAGGGTTCAGAATGATGTCGAAGGAAGTCCAGCAGGGTTCAGAAAGATGTCGTAGGAGGTCAAGCAGGGTTCAGAAAGAGGTCAGAGGAGGTTCAGCAGGGTCAGAAAGAGGTCATATGATGTCCAGCAGGGTACAGAAAGAGGTCGCAGTAGGTCCAGCAGGGTTCAGAACAGGTCATAGGAGGTCCAGCAGGGTTCATAAAGAGGTCGTAGTAGGTCCATCAGGTTGAGAAAGAGGTCGTAGTAGGCCTAGCAGGGTTCAGAAAGAGGTCATGTGAAGCCCAGCAGGGATCAGATAGAAGTCATGTGAAGTCCAGCAGGGATCAGAAAGAGGTCATGTGAAGTCCAGCAGGGTACAGAAAGAGGTCATGTGAAGTCCAGCAAGGTTCAGAAAGAGGTCATGTGAAGTCCAGCAGGGTTCAGAAAGATATCGAAGGAAGTCCAGCAGGGTTCAGAAAGATGTCGTTGGAGGTCAAGCAGGGAACAGAAAGTGATCACAGTAGGTCCAGCAGGGTTCAGAAAGATGTCGTAGGAAGTCCAGCACGGTTCAGAAAGAGGTCATGTGAAGTCCAGCAGGGTTCAGAAAGAGGTCATGCGAAGTACAGCAGGGTTCAGAAAGAGGTCGCAGTAGGTCCAGCAGGGTTCAGAAAGAGGTCGTAGTCGGTCCAGCAGGGTTCAGAAAGAGGTCCTAGTAGGTCCAGCAGGTTTCAGAAATAGGTCGTAGTAGGTCCAGCAGGGTTCAGAAAGAGGTCATGTGAAGTCCAGCAGGGATCAGAAAGAAGTCATGTGAAGTCCAGCAGGGTTCAGAAAGAGGTCATGTGAAGTCCAGCAGGGTTCAGAAAGAGGTCATGTGAAGTCCAGCAGGGATCAGAAAGAGGTCATGTGAAGTACAGCACGGTTCAGAAAGAGGTCATTGGAGGTCAAGCAGGGTACAGAAAGTGATCGAAGTAGGTCCAGCAGGGTTCAGAAAGAGGTCATGTGAAGTCCAGCAGGGTTCAGAAAGAAGTCATGTGAAGTCCAGCAGGGTTCAGAAAGGAGTCATGTGAAGTCCAGCAGGGTTCAGATATAGGTCATGTGAAGTCCAGCAGGGTTCAGATAGAGGTCATGTGAAGTCCAGCAGGGTTCAGAAAGAGGTCGCAGTAGGTCCAGCAGTGTTCAGAAAGAGGTCATGTGAAGTCCAGCAGGGTTCAGAAAGAGGTCAGAGGAGGTTCAGCAGGGTTCAGAAAGAGGTCACAGGAGGTCCAGCAGGGTTCAGAAAGAGGTCATGTGAAGTCCAGCAGGGTCCAGGAAGAGGTCATGTGAAGTCCAGCTGGGTTCAGAAAGAAGTCATGTGAAGTCCAGCAGGGTTCAGAAAGAGGTCATGTGAAGTCCAGCAGGGTTCAGAAAGAGGTCATAGGAGGTCCAGCAGGGTACAGAAAGAGGTCGCAGTAGGTCCAGCAGGGTTCAGAAAGAGGTCATGTGAAGTCCAGCAGGGTCCAGGAAGAGGTCATGTGAAGTCCAGCAGGGTTCAGAAAGAAGTCATGTGAAGTCCAGCAGGGTTCAGAAAGAGGTCATGTGAAGTCCAGCAGGGTTCAGAAAGGAGTCATGTGAAGTCCAGCAGGGTTCAGATATAGGTCATGTGAAGTCCAGCAGGGTTCAGATAGAGGTCATGTGAAGTCCAGCAGGGTTCAGAAAGAGGTCATGTGAAGTCCAGCAGGGTTCAGGAAGAGGTCGCAGTAGGTCCAGCAGGGTTCAGAAAGAGGTCATGTGAAGTCCAGCAGGGTTCAGATAGAGGTCATGTGAAGTCCAGCAGGGTTCAGAAAGGAGTCATGTGAAGTCCAGCAGGGTTCATATATATGTCATGTGAAGTCCAGCATGGTTCAGATAGAGGTCGTGTGAAGTCCAGCAGGGTTCAGATAGAGGTCATGTGAAGTTCAGCAGGGTTCAGAAAGATGTCGTAGGAGGTCAAGCAGGGTTCAGAAAGAGGTCAGAGGAGGTTCAGCAGGGTTCAGAAAGAGGTCATAGGAGGTCCAGCAGGGTACAGAAAGAGGTCGCAGCAGGTCCAGCAGGGTTCAGAAAGAGGTCATGTGAAGTCCAGCAGGGTTCAGATAGAGGTCATGTGAAGTCCAGCAGGGTTCAGAAAGGAGTCATGTGAAGTCCAGCAGGGTTCAGATATATTTCATGTGAAGTCCAGCATGGTTCAGATAGAGGTCATGTGAAGTCCAGCAGGGTTCAGATATATTTCATGTGAAGTCCAGCAGGGTTCAGATATATGTCATGTGAAGTCCAGCATGGTTCAGATAGAGGTCGTGTGAAGTCCAGCAGGGTTCAGATAGAGGTCATGTGAAGTTCAGCAGGGTTCAGAAAGATGTCGTAGGAGGTCAAGCAGGGTTCAGAAAGAGGTCAGAGGAGGTTCAGCAGGGTTCAGAAAGAGGTCATGGGAGGTCCAGCAGGGTAAGGAAAGAGGTCGCAGTAGGTCCAGCAGGGTTCAGAAAGAGGTCATGTGAAGTCCAGCAGGGTTCAGATAGAGGTCATGTGAAGTCCAGCAGGGTTCAGAAAGGAGTCATGTGAAGTCCAGCAGGGTTCAGATATATGTCATGTGAAGTCCAGCATGGTTCAGATAGAGGTCGTGTGAAGTCCAGCAGGGTTCAGATAGAGGTCATGTGAAGTTCAGCAGGGTTCAGAAAGAGGTCATGTGAAGTCCAGCAGGGTTCAGAAAAGTTGGTGCATTCATTTGTGTTCAGCTGCAATTCCGAGTACTTGTCAGAGGCCTTTGTGCGCGTGGCTCAGGAACGTGCACGTCTGCGACAACCGGAGACCCCTTACGTTGATCACTCATTATTGCAGCACTAAAACATATTAGTAGGAGTGGTAGCTATTAGTCACATGGGCCAGTGGCGCAATGGATAACGCGTCTGACGACGAGTGAGAAGATTGTAGGTTCGACTCCTACCTGACTCAAAACTGATTTTGACTTCACCTTTAGCAATATTTAATGAAGTCGCGTGGTCGCTTTGCTTCTAAGACATATTTTCCTGAAGTCGAATTCATTGGAGTGGTCGTCCACCCCTTGGTGACGATTGAGTAACCTTGGTCACCTCTTTAAAATACAGTCGCGACCCTCGCGTCAAGGATTTGGCAACAGATTCCGTCATCTTCCCGTCCAAACCTGCTTTTTTAGTTCTACTTCCTTGTGGAACAGAGAAACCCAAGGTATCACCGCCATCGGAACGAGGGTCAAGCTGGGCTCAAGTCTTTCACGAACCTGCTGGAAAGGCCCAACGTTCAAATATGGTTGGAGGAGGAATTTGTCATTTGTTCCGGCTGCCTGCGAAAGCTCGCCCATGCTTCGTGAAGTACACTGGGATCTGCAACGTCGACCAACGAAGACTGGCAGACCGTCAGTGAAAAGGCACGGTCATGTGAAGTCCAGCAGGGTTCAGAAAGATGTCGTAGGAGGTCAAGCAGGTTTCAGAAAGAGGTCAGAGGAGGTTCAGCAGGGTTCAGAAAGAGGTCATAGGAGGTCCATCAGGGTACAGAAAGAGGTCGCAGTAGGTCCAGCAGGGTTCAGAAAGAGGTCATGTGAAGTCCAGCAGGGTTCAGATAGAGGTCATGTGAAGTCCAGCAGGGTTCAGAAAGAGGTCATGTGAAGTCCAGCAGGGTTCAGATAGAGGTCATGTGAAGTCCAGCAGTGTACAGAAAGAGGTCGCAGTAGGTCCAGCAGGGTTCAGAAAGAGGTCACGTGAAGTCCAGCAGGGATCAGAAAGAAGTCATGTGAAGTCCAGCAGGGATCAGAATGAGGTCATGTGAAGTCAAGCAGGGTACAGAAAGAGGTCATGTGAAGTCCAGCAAGGTTCAGAAAGAGGTCATGTGAAGTCCAGCAGGGTTCAGAAGATATCGAAGGAAGTCCAGCAGGGTTCAGAAAGATGTCGTTGGAGGTCAAGCAGGGAACAGAAAGTGATCGCAGTAGGTCCAGCAGGGTTCAGAAAGAGGTCGTAGGAGGTCCAGCAGTGTTCAGAAATAGGTCGCAGTAGGTCCAGCAGGGTTCAGAAAGAGGTCATGTGAAGTCCAGCAGGGTTCAGAAAGAGGTCATGTGAAGTCTAACAGGGTTCAGAAAAGTTGGTGCATTCATTTGTGAACAGGAGTCATTCCGAGTACTTGTCAGAGGCATTTTCACGCGTGGCTCAGGGACATGCACGTCTGCGACAACTGGAGACCCCTGACGTTCATCACTCATTATTGCAGCACTAAAACATATTAGTAGGAGTGGTATTTAGTAGTCACGTGGGCCAGTGGCGCAATGAATAACACGTCTGACTACGAATTAGAAGGTTGGAGGGTTCCACTCCTGCCTGGCTCAAAACTTATTTTGATTTCACTTTTCACAATATTTAATGAAGTCGCGTGGTCGCTTTGCTTCTTCAACATATTTTCCTGAAGTCGAATTCATTGGAGTGGTAGTCCACCCCTTGGTGACGATTGAGTGACCTTGGTCACCTTTTTAAAATACGGTCGTGACCCTCGCGTCAAGGATTTCGCAACAGATCACGTGATCTTCCCGTTCCAAACCTGCTTTTCTGGGTCACTTCCCTGGGGACCAGAGAAACCCAAGGTATCACCACCATCGGAACGAGGGTCAAGCGGGGCTCAAGTCTTTCACGAAACTGCTGGCCAGGCCCAACGTTCAAATATGGTTGGAGGAGGAATTTGTCATTTTTTCAGGTTGAATGCGAAAGCTCGCCCATGCTTCGTGAAGTACACTGGGATCTTCAACGTCAACCAACAAAGACTGGCAGACCGTCAGTCAAAAGGCACGGTCATGTGAAGTCAAGCAGGGTTCAGAAAGATGTCGTTGGAAGTCCAGCAAGGTTCAGAAAGAGGTCATGTGAAGTCCAGCAGTGTTCAGAAAGATGTCGAAGGAAGTCCAGCAGGGTACAGAAAGAGGTCGAAGTAGGTCCAGCAGGGTTCAGAAAGAGGTCGTAGGAGGTCCAGCAGGGTTCAGAAAGAGGTCGTAATCGGTCCAGCAGGGTTCAGAAATAGGTCGTAGTAGGTCCAGCATGGTTCAGAAAGAGGTCATGTGAAGTCCAGCAGGGATCAGAAAGAAGTCATGTGAAGTCCAGCAGGGTTCAGAAAGAGGTCATGTGAAGTCCAGCAGGGTTCAGAAAGAGGTCATGTGAAATCCATCAGGGATCAGAAAGAAGTCATGTGAAGTCCAGCAGGGTTCAAAAAGAGGTCATGTGAAGTCCAGCAGGGTTCAGAAAGAGGTCATGTGAAGTCCAGCAGGGTTCAGAAAGAGGTCTTGTGAAGTACAGCAGGGTTCAGAAAGAGGTCGTAGTAGGTCCAGCAGGGTTCAGAAAAGTTGTAGCATTCATTTGTGAACAGGAGTAATTCCGAGTACTTGTCAGAGGCCATGGTGCGGGTGGCTCAGGGACATGCACGTCAGCGACAACCGCAGACCCCTCACATTCATCACTCATTATTGCAGCACTAAAACATATTAGTAGGAGTGGTATTTCGTAGTCACGTGGGTCAGTGGCGCAATGGATAACGTGTCTGACTACGAATCCGAAGGTTGGAGGGCTCGACTCCTGCCTGGCTCAAAACTTATTTTGACTTCACTTTTCGCAATATTTAATGAAGTCACATGGTCGCTTTGCTTCTTGAAGATATTTTCCTGAAGTATAATTCATTGGAGTGTTCGTCCACCCCTCGGTGAAGATTGATTGACCTTGGTCACCTCTTTAAAATGCGGTCGCGACCCTCGCGTCAAGGATTTGGGAACAGATCACGCGATCTTCCCGTTCCAAACCTGCTTTATTGGTTATACTTCCTTGGGGACCAGAGAAACCCAAGATATCACCGCCATTGGAACGAGGGTCAAGCTGGGCTCAAGTCTTTCACGAACCTGCTGGCCAGGCCCAACGTTCAAATATGGTTGGAGGAGGAATTTGTCATTTGTTCCGGCTGCCTGCGAAAGCTCGCCCATGCTTCGTGAAGTACACAGGGATCTTCAACGTCCACCAACGAAGACTGGCAGAACGTCAGTCAAAAGGCACGGTCATGTGAAGTCAAGCAGGGTTCAGAAAGATGTCGTAGGAAGTCCAGCAGGGTTCAGAAAGAGGTCATGTGAAGCCCAGCAGGGTTCAGAATGATGTCGAAGGAAGTCCAGCAGGGTTCAGAAAGATGTCGTAGGAGGTCAAGCAGGGTTCAGAAAGAGGTCAGAGGAGGTTCAGCAGGGTCAGAAAGAGGTCATATGATGTCCAGCAGGGTACAGAAAGAGGTCGCAGTAGGTCCAGCAGGGTTCAGAACAGGTCATAGGAGGTCCAGCAGGGTTCATAAAGAGGTCGTAGTAGGTCCAGCAGGTTGAGAAAGAGGTCGTAGTCGGTCTAGCAGGGTTCAGAAAGAGGTCATGTGAAGCCCAGCAGGGATCAGATAGAAGTCATGTGAAGTCCAGCAGGGATCAGAAAGAGGTCATGTGAAGTCCAGCAGGGTTCAGAAAGATATCGAAGGAAGTCCAGCAGGGTTCAGAAAGATGTCGTTGGAGGTCAAGCAGGGAACAGAAAGTGATCACAGTAGGTCCAGCAGGGTTCAGAAAGAGGTCGTGGGAGGTCCAGCAGGGTTCAGAAATAGGTCGCAGTAGGTCCAGCAGGGTTCAGAAAGATGTCGTACGAAGTCCAGCACGGTTCAGAAAGAGGTCATGTGAAGTCCAGCAGGGTTCAGAAAGAGGTCATGTGAAGTACAGCAGGGTTCAGAAAGAGGTCGCAGTAGGTCCAGCAGGGTTCAGAAAGAGGTCGTAGTCGGTCCAGCAGGGTTCAGAAAGAGGTCCTAGTAGGTCCAGCAGGTTTCAGAAATAGGTCGTAGTAGGTCCAGCAGGGTTCAGAAAGAGGTCATGTGAAGTCCAGCAGGGATCAGAAAGAAGTCATGTGAAGTCCAGCAGGGTTCAGAAAGAGGTCATGTGAAGTCCAGCAGGGTTCAGAAAGAGGTCATGTGAAGTCCAGCAGGGATCAGAAAGAGGTCATGTGAAGTACAGCACGGTTCAGAAAGAGGTCATTGGAGGTCAAGCAGGGTTCAGAAAGAGGTCATGTGAAGTCCAGCAGGGATCAGAAAGAGGTCATGTGAAGTACAGCACGGTTCAGAAAGAGGTCATTGGAGGTCAAGCAGGGTACAGAAAGTGATCGAAGTAGGTCCAGCAGGGTTCAGAAAGAGGTCATGTGAAGTCCAGCAGGGTTCAGAAAGAAGTCATGTGAAGTCCAGCAGGGTTCAGAAAGGAGTCATGTGAAGTCCAGCAGGGTTCAGATATAGGTCATGTGAAGTCCAGCAGGGTTCAGATAGAGGTCATGTGAAGTCCAGCAGGGTTCAGAAAGAGGTCGCAGTAGGTCCAGCAGTGTTCAGAAAGAGGTCATGTGAAGTCCAGCAGGGTTCAGAAAGAGGTCAGAGGAGGTTCAGCAGGGTTCAGAAAGAGGTCATAGGAGGTCCAGCAGGGTTCAGAAAGAGGTCATGTGAAGTCCAGCAGGGTCCAGGAAGAGGTCATGTGAAGTCCAGCTGGGTTCAGAAAGAGGTCATGTGAAGTCCAGCAGGGTTCAGAAAGAGGTCATGTGAAGTCCAGCAGGGATCAGAAAGAGGTCATGTGAAGTACAGCACGGTTCAGAAAGAGGTCATTGGAGGTCAAGCAGGGTACAGAAAGTGATCGAAGTAGGTCCAGCAGGGTTCAGAAAGAGGTCATGTGAAGTCCAGCAGGGTTCAGAAAGAAGTCATGTGAAGTCCAGCAGGGTTCAGAAAGGAGTCATGTGAAGTCCAGCAGGGTTCAGATATAGGTCATGTGAAGTCCAGCAGGGTTCAGATAGAGGTCATGTGAAGTCCAGCAGGGTTCAGAAAGAGGTCGCAGTAGGTCCAGCAGTGTTCAGAAAGAGGTCATGTGAAGTCCAGCAGGGTTCAGAAAGAGGTCAGAGGAGGTTCAGCAGGGTTCAGAAAGAGGTCATAGGAGGTCCAGCAGGGTTCAGAAAGAGGTCATGTGAAGTCCAGCAGGGTCCAGGAAGAGGTCATGTGAAGTCCAGCTGGGTTCAGAAAGAAGTCATGTGAAGTCCAGCAGGGTTCAGAAAGAGGTCATGTGAAGTCCAGCTGGGTTCAGAAAGAGGTCATAGGAGGTCCAGCAGGGTACAGAAAGAGGTCGCAGTAGGTCCAGCAGGGTTCAGAAAGAGGTCATGTGAAGTCCAGCAGGGTCCAGGAAGAGGTCATGTGAAGTCCAGCAGGGTTCAGAAAGAAGTCATGTGAAGTCCAGCAGGGTTCAGAAAGAGGTCATGTGAAGTCCAGCAGGGTTCAGAAAGGAGTCATGTGAAGTCCAGCAGGGTTCAGATATAGGTCATGTGAAGTCCAGCAGGGTTCAGATAGAGGTCATGTGAAGTCCAGCAGGGTTCAGAAAGAGGTCATGTGAAGTCCAGCAGGGTTCAGGAAGAGGTCGCAGTAGGTCCAGCAGGGTTCAGAAAGAGGTCATGTGAAGTCCAGCAGGGTTCAGATAGAGGTCATGTGAAGTCCAGCAGGGTTCAGAAAGGAGTCATGTGAAGTCCAGCAGGGTTCATATATATGTCATGTGAAGTCCAGCATGGTTCAGATAGAGGTCGTGTGAAGTCCAGCAGGGTTCAGATAGAGGTCATGTGAAGTTCAGCAGGGTTCAGAAAGATGTCGTAGGAGGTCAAGCAGGGTTCAGAAAGAGGTCAGAGGAGGTTCAGCAGGGTTCAGAAAGAGGTCATAGGAGGTCCAGCAGGGTACAGAAAGAGGTCGCAGCAGGTCCAGCAGGGTTCAGAAAGAGGTCATGTGAAGTCCAGCAGGGTTCAGATAGAGGTCATGTGAAGTCCAGCAGGGTTCAGAAAGGAGTCATGTGAAGTCCAGCAGGGTTCAGATATATTTCATGTGAAGTCCAGCATGGTTCAGATAGAGGTCATGTGAAGTCCAGCAGGGTTCAGATATATTTCATGTGAAGTCCAGCAGGGTTCAGATATATGTCATGTGAAGTCCAGCATGGTTCAGATAGAGGTCGTGTGAAGTCCAGCAGGGTTCAGATAGAGGTCATGTGAAGTTCAGCAGGGTTCAGAAAGATGTCGTAGGAGGTCAAGCAGGGTTCAGAAAGAGGTCAGAGGAGGTTCAGCAGGGTTCAGAAAGAGGTCATGGGAGGTCCAGCAGGGTACGGAAAGAGGTCGCAGTAGGTCCAGCAGGGTTCAGAAAGAGGTCATGTGAAGTCCAGCAGGGTTCAGATAGAGGTCATGTGAAGTCCAGCAGGGTTCAGAAAGGAGTCATGTGAAGTCCAGCAGGGTTCAGATATATGTCATGTGAAGTCCAGCATGGTTCAGATAGAGGTCGTGTGAAGTCCAGCAGGGTTCAGATAGAGGTCATGTGAAGTTCAGCAGGGTTCAGAAAGAGGTCATGTGAAGTCCAGCAGGGTTCAGAAAAGTTGGTGCATTCATTTGTGTTCAGCTGCAATTCCGAGTACTTGTCAGAGGCCTTTGTGCGCGTGGCTCAGGAACGTGCACGTCTGCGACAACCGGAGACCCCTTACGTTGATCACTCATTATTGCAGCACTAAAACATATTAGTAGGAGTGGTAGTTATTAGTCACATGGGCCAGTGGCGCAATGGATAACGCGTCTGACGACGAGTGAGAAGATTGTAGGTTCGACTCCTACCTGGCTCGAAACTGATTTTGACTTCACCTTTAGCAATATTTAATGAAGTCGCGTGGTCGCTTTGCTTCTTAGACATATTTTCCTGAAGTCGAATTCATTGGAGTGGTCGTCCACCCCTTGGTGACGATTGAGTAACCGTGGTCACCTCTTTAAAATACAGTCGCGACCCTCGCGTCAAGGATTTGGCAACAGATTCCGTCATCTTCCCGTTCCAAACCTGCTTTTTTAGTTCTACTTCCTTGTGGAACAGAGAAACCCAAGGTATCACCGCCATCGGAACGAGGGTCAAGCTGGGCTCAAGTCTTTCACGAACCTGCTGGAAAGGCCCAACGTTCAAATATGGTTGGAGGAGGAATTTGTCATTTGTTCCGGCTGCCTGCGAAAGCTCGCCCATGCTTCGTGAAGTACACTGGGATCTGCAACGTCGACCAACGAAGACTGGCAGACCGTCAGTGAAAAGGCACGGTCATGTGAAGTCCAGCAGGGTTCAGAAAGATGTCGTAGGAGGTCAAGCAGGTTTCAGAAAGAGGTCAGAGGAGGTTCAGCAGGGTTCAGAAAGAGGTCATAGGAGGTCCATCAGGGTACAGAAAGAGGTCGCAGTAGGTCCAGCAGGGTTCAGAAAGAGGTCATGTGAAGTCCAGCAGGGTTCAGATAGAGGTCATGTGAAGTCCAGCAGGGTTCAGAAAGAGGTCATGTGAAGTCCAGCAGGGTTCAGATAGAGGTCATGTGAAGTCCAGCAGTGTACAGAAAGAGGTCGCAGTAGGTCCAGCAGGGTTTAGAAAGAGGTCATGTGAAGTCCAGCAGGGTTCAGATAGAGGTCATGTGAAGTCCAGCAGGGTTCAGAAAGGAGTCATGTGAAGTCCAGCAGGGTTCAGATATAGGTCATGTGAAGTCCAGCAGGGTTCATATAGAGGTCATGTGAAGTCCAGCAGGGTTAAGAAAGAGGTCATGTGAAGTCCAGCAGGATTCAGAAAGATGTCATGTGAAGTCCAGCAGGGTTCAGAAAGGAGTCATGTGAAGTCCAGCAGGATTCAGATATAGGTGATGTGAAGTCCAGCAGGGTTCAGATAGAGGTCATGTGAAGTCCAGCAGGGTTCAGAAAGAGGTCATGTGAAGTCCAGCAGGGTTCAGGAAGAGGTCGCAGTAGGTCCAGCAGGGTTCAGAAAGAGGTCATGTGAAGTCCAGCAGGGTTCAGAAAGAGGTCAGTGGAGGTTCAGCAGGGTTCAGAAAGAGGTCATAGGAGGTCCAGCACGGTACAGAAAGAGGTCAGAGGAGGTTCAGCAGGGTTCAGAAAGAGGTCATAGGAGGTCCAGCAGGGTACAGAAAGAGGTCGCAGTAGGTCCAGCAGGGTTCAGGAAGAGGTCATGTGAAGTCCAGCAGGGTTCAGATAGAGGTCATGTGAAGTTCAGCAGGGTTCAGAAAGAGGTCATGTGAAGTCCAGCAGGGTTCAGAAAAGTTGGTGCATTCATTTGTGTTCAGCTGCAATTCCGAGTACTTGTCAGAGGCCTTTGTGCGCGTGGCTCAGGAACGTGCACGTCTGCGACAACCGGAGACCCCTTACGTTGATCACTCATTATTGCAGCACTAAAACATCTTAGTAGGAGTGGTAGTTATTAGTCACATGGGCCAGTGGCGCAATGGATAACGCGTCTGACGACGAGTGAGAAGATTGTAGGTTCGACTCCTACCTGGCTCGAAACTGATTTTGACTTCACCTTTAGCAATATTTAATGAAGTCGCGTGGTCGCTTTGCTTCTTAGACATATTTTCCTGAAGTCGAATTCATTGGAGTGGTCGTCCACCCCTTGGTGACGATTGAGTAACCTTGGTCACCTCTTTAAAATACAGTCGCGACCCTCGCGTCAAGGATTTGGCAACAGATTCCGTCATCTTCCCGTTCCAAACCTGCTTTTTTAGTTTTACTTCCTTGTGGAACAGAGAAACCCAAGGTATCACCGCCATCGGAACGAGGGTCAAGCTGGGCTCAAGTCTTTCACGAACCTGCTGGAAAGGCCCAACGTTCAAATATGGTTGGAGGAGGAATTTGTCATTTGTTCCGGCTGCCTGCGAAAGCTCGCCCATGCTTCGTGAAGTACACTGGGATCTGCAACGTCGACCAACGAAGACTGGCAGACCGTCAGTGAAAAGGCACGGTCATGTGAAGTCCAGCAGGGTTCAGAAAGATGTCGTAGGAGGTCAAGCAGGTTTCAGAAAGAGGTCAGAGGAGGTTCAGCAGGGTTCAGAAAGAGGTCATAGGAGGTCCATCAGGGTACAGAAAGAGGTCGCAGTAGGTCCAGCAGGGTTCAGAAAGAGGTCATGTGAAGTCCAGCAGGGTTCAGATAGAGGTCATGTGAAGTCCAGCAGGGTTCAGAAAGAGGTCATGTGAAGTCCAGCAGGGTTCAGATAGAGGTCATGTGAAGTCCAGCAGTGTACAGAAAGAGGTCGCAGTAGGTCCAGCAGGGTTCAGAAAGAGGTCATGTGAAGTCCAGCAGGGTTCAGATAGAGGTCATGTGAAGTCCAGCAGGGTTCAGAAAGGAGTCATGTGAAGTCCAGCAGGGTTCAGATATAGGTCATGTGAAGTCCAGCAGGGTTCATATAGAGGTCATGTGAAGTCCAGCAGGGTTAAGAAAGAGGTCATGTGAAGTCCAGCAGGATTCAGAAAGATGTCATGTGAAGTCCAGCAGGGTTCAGAAAGGAGTCATGTGAAGTCCAGCAGGATTCAGATATAGGTGATGTGAAGTCCAGCAGGGTTCAGATAGAGGTCATGTGAAGTCCAGCAGGGTTCAGAAAGAGGTCATGTGAAGTCCAGCAGGGTTCAGGAAGAGGTCGCAGTAGGTCCAGCAGGGTTCAGAAAGAGGTCATGTGAAGTCCAGCAGGGTTCAGAAAGAGGTCAGTGGAGGTTCAGCAGGGTTCAGAAAGAGGTCATAGAAGGTAAAGCACGGTACAGAAAGAGGTCAGAGGAGGTTCAGCAGGGTTCAGAAAGAGGTCATAGGAGGTCCAGCAGGGTACAGAAAGAGGTCGCAGTAGGTCCAGCAGGGTTCAGGAAGAGGTCATGTGAAGTCCAGCAGGGTTCATAAAGGAGTCATGTGAAGTCCAGCAGGGTTCAGATATAGGTCATGTGAAGTCCAGCAGGGTTCAGATAGAGGTCATGTGAAGTCCATCAGGGTTCAGAAAGAGGTCATGTCAAGTCCAGCAGTGTACAGAAAGAGGTCGCAGTAGGTCCAGCAGGGTTCAGAAAGAGGTCATGTGAAGTCCAGCAGGGTTCAGATAGAGGTCATGTGAAGTCCAGCAGGGTTCAGAAAGGAGTCATGTGAAGTCCAGCAGGGTTCAAATATAGGTCATGTGAAGTCCAGCAGGGTTCAGATAGACGTCATGTGAAGTCCAGCAGGGTTAAGAAAGAGGTCATTTGAAGTCCAGCAGGGTTCAGAAAGAAGTCATGTGAAGTCCAGCAGGGTTCAGAAAGGAGTCATGTGAAGTCCAGCAGGGTTCAGATATAGGTCATGTGAAGTCCAGCAGCGTTCAGATAGAGGTCATGTGAAGTCCAGCAGAGTTCAGAAAGAGGTCGCAGTAGGTCCAGCAGTGTTCAGAAAGAGGTCATGTGAAGTCCAGCAGGGTTCAGAAAGAGGTCAGAGGAGGTTCAGCCGTGTTCAGAACGAGGTCATAGGAGGTCCAGCAGGGTACAGAAAGAGGTCGCAGTAGGTCCAGCAGGGTTCAGAAAGAGGTCATGTGAAGTCCAGCAGGGTCCAGGAATAGGTCATGTGAAGTCCAGCAGGGTTCAGAAAGAAGTCATGTGAAGTCCAGCAGGGTTCATAAAGAGGTCATGTGAAGTCCAGCAGGGTTCAGAAAGGAGTCATGTGAAGTCCAGCAGGGTTCAGATATAGGTCATGTGAAGTCCAGCAGGGTTCAGATAGAGGTCATGTGAAGTCCAGCAGGGTTCAGAAAGAGGTCATGTGAAGTCCAGCAGGGTTCAGAAAGAGGTCATGTGAAGTCCAGCAGGGTTCAGGAAGAGGTCGCAGTAGGTCCAGCAGGGTTCAGAAAGAGGTCATGTGAAGTCCAGCAGGGTTCAGATAGAGGTCATGTGAAGTCCAGCAGGGTTCAGAAAGGAGTCATGTGAAGTCCAGCAGGGTTCAGATATATGTCATGTGAAGTCCAGCATGGTTCAGATCGAGGTCGTGTGAAGTCCAGCAGGGTTCAGGTAGAGGTCATGTGAAGTTCAGCAGGGTTCAGAAAGATGTCGTAGGAGGTCAAGCAGGGTTCAGAAAGAGGTCAGTGGAGGTTCAGCAGGGTTCAGAAAGAGGTCATAGGAGGTCCAGCAGGGTACAGAAAGAGGTCGCAGCAGGTCCAGCAGGGTTCAGAAAGAGGTCATGTGAAGTCCAGCAGGGTTCAGATATATGTCATGTGAAGTCCAGCAGGGTTCAGATAGACGTCATGTGAAGTCCAGCAGGGTTCAGAAAGAAGTCATGTGAAGTCCAGCAGGGTTCAGAAGGGAGTCATGTGAAGTCCAGCAGGGTTCAGATATAGGTCATGTGAAGTCCAGCAGGGTTCAGATAGAGGTCATGTGAAGTCCAGCAGGGTTCAGAAAGAGGTCGCAGTAAGTCCAGCAGTGTTCAGAAAGAGGTCATGTGAAGTCCAGCAGGGTTCAGAAAGAGGTCAGAGGAGGTTCAGCCGTGTTCAGAAAGAGGTCATAGGAGGTCCAGCAGGGTACAGAAAGAGGTCGCAGCAGGTCCAGCAGGGTTCAGAAAGAGGTCATGTGAAGTCCAGCAGGGTTCAGATAGAGGTCATTTGAAGTCCAGCAGGGTTCAGAAAGGAGTCATGTGAAGTCCAGCAGGGTTCAGATATATTTCATGTGAAGTCCAGCATGGTTCAGATAGAGGTCATGTGAAGTCCAGCAGGGTTCAGATATATTTCATGTGAAGTCCAGCAGGGTTCAGATATATGTCATGTGAAGTCCAGCATGGTTCAGATAGAGGTCGTGTGAAGTCCAGCAGGGTTCAGATAGAGGTCATGTGAATTCAGCAGGGTTCAGAAAGATGTCGTAGGAGGTCAAGCAGGGTTCAGAAAGAGGTCAGAGGAGGTTCAGCAGGGTTCAGAAAGAGGTCATGGGAGGTCCAGCAGGGTACGGAAAGAGGTCGCAGTAGGTCCAGCAGGGTTCAGAAAGAGGTCATGTGAAGTCCAGCAGGGTTCAGATAGAGGTCATGTGAAGTCCAGCAGGGTTCAGAAAGGAGTCATGTGAAGTCCAGCAGCGTTCAGATATAGGTCATGTGAAGTCCAGCAGGGTTAAGAAAGATGTCATGTGAAGTCCAGCAGGGTTAAGAAAGAGGTCATGTGAAGTCCAGCAGGATTCAGAAAGATGTCATGTGAAGTCCAGCAGGGTTCAGAAAGGAGTCATGTGAAGTCCAGCAGGGTTAAGATATAGGTCATGTGAAGTCCAGCAGGGTTCAGATAGAGGTCATGTGAAGTCCAGCAGGGTTCAGAAAGAGGTCATGTGAAGTCCAGTAGGGTTCAGATAGAGGTCATGTGAAGTCCAGCAGGGTACAGAAAGCGGTCATAGGAGGTCCAGCAGGGTACAGAAAGAGGTCGCAGTAGGTCCAGCAGGGTTCAGAAAGAGGTCATGTGAAATCCAGCATGGTTCAGAAAGAGGTCATGTGAAGTCCAGCAGGGTTCAGATAGAGGTCATGTGAAGTGCAGCAGGGTTCAGATAGAGGTCATGTGAAGTCCAGCAGGGTTCAGAAAGAGGTCATGTGAAGTCCAGCAGGGTTCAGAAAGATGTCGTCGGATGTCAAGCAGGGATCAGAAAGAGGTCAGAGGAGGTTCAGCAGGGTTCAGAAAGAGGTCAGAGGAGATCCAGCAGGGTACAGAAAGAGGTCACAGTAGGTCCAGCAGGGTTCAGGAAGAGGTCATGTGAAGTCCAGCAGGGTTCAGAAAGAAGTCATGTGAAGTCCAGCAGGGTTCAGAAAGATGTCGTAGGAGGTCAAGCAGGGTTCAGAAAGAGGTCAGAGGAGGTTCAGCAGGCTTCAGAAAGAGATCATAGGAGGTCCAGCAGGGTACAGAAAGAGGTCGCAGGAGGTCCAGCAGGGTTCAGAAAGAGGTCATGTGAAGTCCAGCAGGGTTCAGATAGAGGTCATATGAAGTCCAGCAGGGTTCAGAAAGGAGTCATGTGAAGTCCAGCAGGGTTCAGATATAGGTCATGTGAAGTCCAGCAGGGTTCAGATAGAGGTCATGTGAAGTCCAGCAGGGTTCAGAAAGAGGTCATGTGAAGCCCAGCAGGGTTCAGGAAGAGGTCGCAGTAGGTCCAGCAGGGTTCAGATACAGGTCATGTGAAGTCCAGCAGGGTTCAGATAGAGGTCATGTGAAGTCCAGCAGGGTTCAGAAAGAGGTCATGTGAAGTCCAGCAGGGTTCAGATAGAGGTCATGTGAAGTCCAGCAGGGTACAGAAAGAGGTCATAGGAGGTCCAGCAGGGTACAGAAAGAGGTCGCAGTAGGTCCAGCAGGGTTCAGAAAGAGGTCATGTGAAGTCCAGCAGGGTTCAGATAGAGGTCATGTGAAGTCCAGCAGGGTTCAGAAAGAGGTCATGTGAAGTCCAGCAGGGTTCAGATAGAGGTCATGTGAAGTCCAGCAGTGTACAGAAAGAGGTCGCAGTAGGTCCAGCAGGGTTCAGAAAGAGGTCATGTGAAGTCCAGCAGGGTTCAGAAAGGAGTCATGTGAAGTCCAGCAGCGTTCAGATATAGGTCATGTGAAGTCCAGCAGGGTTCAGAAAGGAGTCATGTGAAGTCCAGCAGGGTTCAGATATAGGTCATGTGAAGTCCAGCAGGGTTCAGATAGAGGTCATGTGAAGTCCAGCAGGGTTCAGGAAGAGGTCATGTGAAGTCCAGCAGGGTTCAGGAAGCTGTCGCAGAAGGTCCAGCAGGGTTCAGAAAGAGGTCATGTGAAGTCCAGCAGGGTTCAGATAGAGGTCATGTGAAGTCCAGCAGGGTTCAGAAAGGAGTCATGTGAAGTCCAGCAGGGTTCAGATAGAGGTCATGTGAAGTCCAGCAGGGTAAAGTAAGATGTCGTAGGAGATCAAGCAGGGTTCAGAAAGACGTCAGAGGAGGTTCAGCAGGGTTCAGAAAGAGGTCATAGGAGGTCCAGCAAGGTACAGAAAGAGGTCATCTGAAGTCCAGCAGGGTTCAGGAAGAGGTCGCAGTAGATCCAGCAGGGTTCAGAAAGAGGTCATGTGAAGTCCAGCAGGGTTCAGATAGAGGTCATGTGAAGTCCAGCAGGGTTCAGAAAGGAGTCATGTGAAGTCCAGCAGGGTTCAGATAGAGGTCATGTGAAGTCCAGCAGGGTTCAGATAGAGGTCATGTGAAGTCCAGCAGGGTAAAGAAAGATGTCGTAGGAGGTCAAGCAGGGTTCAGAAAGAGGTCAGAGGAGGTTCAGCAGGGTTCAGAAAGAGGTCATAGGAGGTCCAGCAGGGTACAGTAAGAGGTCGCAGTAGGTCCAGCAGGGTTCAGAAAGAGGTCATGTGAAGTCCAGCAGTGATCAGATAGAGGTCATGTGAAGTCCAGCAGGGTTCAGAAAGGAGTCATGTAAAGTCCAGCAGGGTTAAGATATAGGTCATATGAAGTCCAGCAGGGTTCAGATAGAGGTCATGTGAAGTCCAGCAGGGTTCAGAAATAGGTCATGTGAAGTCCAGTAGGGTTCAGATAGAGGTCATGTGAAGTCCAGCAGGGTACAGAAAGAGGTCATAGGAGGTCCAGCAGGGTACAGAAAGTGGTCGCAGTAGGTCCAGCAGGGTTCAGAAAGAGGTCATGTGAAATCCAGCAGGGTTCAGAAAGAGGTCATGTGAAGTCCAGCAGGGTTCAGATAGAGGTCATGTGAAGTGCAGCAGGGTTCAGATAGAGGTCATGTGAAGTCCAGCAGGGTTCAGAAAGAGGTCATGTGAAGTCCAGCAGGGTTCAGAAAGATGTCGTCGGATGTCAAGCAGGGATCAGAAAGAGGTCAGAGGAGGTTCAGCAGGGTTCAGAAAGAGGTCAGAGGAGGTCCAGCAGGGTACAGAAAGAGGTCGCAGGAGGTCCAGCAGGGTTCAGAAAGAGGTCATGTGAAGTCCAGCAGGGTTCAGATATAGGTCATGTGAAGTCCAGCAGGGTTCAGAAAGGAGTCATGTGAAGTCCAGCAGGGTTCAGATATAGGTCATGTGAAGTCCAGCAGGGTTCAGATAGAGGTCATGTGAAGTCCAGCAGGGTTCAGAAAGAGGTCATGTGAAGCCCAGCAGGGTTCAGGAAGAGGCCGCAGTAGGTCCAGCAGGGTTCAGATACAGGTCATGTGAAGTCCAGCAGGGTTCAGATAGAGGTCATGTGAAGTCCAGCAGGGTTCAGAAAGAGGTCATGTGAAGTCCAGCAGGGTTCAGATAGAGGTCATGTGAAGTCCAGCAGGGTACAGAAAGAGGTCATAGGAGGTCCAGCAGGGTACAGAAAGAGGTCGCAGTAGGTCCAGCATTATTCAGAAAGAGGTCATGTGAAGTCCAGCAGGGTACAGAAAGAGGTCATATGAGGTCCAGCAGGGTACAGAAAGAGGTCGCAGTAGGTCCAGCAGGGTTCAGAAAGAGGTCATGTGAAGTCCAGCAGGGTTCAGAAAGAAGTCATGTGAAGTCCAGCAGGGTTCAGAAAGAGGTCATGTGAAGTCCAGCAGGGTTCACAAAGAGGTCAGAGGAGGTTCAGCAGGGTTCAGATAGAGGTCATGTGAAGTCCAGCAGGGTTCAGGAAGAGGTCATGTGAAGTCCAGCAGGGTTCAGGAAGAGGTCGCAGAAGGTCAAGCAGGGTTCAGAAAGAGGTCATGTGAAGTCCAGCAGGGTTCAGATAGAGGTCATGTGAAGTTCAGCGGGGTTCAGAAAGGAGTCATGTGAAGTCCAGCAGGGTTCAGATAGAGGTCATGTGAAGTCCAGCAGGGTAAAGAAAGATGTCGTAGGAGATCAAGCAGGGTTCAGAAAGAGGTCAGAGGATGTTCAGCAGGGTTCAGAAAGAGGTCATAGGAGGTCCAGCAAGGTACAGAAAGAGGTCATCTGAAGTCCAGCAGGGTTCAGGAAGAGGTCGCAGTAGATCCAGCAGGGTTCAGAAAGAAGTCATGTGAAGTCCAGCAGGGTTCAGATAGAGGTCATGTGAAGTCCAGCAGGGTTCAGAAAGGAGTCATGTGAAGTCCAGCAGGGTTCAGATAGAGGTCATGTGAAGTCCAGCAGGGTAAAGAAAGATGTCGTAGGAGGTCAAGCAGGGTTCAGAAAGAGGTCAGAGGAGGTTCAGCAGGGTTCAGAAAGAGGTCATAGGAGGTCCAGCAGGGTACAGTAAGAGGTCGCATTAGGTCCAGCAGGGTTCAGAAAGAGGTCATGTGAAGTCCAGCAGTGTTCAGATAGAGGTCATGTGAAGTCCAGCAGGGTTCAGAAAGGAGTCATGTGAAGTCCAGCAGGGTTCAGAAAGAAGTCATGTGAAGTCCAGCAGGGTTCAGAAAGATGTCATAGGAGGTCAAGCAGGGTTCAGAAAGAGGTCAGAGGAGGTTCAGCAGGCTTCAGAAAGAGGTCATAGGAGGTCCAGCAGGGTACAGAAAGAGGTCGCAGGAGGTCCAGCAGGGTTCAGAAAGAGGTCATGTGAAGTCCAGCAGGGTTCAGATAGAGGTCATATGAAGTCCAGCAGGGTTCAGAAAGGAGTCATGTGAAGTCCAGCAGGGTTCAGATATAGGTCATGTGAAGTACAGCAGGGTTCAGATAGAGGTCATGTGAAGTCCAGCAGGGTTCAGAAAGAGGTCATGTGAAGCCCAGCAGGGTTCAGGAAGAGGTCGCAGTAGGTCCAGCAGGGTTCAGATACAGGTCATGTGAAGTCCAGCAGGGTTCAGATAGAGGTCATGTGAAGTCCAGCAGGGTTCAGAAAGAGGTCATGTGAAGTCCAGCAGGGTTCAGATAGAGGTCATGTGAAGTCCAGCAGGGTACAGAAAGAGGTCATAGGAGGTCCAGCAGGGTACAGAAAGAGGTCGCAGTAGGTCCAGCATTGTTCAGAAAGAGGTCATGTGAAGTCCAGCAGGGTTCAGGAAGAGGTCATGTGAAGTCCAGCAGGGTTCAGAAAGAAGTCATGTGAAGTCCAGCAGGGTTCAGATATAGGTCATGTGAAGTCCAGCAGGGTTCAGATAGAGGTCATGTGAAGTCCAGCAGGGTTCAGAAAGAGGTCATGTGAAGTCCAGCAGGGTTCAGAAAGATGTCGTAGGAGGTCAAGCAGGGTTCAGAAAGAGGTCAGAGGAGTTTCAGCAGGGTTCAGAAAGAGGTCATAGGAGGTCCAGCAGGGTACAGAACGAGGTCGCAGTACGTCCAGCAGGGTTCAGAAAGAGGTCATGTGAAGTCCAGCAGGTTCAGATAGAGGTCATGTGAAGTCCAGCAGGGATCAGAAAGGAGTCATGTGAAGTCCAGCAGGGTTCAGATATAGGTCATGTGAAGTCTAGCATGGTTCAGATATATGTCATGTGAAGTCCAGCATGGTTCAGATAGAGGTCGTGTGAAGTCCAGCAGGGTTCAGATAGAGGTCATGTGAAGTTCAGCAGGGTTCAGAAAGGTCATGTGAAGTCCAGCAGGGTTCAGAAAAGTTGGTGCATTCATTTGTGTTCAGCTGCAATTCCGAGTACTTGTCAGAGGCCTTTGTGCGCGTGGCTCAGGAACGTGCACGTCTGCGACAACCGGAGACCCCTTACGTTGATCACTCATTATTGCAGCACTAAAACATATCAGTACGAGTGGTATCTAGTAGTCACATGGGTCAGTGGCGCAATGGATGACGTGTCTGACTACGAATCATAAGATTGTAGGTTCGACTCCTACCTGGCTCAAAACTGATTTTGACTTCACTTTTAGCAATATTTAACGAAGTCGCATGGTCGCTTTGTTTCTTAAACATGTTTTCCTGAAGTCGAATTCATTGGAGTGGTAGTCCACCCCTTGGTGACGATTGAGTAACCTTGGTCACCTCTTTAAAATACAATCGCGACCCTCGCGTCAAGGATTTGTCAACAGATTACGTCATCTTCCCGTTCCAAACCTGCTTTTTTAGTTCTACTTCCTTGTGGAACAGAGAAACCCAAGGTATCGCCGCCATCGGAACGAGGGTCAAGCTGGGCTCAAGTCTTTCACGAACCTGCTGGCCAGGCCCAACGTTCAAATATGGTTGGAGGAGGAATTTGTCATTTGTTCCGGCTGCCTGCGAAAGCTCGCCCATGCTTCGTGAAGTACACTGGGATCTGCAACGTCGACCAACGAAGACTGGCAGACCGTCAGTGAAAAGGCACGGTCATGTGAAGTCCAGCAGGGTTCAGAAAGATGTCGTAGGAGGTCAAGCAGGGTTCACAAAGAGGTCAGAGGAGGTTCAGCAGGGTTCAGAAAGAGATCATAGGAGGTCCAGCAGGGTACAGAAAGATGTCGTAGGAGGTCAAGCAGGGTTCACAAAGAGGTCGCAGTAGGTCCAGCAGGGTTCAGAAAGAGGTCATGTGAAGTCCAGCAGGGTTCAGATAGAGGTCATGTGAAGTCCAGCAGGGTTCAGAAAGGAGTCATGTGAAGTCCAGCAGGGTTCAGATATATGTCATGTGAAGTCCAGCATGGTTCAGATAGAGGTCGTGTGAAGTCCAGCAGGGTTCAGATAGAGGTCATGTGAAGTTCAGCAGGGTTCAGAAAGAGGTCGTGTGAAGTCCTGCAGGGTTCAGATAGAGGTCATGTGAAGTCCAGCAGGGTTCAGAAAGGAGTCATGTGAAGTCCAGCAGGGTTCAGATATATGTCATGTGAAGTCCAGCATGGTTCAGATAGAGGTCGTGTGAAGTCCAGCAGGGTTCAGATAGAGGTCATGTGAAGTTCAGCAGGGTTCAGAAAGAGGTCATGTGAAGTCCAGCAGGGTTCAGAAAAGTTGGTGCATTCATTTGTGTTCAGCTGCAATTCCGAGTACTTGTCAGAGGCCTTTGTGCGTGTGGCTCAGGAACGTGCACGTCTGCGACAAACGGAGACCCCTTACGTTGATCACTCATTATTGCAGCACTAAAACATATTAGTAGGAGTGGTAGCTAGTAGTCACATGGGCCAGTGGCGCAATGGATAACGCGTCTGACTACGAATCAGAAGATTGTAGGTTCGACTCCTACCTGGCTCAAAGCTGATTTTGACTTCACTTTTAGCAATATTTAATGAAGTCGGGTGGTCGCTTTGCTTCTTAAACATATTTTCCTGAAGTCGAATTCATTGGAGTGGTAGTCCACCCCTTGGTGACGATTGAGTAACCTTGGTCACCTCTTTAAAATACAGTCGCGACCCTCGCGTCAAGGATTTGGCAACAGATTACGTCATCTTCCCGTTCCAAACCTGCTTTTTTAGTTCTACTTCCTTGTGGAACGGACAAACCCAAGGTATCACCGCCATCGGAACGAGGGTCAAGCTGGGCTCAAGTCTTTCACGAACCTGCTGGCCAGGCCCAACGTTCAAATATGGTTGGAGGAGGAATTTGTCATTTGTTCCGGCTGCCTGCGAAAGCTCGCCCATGCTTCCTGAAGTACACTGGGATCTGCAACGTCGACCAACGAAGACTGGCAGACCGTCAGTGAAAAGGCACGGTTATGTGAAGTCCAGCAGGGTTCAGAAAGATGTCATAGGAGGTCCAGCAGGGTACAGAAAGAGGTCGCAGTAGGTCCAGCAGGGTTCAGAAAGAGGTCATGTGAAGTCCAGCATGGTTCAGATAGAGGTCGCGTGAAGTCCAGCAGGGTTCAGATAGAGGTCATGTGAAGTTCAGCAGGGTTCAGAAAGAGGTCATGTGAAGTCCAGCAGGGTTCAGAAAGATGTCGTAGGAGGTCAAGCAGGGTTCAGAAAGAGGTCAGAGGAGGTTCAGCAGGGTTCAGAAAGAGGTCATAGGAGGTCCAGCAGGGTACAGAAAGAGGTCGCAGTAGGTCCAGCAGGGTTCAGAAAGAGGTCATGTGAAGTCCAGCAGGGTTCAGATAGAGGTCATGTGAAGTCCAGCAGGGTTCAGAAAGGAGTCATGTGAAGTCCAGCAGGGTTCAGATATATGTCATGTGAAGTCCAGCATGGTTCAGATAGAGGTCGTGTGAAGTCCAGCAGCGTTCAGATAGAGGTCATGTGAAGTCCAGCAGGGTTCAGATAGAGGTCATGTGAAGTCCAGCAGTGTACAGAAAGAGGTCGCAGTAGGTCCAGCAGGGTTCAGAAAGAGGTCATGTGAAGTCCAGTAGGGTTCAGATAGAGGTCATGTGAAGTCCAGCAGGGTTCAGAAAGGAGTCATGTGAAGTCCAGCAGGGTTCAGATATAGGTCATGTGAAGTCCAGCAGGGTTCATATAGAGGTCATGTGAAGTCCAGCAGGGTTAAGAAAGAGGTCATGTGAAGTCCAGCAGGGTTCAGAAAGAAGTCATGTGAAGTCCAGTAGGGTTCAGAAAGGAGTCATGTGAAGTCCAGCAGGGTTCAGATATAGGTCATGTGAAGTCCAGCAGGGTTCAGATAGAGGTCATGTGAAGTCCAGCAGGGTTCAGAAAGAGGTCATGTGAAGTCCAGCAGGGTTCAGGAAGAGGTCGCAGTAGGTCCAGCAGGGTTCAGAAAGAGGTCAGGTGAAGTCCAGCAGGGTTCAGAAAGAGGTCAGAGGAGGTTCAGCAGGGTTCAGAAAGAGGTCATAGGAGGTCCAGCAGGCTACATAAAGAGGTCGCAGTAGGTCCAGCAGGGTTCAGAAAGAGGTCAAGTGAAGTCCAGCAGGGTTCAGATAGAGGTCATGTGAAGTTCAGCAGGGTTCAGAAAGAGGTCATGTGAAGTCCAGCAGGGTTCAGATAGAGGTCATGTGAAGTACAGCAGGGTTCAGAAAGGAGTCATGTGAAGTCCAGCAGGGTTCAGATATATTTCATGTGAAGTCCAGCAGGGTTCAGATATATGTCATGTGAAGTCCAGCATGGTTCAGATAGAGGTCGTGTGAAGTCCAGCAGAGTTCAGATAGAGGTCATGTGAAGTCCAGCAGGGTTCAGAAAGGAGTCATGTGAAGTCCAGCAGGGTTCAGATATATGTCATGTGAAGTCCAGCATGGTTCAGATAGAGGTCGTGTGAAGTCCAGCAGGGTTCAGATAGAGGTCATGTGAAGTTCAGCAGGGTTCAGAAAGAGGTCATGTGAAGTCCAGCAGGGTTCAGAAAAGTTGGTGCATTCATTTGTGTTCAGCTGCAATTCCGAGTACTTGTCAGAGGCCTTTGTGTGCGTGGCTCAGGAACGTGCACGTCTGCGACAACCGGAGACCCCTCACGTTGATCACTCATTATTGCAGCACTAAAACATATCAGTAGGAGTGGTAGCTAGTAGTCACATGGGCCAGTGGCGCAATGGATAACACGTCTGACTACGAATCAGAAGATTGTAGGTTCAACTCCTACCTGGCACAAAACTGATTTTGACTTCACTTTTAGCAATATTTAATGAAGTCGCGTGGTCGCTTTGCTTCTTAAACATATTTTCCTGAAGTCGAATTCATTGGAGTGGTAGTCCACCCCTTGGTGACGATTGAGTAACCTTGGTCACCTCTTTAAAATACAGTCGCGACCCTCGCGTCAAGGATTTGGCAACAGATTACGTCATCTTCCCGTTCCAAACCTGCTTTTTTAGTTCTACTTCCTTGTGGAACGGACAAACCCAAGGTATCACCGCCATCGGAACGAGGGTCAAGCTGGGCTCAAGTCTTTCACGAACCTGCTGGCCAGGCCCAACGTTCAAATATGGTTGGAGGAGGAATTTGTCATTTGTTCCGGCTGCCTGCGAAAGCTCGCCCATGCTTCCTGAAGTACACTGGGATCTGCAACGTCGACCAACGAAGACTGGCAGACCGTCAGTGAAAAGGCACGGTTATGTGAAGTCCAGCAGGGTTCAGAAAGATGTCATAGGAGGTCCAGCAGGGTACAGAAAGAGGTCGCAGTAGGTCCAGCAGGGTTCAGAAAGAGGTCATGTGAAGTCCAGCAGGGTTCAGATAGAGGTCACGTGAAGTCCAGCAGGGTTCAGAAAGGAGTCATGTGAAGTCCAGCAGGGTTCAGATATATGTCATGTGAAGTCCAGCATGGTTCAGATAGAGGTCGTGTGAAGTCCAGCAGCGTTCAGATAGAGGTCATGTGAAGTCCAGCAGGGTTCAGATAGAGGTCATGTGAAGTCCAGCAGTGTACAGAAAGAGGTCGCAGTAGGTCCAGCAGGGTTCAGAAAGAGGTCATGTGAAGTCCAGTAGGGTTCAGATAGAGGTCATGTGAAGTCCAGCAGGGTTCAGAAAGGAGTCATGTGAAGTCCAGCAGGGTTCAGATATAGGTCATGTGAAGTCCAGCAGGGTTCAGATAGAGGTCATGTGAAGTCCAGCAGGGTTAAGAAAGAGGTCATGTTAAGTCCAGCAGGGTTCAGAAAGAAGTCATGTGAAGTCCAGTAGGGTTCAGAAAGGAGTCATGTGAAGTCCAGCAGGGTTCAGATATAGGTTATGTGAAGTCCAGCAGGGTTCAGATAGAGGTCATGTGAAGTCCAGCAGGGTTCAGAAAGAGGTCATGTGAAGTCCAGCAGGGTTCAGGAAGAGGTCGCAGTAGGTCCAGCAGGGTTCAGAAAGAGGTCAGGTGAAGTCCAGCAGGGTTCAGAAAGAGGTCAGAGGAGGTTCAGCAGGGTTCAGAAAGAGGTCATAGGAGGTCCAGCAGGCTACATAAAGAGGTCGCAGTAGGTCCAGCAGGGTTCAGAAAGAGGTCATGTGAAGTCCAGCAGGGTTCAGATAGAGGTCATGTGAAGTTCAGCAGGGTTCAGAAAGAGGTCATGTGAAGTCCAGCAGGGTTCAGATAGAGGTCATGTGAAGTCCAGCAGGGTTCAGAAAGGAGTCATGTGAAGTCCAGCAGGGTTCAGATATATTTCATGTGAAGTCCAGCATGGTTCAGATAGAGGTCATGTGAAGTCCAGCAGGGTTCAGATATATTTCATGTGAAGTCCAGCAGGGTTCAGATATATGTCATGTGAAGTCCAGCATGGTTCAGATAGAGGTCGTGTGAAGTCCAGCAGAGTTCAGATAGAGGTCATGTGAAGTCCAGCAGGGTTCAGAAAGGAGTCATGTGAAGTCCAGCAGGGTTCAGATATATGTCATGTGAAGTCCAGCATGGTTCAGATAGAGGTCGTGTGAAGTCCAGCAGGGTTCATATAGAGGTCATGTGAAGTTCAGCAGGGTTCAGAAAGAGGTCATGTGAAGTCCAGCAGGGTTCAGAAAAGTTGGTGCATTCATTTGTGTTCAGCTGCAATTCCGAGTACTTGTCAGAGGCCTTTGTGTGCGTGGCTCAGGAACGTGCACGTCTGCGACAACCGGAGACCCCTCACGTTGATCACTCATTATTGCAGCACTAAAACATATCAGTAGGAGTGGTAGCTAATAGTCACATGGGCCAGTGGCACAATGGATAACGCGTCTGACTACTGAATCAGAAGATTGTAGGTTCGACTCCTACCTGGCACAAAAATGATTTTGACTTCACTTTTAGCAATATTTAATGAAGTCGCGTGGTCGCTTTGCTTCTTAAACATATTTTCCTGAAGTCGAATTCATTGGAGTGGTAGTCCACCCCTTGGTGACGATTGAGTAACCTTGGTCACCTCTTTAAAATACAGTCGCGACCCTCGCGTCAAGGATTTGTCAACAGATTACGTCATCTTCCCGTTCCAAACCTGCTTTTTTAGTTCTACTTCCTTGTGGAACAGAGAAACCCAAGGTATCACCGCCATCGGAACGAGGGTCAAGCTGGGCTCAAGTCTTTCACGAACCTGCTGGCCAGGCCCAACGTTCAAATATGGTTGGAGGAGGAATTTGTCATTTGTTCCGGCTGCCTGCGAAAGCTCGCCCATGCTTCGTGAAGTACACTGGGATCTGCAACGTCGACCAACGAAGACTGGCAGACCGTCAGTGAAAAGGCACGGTATTGTGAAGTCCAACAGGGTTCAGAAAGATGTCGTAGGAGGTCAAGCAGGGTTCAGAAAGAGGTCAGAGGAGGTTCAGCAGGGTTCAGAAAGAGGTCATAGGAGGTCCAGCAGGGTACAGAAAGAGGTCGCAGTAGGTCCAGCAGGGTTCAGAAAGAGGTCATGTGAAGTCCAGCAGGGTTCAAATAGAGGTCATGTGAAGTCCAGCAGGGTTCAGAAAGGAGTCATGTGAAGTCCAGCAGGGTTCAGATATATGTCATGTGAAGTCCAGCATGGTTCAGATAGAGGTCGTGTGAAGTCCAGCAGGGTTCAGATAGAGGTCATGTGAAGTTCAGCAGGGTTCAGAAAGAGGTCGTGTGAAGTCCAGCAGGGTTCAGATAGAGGTCATGTGAAGTCCAGCAGGGTTCAGAAAGGAGTCATGTGAAGTCCAGCAGGGTTCAGATATATGTCATGTGAAGTCCAGCATGGTTCAGATAGAGGTCGTGTGAAGTCCAGCAGGGTTCAGATGGAGGTCATGTGAAGTTCAGCAGGGTTCAGAAAGAGGTCATGTGAAGTCCAGCAGGGTTCAGAAAAGTTGGTGCATTCATTTGTGTTCAGCTGCAATTCCGAGTACTTGTCAGAGGCCTTTGTGCGCGTGGCTCAGGAACGTGCACGTCTGCGACAACCGGAGACCCCTTAGGTTGATCACTCATTATTGCAGCACTAAAACATATCAGTAGGGGAGGTAGCTAGTAGTCGCATGAGCCAGTGGCGCAATGGATAACGCGTCTGACGACGAATCAGAAGATTGCAGGTTCGACTCCTACCTGGCTCAAAACTGATTTTGCTTTCACTTTTAGCAATATTTAATGACGTCGCGTGGTCGCTTTGCTTCTTAAACATATTTTCCTGAAGTCGAATTCATTGGAGTGGTAGTCCACCCCTTGGTGACGATTGAGTAACCTTGGTCACCTCTTTAAAATACAGTCGCGACCCTCGCGTCAAGGATTTGGCAACAGATTACGTCATCTTCCCGTTCCAAACCTGCTTTTTTAGTTCTACTTCCTTGTGGAACAGAGAAACCCAAGGTATCACCGCCATCGGAACGAGGGTCAAACTGGGCTCAAGTCTTTCACGAACCTGCTGGCCAGGCCCAACGTTCAAATATGGTTGGAGGAGGAATTTGTCATTTGTTCCGGCTGCCTGCGAAAGCTCGCCCATGCTTCCTGAAGTACACTGGGATCTGCAACGTCGACCAACGAAGACTGGCAGACCGTCAGTGAAAAGGCACGGTTATGTGAAGTCCAGCAGGGTTCAGAAAGATGTCATAGGAGGTCCAGCAGGGTACAGAAAGAGGTCGCAGTAGGTCCAGCAGGGTTCAGAAAGAGGTCATGTGAAGTCCAGCATGGTTCAGATAGAGGTCGCGTGAAGTCCAGCAGGGTTCAGATAGAGGTCATGTGAAGTTCAGCAGGGTTCAGAAAGAGGTCATGTGAAGTCCAGCAGGGTTCAGAAAGATGTCGTAGGAGGTCAAGCAGGGTTCAGAAAGAGGTCAGAGGAGGTTCAGCAGGGTTCAGAAAGAGGTCATAGGAGGTCCAGCAGGGTACAGAAAGAGGTCGCAGTAGGTCCAGCAGGGTTCAGAAAGAGGTCATGTGAAGTCCAGCAGGGTTCAGATAGAGGTCATGTGAAGTCCAGCAGGGTTCAGAAAGGAGTCATGTGAAGTCCAGCAGGGTTCAGATATATGTCATGTGAAGTCCAGCATGGTTCAGATAGAGGTCGTGTGAAGTCCAGCAGCGTTCAGATAGAGGTCATGTGAAGTCCAGCAGGGTTCAGATAGAGGTCATGTGAAGTCCAGCAGTGTACAGAAAGAGGTCGCAGTAGGTCCAGCAGGGTTCAGAAAGAGGTCATGTGAAGTCCAGTAGGGTTCAGATAGAGGTCATGTGAAGTCCAGCAGGGTTCAGAAAGGAGTCATGTGAAGTCCAGCAGGGTTCAGATATAGGTCATGTGAAGTCCAGCAGGGTTCATATAGAGGTCATGTGAAGTCCAGCAGGGTTAAGAAAGAGGTCATGTGAAGTCCAGCAGGGTTCAGAAAGAAGTCATGTGAAGTCCAGTAGGGTTCAGAAAGGAGTCATGTGAAGTCCAGCAGGGTTCAGATATAGGTCATGTGAAGTCCAGCAGGGTTCAGATAGAGGTCATGTGAAGTCCAGCAGGGTTCAGAAAGAGGTCATGTGAAGTCCAGCAGGGTTCAGGAAGAGGTCGCAGTAGGTCCAGCAGGGTTCAGAAAGAGGTCAGGTGAAGTCCAGCAGGGTTCAGAAAGAGGTCAGAGGAGGTTCAGCAGGGTTCAGAAAGAGGTCATAGGAGGTCCAGCAGGCTACATAAAGAGGTCGCAGTAGGTCCAGCAGGGTTCAGAAAGAGGTCAAGTGAAGTCCAGCAGGGTTCAGATAGAGGTCATGTGAAGTTCAGCAGGGTTCAGAAAGAGGTCATGTGAAGTCCAGCAGGGTTCAGATAGAGGTCATGTGAAGTACAGCAGGGTTCAGAAAGGAGTCATGTGAAGTCCAGCAGGGTTCAGATATATTTCATGTGAAGTCCAGCAGGGTTCAGATATATGTCATGTGAAGTCCAGCATGGTTCAGATAGAGGTCGTGTGAAGTCCAGCAGAGTTCAGATAGAGGTCATGTGAAGTCCAGCAGGGTTCAGAAAGGAGTCATGTGAAGTCCAGCAGGGTTCAGATATATGTCATGTGAAGTCCAGCATGGTTCAGATAGAGGTCGTGTGAAGTCCAGCAGGGTTCAGATAGAGGTCATGTGAAGTTCAGCAGGGTTCAGAAAGAGGTCATGTGAAGTCCAGCAGGGTTCAGAAAAGTTGGTGCATTCATTTGTGTTCAGCTGCAATTCCGAGTACTTGTCAGAGGCCTTTGTGTGCGTGGCTCAGGAACGTGCACGTCTGCGACAACCGGAGACCCCTCACGTTGATCACTCATTATTGCAGCACTAAAACATATCAGTAGGAGTGGTAGCTAGTAGTCACATGGGCCAGTGGCGCAATGGATAACACGTCTGACTACGAATCAGAAGATTGTAGGTTCAACTCCTACCTGGCACAAAACTGATTTTGACTTCACTTTTAGCAATATTTAATGAAGTCGCGTGGTCGCTTTGCTTCTTAAACATATTTTCCTGAAGTCGAATTCATTGGAGTGGTAGTCCACCCCTTGGTGACGATTGAGTAACCTTGGTCACCTCTTTAAAATACAGTCGCGACCCTCGCGTCAAGGATTTGGCAACAGATTACGTCATCTTCCCGTTCCAAACCTGCTTTTTTAGTTCTACTTCCTTGTGGAACGGACAAACCCAAGGTATCACCGCCATCGGAACGAGGGTCAAGCTGGGCTCAAGTCTTTCACGAACCTGCTGGCCAGGCCCAACGTTCAAATATGGTTGGAGGAGGAATTTGTCATTTGTTCCGGCTGCCTGCGAAAGCTCGCCCATGCTTCCTGAAGTACACTGGGATCTGCAACGTCGACCAACGAAGACTGGCAGACCGTCAGTGAAAAGGCACGGTTATGTGAAGTCCAGCAGGGTTCAGAAAGATGTCATAGGAGGTCCAGCAGGGTACAGAAAGAGGTCGCAGTAGGTCCAGCAGGGTTCAGAAAGAGGTCATGTGAAGTCCAGCAGGGTTCAGATAGAGGTCACGTGAAGTCCAGCAGGGTTCAGAAAGGAGTCATGTGAAGTCCAGCAGGGTTCAGATATATGTCATGTGAAGTCCAGCATGGTTCAGATAGAGGTCGTGTGAAGTCCAGCAGCGTTCAGATAGAGGTCATGTGAAGTCCAGCAGGGTTCAGATAGAGGTCATGTGAAGTCCAGCAGTGTACAGAAAGAGGTCGCAGTAGGTCCAGCAGGGTTCAGAAAGAGGTCATGTGAAGTCCAGTAGGGTTCAGATAGAGGTCATGTGAAGTCCAGCAGGGTTCAGAAAGGAGTCATGTGAAGTCCAGCAGGGTTCAGATATAGGTCATGTGAAGTCCAGCAGGGTTCAGATAGAGGTCATGTGAAGTCCAGCAGGGTTAAGAAAGAGGTCATGTTAAGTCCAGCAGGGTTCAGAAAGAAGTCATGTGAAGTCCAGTAGGGTTCAGAAAGGAGTCATGTGAAGTCCAGCAGGGTTCAGATATAGGTTATGTGAAGTCCAGCAGGGTTCAGATAGAGGTCATGTGAAGTCCAGCAGGGTTCAGAAAGAGGTCATGTGAAGTCCAGCAGGGTTCAGGAAGAGGTCGCAGTAGGTCCAGCAGGGTTCAGAAAGAGGTCAGGTGAAGTCCAGCAGGGTTCAGAAAGAGGTCAGAGGAGGTTCAGCAGGGTTCAGAAAGAGGTCATAGGAGGTCCAGCAGGCTACATAAAGAGGTCGCAGTAGGTCCAGCAGGGTTCAGAAAGAGGTCATGTGAAGTCCAGCAGGGTTCAGATAGAGGTCATGTGAAGTTCAGCAGGGTTCAGAAAGAGGTCATGTGAAGTCCAGCAGGGTTCAGATAGAGGTCATGTGAAGTCCAGCAGGGTTCAGAAAGGAGTCATGTGAAGTCCAGCAGGGTTCAGATATATTTCATGTGAAGTCCAGCATGGTTCAGATAGAGGTCATGTGAAGTCCAGCAGGGTTCAGATATATTTCATGTGAAGTCCAGCAGGGTTCAGATATATGTCATGTGAAGTCCAGCATGGTTCAGATAGAGGTCGTGTGAAGTCCAGCAGAGTTCAGATAGAGGTCATGTGAAGTCCAGCAGGGTTCAGAAAGGAGTCATGTGAAGTCCAGCAGGGTTCAGATATATGTCATGTGAAGTCCAGCATGGTTCAGATAGAGGTCGTGTGAAGTCCAGCAGGGTTCATATAGAGGTCATGTGAAGTTCAGCAGGGTTCAGAAAGAGGTCATGTGAAGTCCAGCAGGGTTCAGAAAAGTTGGTGCATTCATTTGTGTTCAGCTGCAATTCCGAGTACTTGTCAGAGGCCTTTGTGTGCGTGGCTCAGGAACGTGCACGTCTGCGACAACCGGAGACCCCTCACGTTGATCACTCATTATTGCAGCACTAAAACATATCAGTAGGAGTGGTAGCTAATAGTCACATGGGCCAGTGGCACAATGGATAACGCGTCTGACTACTGAATCAGAAGATTGTAGGTTCGACTCCTACCTGGCACAAAAATGATTTTGACTTCACTTTTAGCAATATTTAATGAAGTCGCGTGGTCGCTTTGCTTCTTAAACATATTTTCCTGAAGTCGAATTCATTGGAGTGGTAGTCCACCCCTTGGTGACGATTGAGTAACCTTGGTCACCTCTTTAAAATACAGTCGCGACCCTCGCGTCAAGGATTTGTCAACAGATTACGTCATCTTCCCGTTCCAAACCTGCTTTTTTAGTTCTACTTCCTTGTGGAACAGAGAAACCCAAGGTATCACCGCCATCGGAACGAGGGTCAAGCTGGGCTCAAGTCTTTCACGAACCTGCTGGCCAGGCCCAACGTTCAAATATGGTTGGAGGAGGAATTTGTCATTTGTTCCGGCTGCCTGCGAAAGCTCGCCCATGCTTCGTGAAGTACACTGGGATCTGCAACGTCGACCAACGAAGACTGGCAGACCGTCAGTGAAAAGGCACGGTATTGTGAAGTCCAACAGGGTTCAGAAAGATGTCGTAGGAGGTCAAGCAGGGTTCAGAAAGAGGTCAGAGGAGGTTCAGCAGGGTTCAGAAAGAGGTCATAGGAGGTCCAGCAGGGTACAGAAAGAGGTCGCAGTAGGTCCAGCAGGGTTCAGAAAGAGGTCATGTGAAGTCCAGCAGGGTTCAAATAGAGGTCATGTGAAGTCCAGCAGGGTTCAGAAAGGAGTCATGTGAAGTCCAGCAGGGTTCAGATATATGTCATGTGAAGTCCAGCATGGTTCAGATAGAGGTCGTGTGAAGTCCAGCAGGGTTCAGATAGAGGTCATGTGAAGTTCAGCAGGGTTCAGAAAGAGGTCGTGTGAAGTCCAGCAGGGTTCAGATAGAGGTCATGTGAAGTCCAGCAGGGTTCAGAAAGGAGTCATGTGAAGTCCAGCAGGGTTCAGATATATGTCATGTGAAGTCCAGCATGGTTCAGATAGAGGTCGTGTGAAGTCCAGCAGGGTTCAGATGGAGGTCATGTGAAGTTCAGCAGGGTTCAGAAAGAGGTCATGTGAAGTCCAGCAGGGTTCAGAAAAGTTGGTGCATTCATTTGTGTTCAGCTGCAATTCCGAGTACTTGTCAGAGGCCTTTGTGCGCGTGGCTCAGGAACGTGCACGTCTGCGACAACCGGAGACCCCTTAGGTTGATCACTCATTATTGCAGCACTAAAACATATCAGTAGGGGAGGTAGCTAGTAGTCGCATGAGCCAGTGGCGCAATGGATAACGCGTCTGACGACGAATCAGAAGATTGCAGGTTCGACTCCTACCTGGCTCAAAACTGATTTTGCTTTCACTTTTAGCAATATTTAATGACGTCGCGTGGTCGCTTTGCTTCTTAAACATATTTTCCTGAAGTCGAATTCATTGGAGTGGTAGTCCACCCCTTGGTGACGATTGAGTAACCTTGGTCACCTCTTTAAAATACAGTCGCGACCCTCGCGTCAAGGATTTGGCAACAGATTACGTCATCTTCCCGTTCCAAACCTGCTTTTTTAGTTCTACTTCCTTGTGGAACAGAGAAACCCAAGGTATCACCGCCATCGGAACGAGGGTCAAACTGGGCTCAAGTCTTTCACGAACCTGCTGGCCAGGCCCAACGTTCAAATATGGTTGGAGGAGGAATTTGTCATTTGTTCCGGCTGCCTGCGAAAGCTCTCCCATGCTTCGTGAAGTACACTGGGATCTGCAACGTCGCCCAACGAAGACTGGCAGACCGTCAGTGAAAAGGCACGGTCATGTGAAGTCCAGCAGGGTTCAGAAAGATGTCGTAGGAGGTCAAGCAGGGTTCAGAAAGAGGTCAGAGGAGGTTCAGCAGGGTTCAGAAAGAGGTCATAGGAGGTCCAGCAGGGTACAGAAAGAGGTCGCAGTCGGTCCAGCAGGGTTCAGAAAGAGGTCATGTGAAGTCCAGCAGGGTTCAGATAGAGGTCATGTGAAGTCCAGCAGGGTTCAGAAAGGAGTCATGTGAAGTCCAGCAGGGTTCAGATATATGTCATGTGAAGTCCAGCATGGTTCAGATAGAGGTCGTGTGAAGTCCAGCAGGGTTCAGATAGAGGTCATGTGAAGTTCAGCAGGGTTCAGAAAGAGGTCATGTGAAGCCCAGCATTGTTCAGAAAAGTTGGTGCATTCATTTGTGTTCAGCTGCAATTCCGAGTACTTGTCAGAGGCCTTTGTGCGCGTGGCTCAGGAACGTGCACGTCTGCGACAACCGGAGACCCCTTACGTTGATCACTCATTATTGCAGCACTAAAACATATTAGTAGGAGTGGTAGCTAGTAGTCGCATGGGCCAGTGGCGCAATGGATAACGCGTCTGACTACGAATCAGAAGATTGTAGGTTCGACTCCTACCTGGCTCAAAGCTGATTTTGACTTCACTTTTAGCAATATTTAATGAAGTCGGGTGGTCGCTTTGCTTCTTAAACATATTTTCCTGAAGTCGAATTCATTGGAGTGGTAGTCCACCCCTTGGTGACGATTGAGTAACCTTGGTCACCTCTTTAAAATACAGTCGCGACCCTCGCGTCAAGGATTTGGCAACAGATTACGTCATCTTCCCGTTCCAAACCTGCTTTTTTAGTTCTACTTCCTTGTGGAACGGACAAACCCAAGGTATCACCGCCATCGGAACGAGGGTCAAGCTGGGCTCAAGTCTTTCACGAACCTGCTGGCCAGGCCCAACGTTCAAATATGGTTGGAGGAGGAATTTGTCATTTGTTCCGGCTGCCTGCGAAAGCTCGCCCATGCTTCCTGAAGTACACTGGGATCTGCAACGTCGACCAACGAAGACTGGCAGACCGTCAGTGAAAAGGCACGGTTATGTGAAGTCCAGCAGGGTTCAGAAAGATGTCATAGGAGGTCCAGCAGGGTACAGAAAGAGGTCGCAGTAGGTCCAGCAGGGTTCAGAAAGAGGTCATGTGAAGTCCAGCAGGGTTCAGATAGAGGTCACGTGAAGTCCAGCAGGGTTCAGAAAGGAGTCATGTGAAGTCCAGCAGGGTTCAGATATATGTCATGTGAAGTTCAGCAGGGTTCGGAAAGAGGTCATGTGAAGTCCAGCAGGGTTCAGAAAAGTTGGTGCATTCATTTGTGTTCAGCTGCAATTCCGAGTACTTGTCAGAGGCCTTTGTGCGCGTGGCTCAGGAACGTGCACGTCTGCGACAACCGGAGACCCCTTAGGTTGATCACTCATTATTGCAGCACTAAAACATATCAGTAGGGGTGGTAGCTAGTAGTCGCATGAGCCAGTGGCGCAATGGATAACGCGTCTGACGACGAATCAGAAGATTGCAGGTTCGACTCCTACCTGGCTCAAAACTGATTTTGCTTTCACTTTTAGCAATATTTAATGACGTCGCGTGGTCGCTTTGCTTCTTAAACATATTTTCCTGAAGTCGAATTCATTGGAGTGGTAGTCCACCCCTTGGTGACGATTGAGTAACCTTGGTCACCTCTTTAAAATACAGTCGCGACCCTCGCGTCAAGGATTTGGCAACAGATTACGTCATCTTCCCGTTCCAAACCTGCTTTTTTAGTTCTACTTCCTTGTGGAACAGAGAAACCCAAGGTATCACCGCCATCGGAACGAGGGTCAAGCTGGGCTCAAGTCTTTCACGAACCTGCTGGCCAGGCCCAACGTTCAAATATGGTTGGAGGAGGAATTTGTCATTTGTTCCGGCTGCCTGCGAAAGCTCGCCCATGCTTCGTGAAGTACACTGGGATCTGCAACGTCGCCCAACGAAGACTGGCAGACCGTCAGTGAAAAGGCACGGTCATGTGAAGTCCAGCAGGGTTCAGAAAGATGTCGTAGGAGGTCAAGCAGGGTTCAGAAAGAGGTCAGAGGAGGTTCAGCAGGGTTCAGAAAGAGGTCATAGGAGGTCCAGCAGGGTACAGAAAGAGGTCGCAGTCGGTCCAGCAGGGTTCAGAAAGAGGTCATGTGAAGTCCAGCAGGGTTCAGATAGAGGTCATGTGAAGTCCAGCAGGGTTCAGAAAGGAGTCATGTGAAGTCCAGCAGGGTTCAGATATATGTCATGTGAAGTCCAGCATGGTTCAGATAGAGGTCGTGTGAAGTCCAGCAGGGTTCAGATAGAGGTCATGTGAAGTTCAGCAGGGTTCAGAAAGAGGTCATGTGAAGCCCAGCATTGTTCAGAAAAGTTGGTGCATTCATTTGTGTTCAGCTGCAATTCCGAGTACTTGTCAGAGGCCTTTGTGCGCGTGGCTCAGGAACGTGCACGTCTGCGACAACCGGAGACCCCTTACGTTGATCACTCATTATTGCAGCACTAAAACATATTAGTAGGAGTGGTAGCTAGTAGTCGCATGGGCCAGTGGCGCAATGGATAACGCGTCTGACTACGAATCAGAAGATTGTAGGTTCGACTCCTATCTGGCTCAAAGCTGATTTTGACTTCACTTTTAGCAATATTTAATGAAGTCGGGTGGTCGCTTTGCTTCTTAAACATATTTTCCTGAAGTCGAATTCATTGGAGTGGTAGTCCACCCCTTGGTGACGATTGAGTAACCTTGGTCACCTCTTTAAAATACAGTCGCGACCCTCGCGTCAAGGATTTGGCAACAGATTACGTCATCTTCCCGTTCCAAACCTGCTTTTTTAGTTCTACTTCCTTGTGGAACGGACAAACCCAAGGTATCACCGCCATCGGAACGAGGGTCAAGCTGGGCTCAAGTCTTTCACGAACCTGCTGGCCAGGCCCAACGTTCAAATATGGTTGGAGGAGGAATTTGTCATTTGTTCCGGCTGCCTGCGAAAGCTCGCCCATGCTTCCTGAAGTACACTGGGATCTGCAACGTCGACCAACGAAGACTGGCAGACCGTCAGTGAAAAGGCACGGTTATGTGAAGTCCAGCAGGGTTCAGAAAGATGTCATAGGAGGTCCAGCAGGGTACAGAAAGAGGTCGCAGTAGGTCCAGCAGGGTTCAGAAAGAGGTCATGTGAAGTCCAGCAGGGTTCAGATAGAGGTCACGTGAAGTCCAGCAGGGTTCAGAAAGGAGTCATGTGAAGTCCAGCAGGGTTCAGATATATGTCATGTGAAGTCCAGCATGGTTCAGATAGAGGTCGTGTGAAGTCCAGCAGCGTTCAGATAGAGGTCATGTGAAGTCCAGCAGGGTTCAGATAGAGGTCATGTGAAGTCCAGCAGTGTACAGAAAGAGGTCGCAGTAGGTCCAGCAGGGTTCAGAAAGAGGTCATGTGAAGTCCAGTAGGGTTCAGATAGAGGTCATGTGAAGTCCAGCAGGGTTCAGAAAGGAGTCATGTGAAGTCCAGCAGGGTTCAGATATAGGTCATGTGAAGTCCAGCAGGGTTCAGATAGAGGTCATGTGAAGTCCAGCAGGGTTAAGAAAGAGGTCATGTTAAGTCCAGCAGGGTTCAGAAAGAAGTCATGTGAAGTCCAGTAGGGTTCAGAAAGGAGTCATGTGAAGTCCAGCAGGGTTCAGATATAGGTTATGTGAAGTCCAGCAGGGTTCAGATAGAGGTCATGTGAAGTCCAGCAGGGTTCAGAAAGAGGTCATGTGAAGTCCAGCAGGGTTCAGGAAGAGGTCGCAGTAGGTCCAGCAGGGTTCAGAAAGAGGTCAGGTGAAGTCCAGCAGGGTTCAGAAAGAGGTCAGAGGAGGTTCAGCAGGGTTCAGAAAGAGGTCATAGGAGGTCCAGCAGGCTACATAAAGAGGTCGCAGTAGGTCCAGCAGGGTTCAGAAAGAGGTCATGTGAAGTCCAGCAGGGTTCAGATAGAGGTCATGTGAAGTTCAGCAGGGTTCAGAAAGAGGTCATGTGAAGTCCAGCAGGGTTCAGATAGAGGTCATGTGAAGTCCAGCAGGGTTCAGAAAGGAGTCATGTGAAGTCCAGCAGGGTTCAGATATATTTCATGTGAAGTCCAGCATGGTTCAGATAGAGGTCATGTGAAGTCCAGCAGGGTTCAGATATATTTCATGTGAAGTCCAGCAGGGTTCAGATATATGTCATGTGAAGTCCAGCATGGTTCAGATAGAGGTCGTGTGAAGTCCAGCAGGGTTCAGATAGAGGTCATGTGAAGTTCAGCAGGGTTCAGAAAGAGGTCATGTGAAGTCCAGCATTGTTCAGAAAAGTTGATGCATTCATTTGGGTTCAGCTGCAATTCCGAGTACTTGTCAGAGGCCTTTGTGCGCGTGGCTCAGGAACGTGCACGTCTGCGACAACCGGAGACCCCTTACGTTGATCACTCATTATTGCAGCACTAAAACATATTAGTAGGAGTGGTAGCTAGTAGTCGCATGGGCCAGTGGCGCAATGGATAACGTGTCTGACTACGAATCAGAAGATTGTAGGTTCGACTCCTACCTGGCTCAAAGCTGATTTTGACTTCACTTTTAGCAATATTTAATGAAGTCGGGTGGTCGCTTTGCTTCTTAAACATATTTTCCTGAAGTCGAATTCATTGGAGTGGTAGTCCACCCCTTGGTGACGATTGAGTAACCTTGGTCACCTCTTTAAAATACAGTCGCGACCCTCGCGTCAAGGATTTGGCAACAGATTACGTCATCTTCCCGTTCCAAACCTGCTTTTTTAGTTCTACTTCCTTGTGGAACAGAGAAACCCAAGGTATCACCGCCATCGGAACGAGGGTCAAGCTGGGCTCAAGTCTTTCACGAACCTGCTGGCCAGGCCCAACGTTCAAATATGGTTGGAGGAGGAATTTGTCATTTGTTCCGGCTGCCTGCGAAAGCTCGCCCATGCTTCGTGAAGTACACTGGGATCTGCAACGTCGACCAACGAAGACTGGCAGACGGTCAGTGAAAAGGCACGGTCATGTGAAGTCCAGCAGGGTTCAGAAAGATGTCGTAGGAGGTCAAGCAGGGTTCAGAAAGAGGTCATAGGAGGTCCAGCAGGGTACAGAAAGAGGTCGCAGTCGGTCCAGCAGGGTTCAGAAAGAGGTCATGTGAAGTCCAGCAGGGTTCAGATAGAGGTCATGTGAAGTCCAGCAGGGTTCAGAAAGGAGTCATGTGAAGTCCAGCAGGGTTCAGATATATGTCATGTGAAGTCCAGCATGGTTCAGATAGAGGTCGTGTGAAGTCCAGCAGGGTTCAGATAGAGGTCATGTGAAGTTCAGCAGGGTTCAGAAAGAGGTCATGTGAAGCCCAGCATTGTTCAGAAAAGTTGGTGCATTCATTTGTGTTCAGCTGCAATTCCGAGTACTTGTCAGAGGCCTTTGTGCGCGTGGCTCAGGAACGTGCACGTCTGCGACAACCGGAGACCCCTTACGTTGATCACTCATTATTGCAGCACTAAAACATATTAGTAGGAGTGGTAGCTAGTAGTCGCATGGGCCAGTGGCGCAATGGATAACGCGTCTGACTACGAATCAGAAGATTGTAGGTTCGACTCCTACCTGGCTCAAAGCTGATTTTGACTTCACTTTTAGCAATATTTAATGAAGTCGGGTGGTCGCTTTGCTTCTTAAACATATTTTCCTGAAGTCGAATTCATTGGAGTGGTAGTCCACCCCTTGGTGACGATTGAGTAACCTTGGTCACCTCTTTAAAATACAGTCGCGACCCTCGCGTCAAGGATTTGGCAACAGATTACGTCATCTTCCCGTTCCAAACCTGCTTTTTTAGTTCTACTTCCTTGTGGAACGGACAAACCCAAGGTATCACCGCCATCGGAACGAGGGTCAAGCTGGGCTCAAGTCTTTCACGAACCTGCTGGCCAGGCCCAACGTTCAAATATGGTTGGAGGAGGAATTTGTCATTTGTTCCGGCTGCCTGCGAAAGCTCGCCCATGCTTCCTGAAGTACACTGGGATCTGCAACGTCGACCAACGAAGACTGGCAGACCGTCAGTGAAAAGGCACGGTTATGTGAAGTCCAGCAGGGTTCAGAAAGATGTCATAGGAGGTCCAGCAGGGTACAGAAAGAGGTCGCAGTAGGTCCAGCAGGGTTCAGAAAGAGGTCATGTGAAGTCCAGCAGGGTTCAGATAGAGGTCACGTGAAGTCCAGCAGGGTTCAGAAAGGAGTCATGTGAAGTCCAGCAGGGTTCAGATATATGTCATGTGAAGTCCAGCATGGTTCAGATAGAGGTCGTGTGAAGTCCAGCAGCGTTCAGATAGAGGTCATGTGAAGTCCAGCAGGGTTCAGATAGAGGTCATGTGAAGTCCAGCAGTGTACAGAAAGAGGTCGCAGTAGGTCCAGCAGGGTTCAGAAAGAGGTCATGTGAAGTCCAGTAGGGTTCAGATAGAGGTCATGTGAAGTCCAGCAGGGTACAGAAAGGAGTCATGTGAAGTCCAGCAGGGTTCAGATATAGGTCATGTGAAGTCCAGCAGGGTTCAGATAGAGGTCATGTGAAGTCCAGCAGGGTTAAGAAAGAGGTCATGTTAAGTCCAGCAGGGTTCAGAAAGAAGTCATGTGAAGTCCAGTAGGGTTCAGAAAGAGGTCATGTGAAGTCCAGCATGGTTCAGATAGAGGTCGCGTGAAGTCCAGCAGGGTTCAGATAGAGGTCATGGGAAGTTCAGCAGGGTTCAGAAAGAGGTCATGTGAAGTCCAGCAGGGTTCAGAAAGATGTCGTAGGAGGTCAAGCAGGGTTTAGAAAGAGGTCAGAGGAGGTTCAGCAGGGTTCAGAACGAGGTCATAGGAGGTCCAGCAGGGTACAGAAAGAGGTCGCAGTAGGTCCAGCAGGGTTCAGGAAGAGGTCATGTGAAGTCCAGCAGGGTTCAGATAGAGGTCATGTGAAGTCCAGCAGGGTTCAGAAAGGAGTCATGTGAAGTCCAGCAGGGTTCAGATATATGTCATGTGAAGTCCAGCATGGTTCAGTTAGAGGTCGTGTGAAGTCCAGCAGCGTTCAGATAGAGGTCATGTGAAGTCCAGCAGGGTTCAGATAGAGGTCATGTGAAGTCCAGCAGTGTACAGAAAGAGGTCGCAGTAGGTCCAGCAGGGTTCAGAAAGAGGTCATGTGAAGTCCAGTAGCGTTCAGATAGAGGTCATGTGAAGTCCAGCAGGGTTCAGAAAGGAGTCATGTGAAGTCCAGCAGGGTTCAGATATAGGTCATGTGAAGTCCAGCAGGGTTCAGATAGAGGTCATGTGAAGTCCAGCAGGGTTCAGAAAGAAGTCATGTGAAGTCCAGTAGGGTTCAGAAAGGAGTTATGTGAAGTCCAGCAGGGTTCAGATATAGGTCATGTGAAGTCCAGCAGGGTTCAGATAGAGGTCATGTGAAGTCCAGCAGGGTTCAGAAAGAGGTCATGTGAAGTCCAGCAGGGTTCAGGAAGAGGTCGCAGTAGGTCCAGCAGGGTTCAGAAAGAGGTCAGGTGAAGTCCAGCAGGGTTCAGAAAGAGGTCAGAGGAGGTTCAGCAGGGTTCAGAAAGAGGTCATAGGAGGTCCAGCAGGCTACATAAAGAGGTCGCAGTAGGTCCAGCAGGGTTCAGAAAGAGGTCATGTGAAGTCCAGCAGGGTTCAGATAGAGGTCATGTGAAGTTCAGCAGGGTTCAGAAAGAGGTCATGTGAAGTCCAGCAGGGTTCAGATAGAGGTCATGTGAAGTCCAGCAGGGTTCAGAAAGGAGTCATGTGAAGTCCAGCAGGGTTCAGATATATTTCATGTGAAGTCCAGCATGGTTCAGATAGAGGTCATGTGAAGTCCAGCAGGGTTCAGATATATTTCATGTGAAGTCCAGCAGGGTTCAGATATATGTCATGTGAAGTCCAGCATGGTTCAGATAGAGGTCGTGTGAAGTCCAGCAGAGTTCAGATAGAGGTCATGTGAAGTCCAGCAGGGTTCAGAAAGGAGTCATGTGAAGTCCAGCAGGGTTCAGATATATGTCATGTGAAGTCCAGCATGGTTCAGATAGAGGTCGTGTGAAGTCCAGCAGGGTTCAGATAGAGGTCATGTGAAGTTCAGCAGGGTTCAGAAAGAGGTCATGTGAAGTCCAGCAGGGTTCAGAAAAGTTGGTGCATTCATTTGTGTTCAGCTGCAATTCCGAGTACTTGTCAGAGGCCTTTGTGCGCGTGGCTCAGGAACGTGCACGTCTGCGACAACCGGAGACCCCTTACGTTGATCACTCATTATTGCGGCACTAAAACATATCAGTAGGAGTGATAGCTAGTAGTCACATGGGCCAGTGGCGCAATGGATAACACGTCTGACTACGAATCAGAAGATTGTAGGTTTGACTCCTACCTGGCTCAAAACTGATTTTGACTTCACTTTTAGCAATATATAATGAAGTCGCGTGGTTCGCTTTGCTTCTTCAACATATTTTCCTGAAGTCGAATTCATTGGAGTGGTAGTCCACCCCTTGGTGACGATTGAGTAACCTTGGTCACCTCTTTAAAATACAGTCGCGACCCTCGCGTCAAGGATTTGGCAACAGATTACGTCATCTTCCCGTTCCAAACCTGCTTTTTTAGTTCTACTTCCTTGTGGAACAGAGAAACCCAAGGTATCACCGCCATCGGAACGAGGGTCAAGCTGGGCTCAAGTCTTTCACGAACCTGCTGGCCAGGCCCAACGTTCAAATATGGTTGGAGGAGGAATTTGTCATTTGTTCCGGCTGCCTGCGAAAGCTCGCCCATGCTTCGTGAAGTACACTGGGATCTGCAACGTCGACCAACGAAGACTGGCAGACCGTCAGTGAAAAGGCACGGTCATGTGAAGTCCAGCAGGGTTCAGAAAGATGTCGTAGGAGGTCAAGCAGGGTTCAGAAAGAGGTCAGAGGAGGTTCAGCAGGGTTCAGAAAGAGGTCATAGGAGGTCCAGCAGGGTACAGAAAGAGGTCGCAGTAGGTCCAGCAGGGTTCAGAAAGAGGTCATGTGAAGTCCAGCAGGGTTCAGATAGAGGTCATGTGAAGTCCAGCAAGGTTCAGAAAGGAGTCATGTGAAGTCCAGCAGGGTTCAGATATATGTCATGTGAAGTCCAGCATGGTTCAGGTAGAGGTCGTGTGAAGTCCAGCAGGGTTCAGATAGAGGTCATGTGAAGTTCAGCAGGGTTCAGAAAGAGGTCATGTGAAGTCCAGCAGGGTTCAGAAAGGAGTCATGTGAAGTCCAGCAGGGTTCAGATATATGTCATGTGAAGTCCAGCATGGTTCAGATAGAGGTCGTGTGAAGTCCAGCAGGGTTCAGATAGAGGTCATGTGAAGTCCAGCAGGGTTCAGATAGAGGTCATGTGAAGTCCAGCAGGGTTCAGAAAGGAGTCATGTGAAGTCCAGCAGGGTTCAGATATATGTCATGTGAAGTCCAGCATGGTTCAGATAGAGGTCGTGTGAAGTCCAGCAGGGTTCAGATAGAGGTCATGTGAAGTTCAGCAGGGTTCAGAAAGAGGTCATGTGAAGTCCAGCAGGGTTCAGAAAAGTTGGTGCATTCATTTGTGTTCAGCTGCAATTCCGAGTACTTGTCAGAGGCCTTTGTGCGCGTGGCTCAGGAACGTGCACGTCTGCGACAACCGGAGACCCCTTAGGTTGATCATTCATTATTGCAGCACTAAAACATATCAGTAGGAGTGGTAGTTAGTAGTCGCATGGGCCAGTGGCGCAATGGATAACGCGTCTGACGACGAATCAGAAGATTGCAGGTTCGACTCCTACCTGGCTCAAAACTGATTTTGCTTTCACTTTTAGCAATATTTAATGACGTCGCGTGGTCGCTTTGCTTCTTAAACATATTTTACCGAAGTCGAATTCATTGGAGTGGTAGTCCACCCCTTGGTGACGATTGAGTAACCTTGGTCACCTCTTTAAAATACAGTCGCGACCCTCGCGTCAAGGATTTGGCAACAGATTACGTCATCTTCCCGTTCCAAACCTGCTTTTTTAGTTCTACTTCCTTGTGGAACAGAGAAACCCAAGGTATCACCGCCATCGGAACGAGGGTCAAGCTGGGCTCAAGTCTTTCACGAACCTGCTGGCCAGGCCCAACGTTCAAATATGGTTGGAGGAGGAATTTGTCATTTGTTCCGGCTGCCTGCGAAAGCTCGCCCATGCTTCGTGAAGTACACTGGGATCTGCAACGTCGACCAACGAAGACTGGCAGACCGTCAGTGAAAAGGCACGGTCATGTGAAGTCCAGCAGGGTTCAGAAAGATGTCGTAGGAGGTCAAGCAGGGTTCAGAAAGAGGTCAGAGGAGGTTCAGCAGGGTTCAGAAAGAGGTCATAGGAGGTCCAGCAGGGTACAGAAAGAGGTCGCAGTCGGTCCAGCAGGGTTCAGAAAGAGGTCATGTGAAGTCCAGCAGGGTTCAGATAGAGGTCATGTGAAGTCCAGCAGGGTTCAGAAAGGAGTCATGTGAAGTCCAGCAGGGTTCAGATATATGTCATGTGAAGTCCAGCATGGTTCAGAAAGATGTCATAGGAGGTCCAGCAGGGTACAGAAAGAGGTCGCAGTAGGTCCAGCAGGGTTCAGAAAGAGGTCATGTGAAGTCCAGCATGGTTCAGATAGAGGTCGCGTGAAGTCCAGCAGGGTTCAGATAGAGGTCATGGGAAGTTCAGCAGGGTTCAGAAAGAGGTCATGTGAAGTCCAGCAGGGTTCAGAAAGATGTCGTAGGAGGTCAAGCAGGGTTTAGAAAGAGGTCAGAGGAGGTTCAGCAGGGTTCAGAAAGAGGTCATAGGAGGTCCAGCAGGGTACAGAAAGAGGTCGCAGTAGGTCCAGCAGGGTTCAGAAAGAGGTCATGTGAAGTCCAGCAGGGTTCAGATAGAGGTCATGTGAAGTCCAGCAGGGTTCAGAAAGGAGTCATGTGAAGTCCAGCAGGGTTCAGATATATGTCATGTGAAGTCCAGCATGGTTCAGATAGAGGTCGTGTGAAGTCCAGCAGCGTTCAGATAGAGGTCATGTGAAGTCCAGCAGGGTTCAGATAGAGGTCATGTGAAGTCCAGCAGTGTACAGAAAGAGGTCGCAGTAGGTCCAGCAGGGTTCAGAAAGAGGTCATGTGAAGTCCAGTAGCGTTCAGATAGAGGTCATGTGAAGTCCAGCAGGGTTCAGAAAGGAGTCATGTGAAGTCCAGCAGGGTTCAGATATAGGTCATGTGAAGTCCAGCAGGGTTCAGATAGAGGTCATGTGAAGTCCAGCAGGGTTAAGAAAGAGGTCATGTGAAGTCCAGCATGGTTCAGATAGAGGTCGTGTGAAGTCCAGCAGAGTTCAGATAGAGGTCATGTGAAGTCCAGCAGGGTTCAGAAAGGAGTCATGTGAAGTCCAGCAGGGTTCAGATATATGTCATGTGAAGTCCAGCATGGTTCAGATAGAGGTCGTGTGAAGTCCAGCAGGGTTCAGATAGAGGTCATGTGAAGTTCAGCAGGGTTCAGAAAGAGGTCATGTGAAGTCCAGCAGGGTTCAGAAAAGTTGGTGCATTCATTTGTGTTCAGCTGCAATTCCGAGTACTTGTCAGAGGCCTTTGTGTGCGTGGCTCAGGAACGTGCACGTCTGCGACAACCGGAGACCCCTCACGTTGATCACTCATTATTGCAGCACTAAAACATATCAGTAGGAGTGGTAGCTAGTAGTCACATGGGCCAGTGGCGCAATGGATAACGCGTCTAACTACGAATCAGAAGATTGTAGGTTCAACGCCTACATGGCTCAAAACTGATTTTGACTTCACTTTTAGCAATATTTAATGAAGTCGCGTGGTCGCTTTGCTTCTTAAACATATTTTCCTGAAGTCGAATTCATTGGAGTGGTAGTCCACCCCTTGGTGACGATTGAGTAACCTTGGTCACCTCTTTAAAATACAGTCGCGACCCTCGCGTCAAGGATTTGGCAACAGATTACGTCATCTTCCCGTTCCAAACCTGCTTTTTTAGTTCTACTTCCTTGTGGAACAGAGAAACCCAAGGTATCACCGCCATCGGAACGAGGGTCAAGCTGGGCTCAAGTCTTTCACGAACCTGCTGGCCAGGCCCAACGTTCAAATATGGTTGGAGGAGGAATTTGTCATTTGTTCCGGCTGCCTGCGAAAGCTCGCCCATGCTTCGTGAAGTACACTGGGATCTGCAACGTCGACCAACGAAGACTGGCAGACCGTCAGTGAAAAGGCACGGTCATGTGAAGTCCAGCAGGGTTCAGAAAGATGTCGTAGGTGGTCAAGCAGGGTTCAGAAAAAGGTCATGTGAAGTCCAGCAGGGTTCAGATAGAGATCATGTGAAGTCCAGCAGGGTTCAGAAAGGAGTCATGTGAAGTCCAGCAGGGTTCAGATATATGTCATGTGAAGTCCAGCAGGGTTCAGATAGAGGTCATGTGAAGTTCAGCAGGGTTCAGAAAGAGGTCATGTGAAGTCCAGCAGGGTTCAGATAGAGGTCGTGTGAAGTCCAGCAGGGTTCAGATAGAGGTCATGTGAAGTCCAGCAGGGATCAGATAGAGGTCATGTGAAGTCCAGCAGGGTTCAGAAAGGAGTCATGTGAAGTCCAGCAGGGTTCAGATATATGTCATGTGAAGTCCAGCATGGTTCAGAAAGGAGTCATGTGAAGTCCAGCAGGGCTCAGAAAGGAGTCATGTGAAGTCCAGCAGGGTTCAGATATATTTCATGTGAAGTCCAGCATGGTTCAGATAGAGGTCGTGTGAAGTCCAGCAGGGTTCAGAAAGGAGTCATGTGAAGTCCAGCAGGGTTCAGATATATGTCATGTGAAGTCCAGCATGGTTCAGATAGAGGTCGTGTGAAGTCCAGCAGGGTTCAGATAGAGGTCATGTGAAGTTCAGCAGGGTTCAGAAAAGTTGGTGCATTCATTTGTGTTCAGCTGCAATTCCGAGTACTTGTCAGAGGCCTTTGTGCGCGTGGGTCATGAACGTGCACGTCTGCGACAACCGGAGACCCCTTACGTTGAACACTCATTATTGCAGCACTAAAACATATCAGTAGGAGTGGTAACTAGTAGTCACATGGGCCAGTGGCGCAATGCATAACGCGTCTGACTACGAATCAGAAGATTGTAGGCTCGACTCCTACCCGGCTCAAAACTGATTTTGACTTCACCTTTACCAATATTTAATGAAGTAGCGTGGTCGCTTTGCCTCTAAAACATATTTTCCTGAAGTCGAATTCATTGGAGTGGTCGTCCACCCCTTGGTGACGATTGAGTAACCTTGGTCACCTCTTTAAAATACAGTCGCGTCCCTCGCGTCAAAGGATTTGGCAGCAGATTACTTCATCTTCCCGTTCCAAACCTGCTTTTTTAGTTCTACTTCCTTGTGGAACAGAGAAACCCAAGGTATCACCGCCATCGGAACGAGGGTCAAGCTGGGCTCAAGTCTTTCACGAACCTGCTGGCCAGGCCCAACGTTCAAATATTGTTGGAGGAGGAATTTGTCATTTGTTCCGGCTGACTGCGAAAGCTCGCGCATGCTTCGTGAAGTACACTGGGATCTGCAACGTCGACCAACGAAGACTGGCAGACCGTCAGTGAAAAGGCACGGTCATGTGAAGTCCAGCAGGGTTCAGAAAGATGTCGTAGGAGGTCAAGCAGGGTTCAGAAAGAGGTCAGAGGAGGTTCAGCAGGGTTCAGAAGGAGGTCATAGGAGGTCCAGCAGGGTACAGAAAGAGGTCGCAGTAGGTCCAGCAGGGTTCAGAAAGAGGTCATGTGAAGTTCAGCAGGGTTCAGAAAGAGGTCATGTGAAGTCCAGCAGGGTTCAGAAAGGAGTCATGTGAAGTCCAGCAGGGTTCAGATATATGTCATGTGAAGTCCAGCATGGTTCAGATAGAGGTCATGTGAAGTCCAGCAGGGTTCAGATAGAGGTCATGTGAAGTCCAGCAGGGTTCAGAAAGGAGTCATGTGAAGTCCAGCAGGGTTCAGATATATGTCATGTGAAGTCCAGCATGGTTCAGATAGAGGTCGTGTGAAGTCCAGCAGGGTTCAGATAGAGGTCATGTGAAGTCCAGCAGGGTTCAGATAGAGGTCATGTGAAGTCCAGCAGGGTTCAGAAAGGAGTCATGTGAAGTCCAGCAGGGTTCAGATATATGTCATGTGAAGTCCAGCATGGTTCAGATAGAGGTCGTGTGAAGTCCAGCAGGGTTCAGATAGAGGTCATGTGAAGTTCAGCAGGGTTCAGAAAGAGGTCATGTGAAGTCCAGCAGGGTTCAGAAAAGTTGGTGCATTCATTTGTGTTCAGCTGCAATTCCGAGTACTTGTCAGAGGCCTTTGTGCGCGTGGCTCAGGAACGTGCACGTCTGCGACAACCGGAGACCCCTTAGGTTGATCATTCATTATTGCAGCACTAAAACATATCAGTAGGAGTGGTAGCTAGTAGTCGCATGGGCCAGTGGCGCAATGGATAACGCGTCTGACGACGAATCAGAAGATTGCAGGTTCGACTCCTACCTGGCTCAAAACTGATTTTGCTTTCACTTTTAGCAATATTTAATGACGTCGCGTGGTCGCTTTGCTTCTTAAACATATTTTACTGAAGTCGAATTCATTGGAGTGGTAGTCCACCCCTTGGTGACGATTGAGTAACCTTGGTCACCTCTTTAAAATACAGTCGCGACCCTCGCGTCAAGGATTTGGCAACAGATTACGTCATCTTCCCGTTCCAAACCTGCTTTTTTAGTTCTACTTCCTTGTGGAACAGAGAAACCCAAGGTATCACCGCCATCGGAACGAGGGTCAAGCTGGGCTCAAGTCTTTCACGAACCTGCTGGCCAGGCCCAACGTTCAAATATGGTTGGAGGAGGAATTTGTCATTTGTTCCGGCTGCCTGCGAAAGCTCGCCCATGCTTCGTGAAGTACACTGGGATCTGCAACGTCGACCAACGAAGACTGGCAGACCGTCAGTGAAAAGGCACGGTCATGTGAAGTCCAGCAGGGTTCAGAAAGATGTCGTAGGAGGTCAAGCAGGGTTCAGAAAGAGGTCAGAGGAGGTTCAGCAGGGTTCAGAAAGAGGTCATAGGAGGTCCAGCAGGGTACAGAAAGAGGTCGCAGTCGGTCCAGCAGGGTTCAGAAAGAGGTCATGTGAAGTCCAGCAGGGTTCAGATAGAGGTCATGTGAAGTCCAGCAGGGTTCAGAAAGGAGTCATGTGAAGTCCAGCAGGGTTCAGATATATGTCATGTGAAGTCCAGCATGGTTCAGAAAGATGTCATAGGAGGTCCAGCAGGGTACAGAAAGAGGTCGCAGTAGGTCCAGCAGGGTTCAGAAAGAGGTCATGTGAAGTCCAGCATGGTTCAGATAGAGGTCGCGTGAAGTCCAGCAGGGTTCAGATAGAGGTCATGGGAAGTTCAGCAGGGTTCAGAAAGAGGTCATGTGAAGTCCAGCAGGGTTCAGAAAGATGTCGTAGGAGGTCAAGCAGGGTTTAGAAAGAGGTCAGAGGAGGTTCAGCAGGGTTCAGAAAGAGGTCATAGGAGGTCCAGCAGGGTACAGAAAGAGGTCGCAGTAGGTCCAGCAGGGTTCAGAAAGAGGTCATGTGAAGTCCAGCAGGGTTCAGATAGAGGTCATGTGAAGTCCAGCAGGGTTCAGAAAGGAGTCATGTGAAGTCCAGCAGGGTTCAGATATATGTCATGTGAAGTCCAGCATGGTTCAGATAGAGGTCGTGTGAAGTCCAGCAGCGTTCAGATAGAGGTCATGTGAAGTCCAGCAGGGTTCAGATAGAGGTCATGTGAAGTCCAGCAGTGTACAGAAAGAGGTCGCAGTAGGTCCAGCAGGGTTCAGAAAGAGGTCATGTGAAGTCCAGTAGCGTTCAGATAGAGGTCATGTGAAGTCCAGCAGGGTTCAGAAAGGAGTCATGTGAAGTCCAGCAGGGTTCAGATATAGGTCATGTGAAGTCCAGCAGGGTTCAGATAGAGGTCATGTGAAGTCCAGCAGGGTTAAGAAAGAGGTCATGTGAAGTCCAGCATGGTTCAGATAGAGGTCGTGTGAAGTCCAGCAGAGTTCAGATAGAGGTCATGTGAAGTCCAGCAGGGTTCAGAAAGGAGTCATGTGAAGTCCAGCAGGGTTCAGATATATGTCATGTGAAGTCCAGCATGGTTCAGATAGAGGTCGTGTGAAGTCCAGCAGGGTTCAGATAGAGGTCATGTGAAGTTCAGCAGGGTTCAGAAAGAGGTCATGTGAAGTCCAGCAGGGTTCAGAAAAGTTGGTGCATTCATTTGTGTTCAGCTGCAATTCCGAGTACTTGTCAGAGGCCTTTGTGTGCGTGGCTCAGGAACGTGCACGTCTGCGACAACCGGAGACCCCTCACGTTGATCACTCATTATTGCAGCACTAAAACATATCAGTAGGAGTGGTAGCTAGTAGTCACATGGGCCAGTGGCGCAATGGATAACGCGTCTGACTACGAATCAGAAGATTGTAGGTTCAACGCCGACATGGCTCAAAACTGATTTTGACTTCACTTTTAGCAATATTTAATGAAGTCGCGTGGTCGCTTTGCTTCTTAAACATATTTTCCTGAAGTCGAATTCATTGGAGTGGTAGTCCACCCCTTGGTGACGATTGAGTAACCTTGGTCACCTCTTTAAAATACAGTCGCGACCCTCGCGTCAAGGATTTGGCAACAGATTACGTCATCTTCCCGTTCCAAACCTGCTTTTTTAGTTCTACTTCCTTGTGGAACAGAGAAACCCAAGGTATCACCGCCATCGGAACGAGGGTCAAGCTGGGCTCAAGTCTTTCACGAACCTGCTGGCCAGGCCCAACGTTCAAATATGGTTGGAGGAGGAATTTGTCATTTGTTCCGGCTGCCTGCGAAAGCTCGCCCATGCTTCGTGAAGTACACTGGGATCTGCAACGTCGACCAACGAAGACTGGCAGACCGTCAGTGAAAAGGCACGGTCATGTGAAGTCCAGCAGGGTTCAGAAAGATGTCGTAGGTGGTCAAGCAGGGTTCAGAAAAAGGTCATGTGAAGTCCAGCAGGGTTCAGATAGAGATCATGTGAAGTCCAGCAGGGTTCAGAAAGGAGTCATGTGAAGTCCAGCAGGGTTCAGATATATGTCATGTGAAGTCCAGCAGGGTTCAGATAGAGGTCATGTGAAGTTCAGCAGGGTTCAGAAAGAGGTCATGTGAAGTCCAGCAGGGTTCAGATAGAGGTCGTGTGAAGTCCAGCAGGGTTCAGATAGAGGTCATGTGAAGTCCAGCAGGGATCAGATAGAGGTCATGTGAAGTCCAGCAGGGTTCAGAAAGGAGTCATGTGAAGTCCAGCAGGGTTCAGATATATGTCATGTGAAGTCCAGCATGGTTCAGAAAGGAGTCATGTGAAGTCCAGCAGGGCTCAGAAAGGAGTCATGTGAAGTCCAGCAGGGTTCAGATATATTTCATGTGAAGTCCAGCATGGTTCAGATAGAGGTCGTGTGAAGTCCAGCAGGGTTCAGAAAGGAGTCATGTGAAGTCCAGCAGGGTTCAGATATATGTCATGTGAAGTCCAGCATGGTTCAGATAGAGGTCGTGTGAAGTCCAGCAGGGTTCAGATAGAGGTCATGTGAAGTTCAGCAGGGTTCAGAAAAGTTGGTGCATTCATTTGTGTTCAGCTGCAATTCCGAGTACTTGTCAGAGGCCTTTGTGCGCGTGGGTCATGAACGTGCACGTCTGTGACAACCGGAGACCCCTTACGTTGAACACTCATTATTGCAGCACTAAAACATATCAGTAGGAGTGGTAACTAGTAGTCACATGGGCCAGTGGCGCAATGCATAACGCGTCTGACTACAAATCAGAAGATTGTAGGCTCGACTCCTACCCGGCTCAAAACTGATTTTGACTTCACCTTTACCAATATTTAATGAAGTAGCGTGGTCGCTTTGCCTCTAAAACATATTTTCCTGAAGTCGAATTCATTGGAGTGGTCGTCCACCCCTTGGTGACGATTGAGTAACCTTGGTCACCTCTTTAAAATACAGTCGCGTCCCTCGCGTCAAAGGATTTGGCAGCAGATTACTTCATCTTCCCGTTCCAAACCTGCTTTTTTAGTTCTACTTCCTTGTGGAACAGAGAAACCCAAGGTATCACCGCCATCGGAACGAGGGTCAAGCTGGGCTCAAGTCTTTCACGAACCTGCTGGCCAGGCCCAACGTTCAAATATTGTTGGAGGAGGAATTTGTCATTTGTTCCGGCTGACTGCGAAAGCTCGCGCATGCTTCGTGAAGTACACTGGGATCTGCAACCTCGACCAACGAAGACTGTCAGACCGTCAGTGAAAAGGCACGGTCATGTGAAGTCCAGCAGGGTTCAGAAAGATGTCGTAGGAGGTCAAGCAGGGTTCAGAAAGAGGTCAGAGGAGGTTCAGCAGGGTTCAGAAGGAGGTCATAGGAGGTCCAGCAGGGTACAGAAAGAGGTCGCAGTAGGTCCAGCAGGGTTCAGAAAGAGGTCATGCGAAGTCCAGCAGGGTTCAGATAGAGGTCATGTGAAGTCCAGCAGGGTTCAGAAAGGAGTCATGTGAAGTCCAGCAGGGTTCAGATATATGTCATGTGAAGTCCAGCATGGTTCAGATAGAGGTCGTGTGAAGTCCAGCAGGGTTCAGATAGAGGTCATGTGAAGTTCAGCAGTGTTCAGAAAGAGGTCATGTGAAGTCCAGCAGGGTTCAGAAAAGTTGGTGCATTCATTTGTGTTCAGCTGCAATTCCGAGTACTTGTCAGAGGCCTTTGTGCGCGTGGCTCAGGAACGTGCACGTCTGCGACAACCGGAGACCCCTCACGTTGATCACTCATTATTGCAGCACTAAAACATATCAGTAGGAGTGGTAGCTAGTAGTCACATGGGCCAGTGGCGCAATGGATCACGCGTTGCCTACGAATCAGAAGATTGTAGGTTCAACTCCTACCTGGCTCAAAACTGATTTTGACTTCACTTTTAGCAATATTTAATGAAGTCGCGTGGTCGCTTTGCTTCTTTAACATATTTTCCTGAAGTCGAATTTATTGGAGTGGTCGTCCACCCCTTGGTGACGATTGAGGAACCTTGGTCACCTCTTTAAAATACAGTCGCGACCCTCGCGTCAAGGATTTGGCAACAGATTACTTCATCTTCCCGTTCCAAACCTGCTTTTTTAGTTCTACTTCCTTGTGGAACAGAGAAACCCAAGGTATCACCGCCATCGGAACGAGGGTCAAGCTGGGCTCAAGTCTTTCACGAACCTGCTGGCCAGGCCCAACGTTCAAATATGGTTGGAGGAGGAATTTGTCATTTGTTCCGGCTGCCTGCGAAAGCTCGCCCATGCTTAGTGAAGTACACTGGGATCTTCAACGTCGACCAACGAAGACTGGCAGACCGTCAGTGAAAAGGCACGGTCATGTGAAGTCCAGCAGGGTAAAGAAAGATGTCGTAGGAGATCAAACAGGGTTCAGAAAGAGGTCAGAGGAGGTTCAGCAGGGTTCAGAAAGAGGTCATAGGAGGTCCAGCAGGGTACAGAAAGAGGTCGCAGTAGGTCCAGCAGGGTTCAGAAAGAGGTCATGTGAAGTCCAGCAGGGTTCAGATAGAGGTCATGTGAAGTCCAGCAGGGTTCAGAAAGGAGTCATGTGAAGTCCAGCAGGGTTCAGATATATGTCATGTGAAGTCCAGCATGGCTCAGATAGAGGTCGTGTGAAGTCCAGCAGGGTTCAGATAGAGGTCATGTGAAGTTCAGCAGGGTTCAGAAAGAGGTCGTGTGAAGTCCAGCAGGGTTCAGATAGAGGTCATGTGAAGTCCAGCAGGGTTCAGAAAGGAGTCATGTGAAGTCCAGCAGGGTTCAGATATATGTCATGTGAAGTCCAGCATGGTTCAGATAGAGGTCGTGTGAAGTCCAGCAGGGTTCAGATAGAGGTCATGTGAAGTTCAGCAGGGTTCAGAAAGAGGTCATGTGAAGTCCAGCAGGGTTCAGAAAAGTTGGTGCATTCATTTGTGTTCAGCTGCAATTCCGAGTACTTGTCAGAGGCCTTTGTGCGCGTGGCTCAGGAACGTGCACGTCTGCGACAACCGGAGACCCCTTAGGTTGATCACTCATTATTGCAGCACTAAAACATATCAGTAGGAGTGGTAGCTAGTAGTCGCATGGGCCAGTGGCGCAATGGATAACGCGTCTGACTACGAATCAGAAGATTGTAGGTTCGACTTGTCGGAGAATTTGTAGCTGAGAGACTCAAGACTCCAATGACCGGACACAGGTTTACAAAAGGTCTGGTTTATTAACTGGTTATTCACTTCATTCCATTTACCAAATAATACCGCATAATTCAATGGCTGAGATTAACTCTTTTCGCATGGTCCTTCTCGTTCGGCTGATGTTCCTCCGCCACTCCCGTTGGTCAGAGCTCCTCGTAGCAAGTCCTGTCGACTCCACGTTTGCTCTCGTTTATATGGACAAACTGGACTTAATCCCCTCTCCGCTAATGCCCCGAGGTCATGCATGTACCAAGTCCTGGTATCAGCTCGCTCCCCTCCTGTTGTGAGTTCCGTTTACCAAACGATAGGGGGGTGCTTCAGCCAGGGGCTGTGACCAGGTGGACAAGAGATTATCATGTTCGGGCGCATTCCTGACACTCATTTACAAACTCGTCTTTCACAGAGTTTGCATGTAAAATGTATCTGCTTCGTTACCAGTTTAATTAATAAGTTACCAGTGCCAATTAATAAGTTACACTGAGTTACACTTCCACAATTCCCTCATCTTTTTGTTTTTGTTTATATTAACCATTAATCTAAACATCAATATAAATAAACAATCAATCACTACAAGTAAACAAATTCCCTTGGGCATACACCGTCATCCTGCAAGAATCACAAAACATTTCGTTGGTCATTGACTCCTTCCATATCGTTCAATCTATTGCATTTGCATCACAAATATATTTTCAAAACAACACTTCACCATCACCAAGATACAACAATTTCACTTCATTTTCAAGTTTTATAAAGCATCTGCACCATCTGGCAAAAAACGTTTGCCTCCACACAAATGTTGACTTTGTTTGAAAGGAAGGGCTGATCACTTGTGTTTGAATCCTGGTATGAAACATTTTCTCCTAATGTCTTCATAGCTCCTGCACTACTTCGTGTAGGATTTCGCTGTTGTGGTAACATTTCGGAGTCATAGACTGACCCTGCTCTCCTTGTAGCATTCTTGCCACTTTTTGCTGTAAACCATAGTAATTCCTGAACAAGGCCTTCACCCAGTTGTAGTCGACTTGCCTCCTCCCTCATTGTGAGTGGGCAGCAAGTATTGGTGTGACGTTGATTGGCCAGCAAGATGTGGAACAGGGATGCCGGATGCATCCACACTGATGTTGGGACCATGGTGTTCAGGTCATTCATGGTCCTTACCAGGAGCAACCAGCAGAATCGTGCACAGCTGTTGTGACAAGGGCACTGCCGTTTTTTTGCAGCTCCATGCTGGTTCCCCGGACGTTGGTGAAGTAATAACATATGTCCCCGCATTTCACAGAGGTTGCAGGTAAAATGTCGTTGTCCTGCAACTTCTGATGTGGTGAATGTTCGAAGCCTTCAAACAAGAGTAAGTGATCGCCTTTCTTTCATATGTTGCAGTGTGATCCAGGCAAATGGTCACATAAATTTCCTTGGTGAAGGTAAGCATTCATCTCCAAGTTACACGGGAGAATGTCTTCATCATTCTTTGAGAAAGAGGGTGTATGCCACGATTAACTTCATTTTTTAGCCACAAATTTTCTTTCTCGAACTTCTTCCCAATTCCGTTAGCAATCCCTCCAAAATGTGATCTCGTCTTATCCTTATGCTCAGTCACATCTGAATCTGCTTTCCGCACACACTGGATCAGATAGGGTACATCTTACCATGAAATCAGCATAATCATGTATATCTTCCGACAGTTTCACATTCAACAATTTGTTGTTTTTCCTTAACACAAAAGTTATATTCATTTATATGCATCACACAAATAATATTCAATCAGGTATGTATTTTATTACTAAACTAAGAATAGCATTGTATATGATTACAATCACAAACGGGAATACCTAATTCCCAACAACAATTTTTCCAAACCAACAAATTAAACATAATGTATTATTACCATAATTCCTCCCCACTTTTTCTTTTCCCTCTTTTTCCTAACAGTGTGTCACTCGTGGTGATATGAGTTCACTGATATTGTAATTGACACAACTCATAACATTGTCGTTATGCCATTATCTTAATTCTACTGTTTCATTTGCAACATCACTTGATTTAATCTTTTAATCTCAGTATTTATTCATATCATCATAACAATCTTTCTATTTTAGGTCCATATTTGTTTATATTCTTATCAACCTCCTACGGTTTATCAATTTGTTCCAAAACACTGCAACCAAAGGTTTTAACCAAAGCTCTACCAAACTATTTCCAATTTGAACTCAAAATGCTAATTAAACAACAATTCAAAGAATTAACTTCAATGGGTCAACAAACTCATTTTATAAACAGATCTAATTTTCCCATCCAATAATTTTCCTTGCCAAATGTCATATTGCAACACTTTAATAAACCTTCGAAAAATGTCTCCCAAATCAATAAATTCCCTTTTTTACTTCCCAAATACTCATCTGTAAATTACATATTCAATTACAGTTTTTTCCCATTTGTTCGGCCTGAATGGCCACTGAAGTGGCTGCCAACATGCAGTACCGTTTTATCTACCAAGCAAGTATTCGTCCACATAAGATCTCTACCAAAATGTTGTTTGTAAAAAACAAATCTGGGATTTCTGATTACATGGATGCACACTCTCAGGACATTTCAGGCTGCTTGTTAACAATCTACTACGATAAATTAATTCCTTTACCCACAATCAAATAATTAGTACAAATTGAGGATATTATCCCTATCACATTCATTTATAGATTCATTATGTTGGATCTAAATTTTCTCCCACTGCTGCAAGGAAGAACAATAGCTCTAATAAGTCTTTGTAATATCTCACTTCATTTACCCAGCATCGAAGGATTTATTTACTATCCATTCCCATCTGTTAACCAGTGACTTTGTTCGAACTCCAAAACTTAATTTGATGAATCCCATGTGTATGGTACCACGTATTGAAACCCCTACTTTTGTAGAAAATATCCAAGTGTTTTTTTTTTTTTTTACACCCCCTTAACTGTTGCTCATCCATTTCTATGCACCCAGTGAGTACTACTGACACCAGTATGCCAATATAGGTGTGCGAGATTAACAAATATGTTGCAGGTACACGTAACAGCGCGTTCTGGGTATAAATAACGTAACAGCGCGTTCATGTCTGCCCCTTGGTTTAAGATGCACAATGCATTCCGTTTTAAAACTCACAATAGTTCAAATCAGCAAGATTTTCTTTACTATTTTCCCATATCATCTATGCTTAATACACATCCATACATGCAGCACAATTTATATGCTGATAAAATTCAAGTTTATATATATATATATAAATCCATGAGCAGAGTATTCTGGGAAGTCAGTGTAAGACCTCTCCCAAATTTGGATAATTTTGTACTCCCTCATTTCTTTTTATGAAGCTCATATCCATAAATAGCTATTATTCTCATATAAATTCTATCAAAAATGGAATCCCCAAATTACTCACAATTTTACTATTTAATTAATGGCTGCTCATAACCCAGCACATCAAATCTTTATATTCCATCTCCCTTGACAAAAGAGATAATGTTCATAATCAAATTTTATTTCTATTTTATTTTACGGATTCTCTGCATATTCAATCCCATCCACATAAAACTATCCATTTCCAGACAGGCACACTGTCGGTGTCAACAATCTTGTAAGATTGATACACAAAACAATAAAAAAAAACACTAACTTTGACACACAAAAAATACACACACATATGCATTATGCGTATTTGTTTGCGTTGGAACTATTATTTACAGATCAAGATGGGTGTCAATTTTATTTCAATTTCATAAAATTTGTTCTTCAATTTTAGAAATGCTAATACACAAATGGACCAAAAGCTTATTCTTAGAAAACCCCTATGATGTCACATTGAAATTACCCTTTCAGTTCCCACAATAATTTATCCAAATTTGACTACACACCCATTTACATGTCAGTCGACCACTGACTTATCAATCGTGTGGAACAATAGTCCGAAATTCCCACCTGATCATCATGTGACCCTTGTCCCTTGGTTTAAAATTTGCAAAGCAATTGTTCCAACTTTGTAAATTTAAAATTGTGTGCCCAACATAAAAGATCCAATTTCGGCATTTGATCAATTAATTATCAATTTGCTTACAAGCAAAAGAAAAAATGAATAATTCTTGCTCCGAAAACTTTTCAGACCCAAGAATCATCGACAGTTATTCATGTTTGTCCAGTAATCTAATTTGTTGAGGCCAATCGTCATTTGGGATTTGTCGCAATGAAGGCCTAATCATTGTCTGAGGTATCGGTCAGCACTGGTACCCTTGATCTTGGTTTACCCTATGAACTTGTCTTCCTTTTGGTATACGGACATCCTCTTTTCCAATGTCCCATCCGTCCACACTTGAAACACCGGTTTCTGTCGTTGCCTGGTCTGTGCACCTGTGCACTTGTATTGCTGGGTTGCATCTCTACATCCCTGAGTTGCCACTGCAATCTCTCGTTGTCTCCTGAAACACGAAAAAATTCTCTGTACCGTCCTTTTTGGGGAGACAACTGGAAATCAGATGGGACAACCGTCACTTTCATTCCTAATTTCGAGGGCTGAATAAAATGTAGTGATTGAATAAAATAGTTGACGGATATATAAATCCCAGTCGAATGTAAAGTGAATCGAATGAAAATGAAGGATTTTTCAAATTGTTGTGGACTTTGGCCTATGTTGAATAAAATGTAGTGATTGAATAAAATAGTTGACGGATATATAAATCCCAGTCGAATGTAAAGTGAATCGAATGAAAATGAAGGATTTTTCAAATTGTTGTGGACTTTGGCCTATGTTGAATAAAATGTAGTGATTGAATAAAATAGTTGACGGATATATAAATCCCAGTCGAATGTAAAGTGAATCGAATGAAAATGAAGGATTTTTCAAATTGTTGTGGACTTTGGCCTATGTTGAATAAAATGTAGTGATTGAATAAAATAGTTGACGGATATATAAATCCCAGTCGAATGTAAAGTGAATCGAATGAAAATGAAGGATTTTTCAAATTGTTGTGGACTTTGGCCTATGTTGAATAAAATGTAGTGATTGAATAAAATAGTTGACGGATATATAAATCCCAGTCGAATGTAAAGTGAATCGAATGAAAATTAAGGATTTTTCAAATTGTTGTGGACTTTGGCCTATGTTGAATAAAATGTAGTGATGGAATAAAATAGTTGACGGATATATAAATCCCAGTCGAATGTAAAGTGAATCGAATGAAAATGAAGGATTTTTCAAATTGTTGTGGACTTTGGCCTATGTTGAATAAAATGTAGTGATTGAATAAAATAGTTGACGGATATATAAATCCCAGTCGAATGTAAAGTGAATCGAATGAAAATGAAGGATTTTTCAAATTGTTGTGGACTTTGGCCTATGTTGAATAAAATGTAGTGATTGAATAAAATAGTTGACGGATATATAAATCCCAGTCGAATGTAAAGTGAATCGAATGAAAATGAAGGATTTTTCAAATTGTTGTGGACTTTGGCCTATGTTGAATAAAATGTAGTGATTGAATAAAATAGTTGACGGATATATAAATCCCAGTCGAATGTAAAGTGAATCGAATGAAAATGAAGGATTTTTCAAATTGTTGTGGACTTTGGCCTATGTTGAATAAAATGTAGTGATTGAATAAAATAGTTGACGGATATATAAATCCCAGTCGAATGTAAAGTGAATCGAATGAAAATGAAGGATTTTTCAAATTGTTGTGGACTTTGGCCTATGTTGAATAAAATGTAGTGATTGAATAAAATAGTTGACGGATATATAAATCCCAGTCGAATGTAAAGTGAATCGAATGAAAATGAAGGATTTTTCAAATTGTTGTGGACTTTGGCCTATGTTGAATAAAATGTAGTGATTGAATAAAATAGTTGACGGATATATAAATCCCAGTCGAATGTAAAGTGAATCGAATGAAAATGAAGGATTTTTCAAATTGTTGTGGACTTTGGCCTATGTTGAATAAAATGTAGTGATTTAATAAAATAGTTGACGGATATATAAATCCCAGTCGAATGTAAAGTGAATCGAATGAAAATGAAGGATTTTTCAAATTGTTGTGGACTTTGGCCTATGTTGAATAAAATGTAGTGATTGAATAAAATAGTTGACGGATATATAAATCCCAGTCGATTGTAAAGTGAATCGAATGAAAATGAAGGATTTTTCAAATTGTTGTGGACTTTGGCCTATGTTGAATAAAATGTAGTGATTGAATAAAATAGTTGACGGATATATAAATCCCAGTCGAATATAAAGTGAATCGAATGAAAATGAAGGATTTTTCAAATTGTTGTGGACTTTGGCCTATGTTGAATAAAATGTAGTGATTGAATAAAATAGTTGACGGATATATAAATCCCAGTCGAATGTAAAGTGAATCGAATGAAAATGAAGGATTTTTCAAATTGTTGTGGACTTTGGCCTATGTTGAATAAAATGTAGTGATTGAATAAAATAGTTGACGGATATATAAATCCCAGTCGAATGTAAAGTGAATCGAATGAAAATGAAGGATTTTTCAAATTGTTGTGGACTTTGGCCTATGTTGAATAAAATGTAGTGATTGAATAAAATAGTTGACGGATATATAAATCCCAGTCGAATGTAAAGTGAATCGAATGAAAATTAAGGATTTTTCAAATTGTTGTGGACTTTGGCCTATGTTGAATAAAATGTAGTGATTGAATAAAATAGTTGACGGATATATAAATCCCAGTCGAATGTAAAGTGAATCGAATGAAAATTAAGGATTTTTCAAATTGTTGTGGACTTTGGCCTATGTTGAATAAAATGTAGTGATTGAATAAAATAGTTGACGGATATATAAATCCCAGTCGAATGTAAAGTGAATCGAATGAAAATGAAGGACTTTTCAAATTGTTGTGGACTTTGGCCTATGTCGAATAAAATGTAGTGATTGAATAAAATAGTTGACGGATATATAAATCCCAGTCGAATGTAAAGTGAATCGAATGAAAATTAAGGATTTTTCAAATTGTTGTGGACTTTGGCCTATGTTGAATAAAATGTAGTGATTGAATAAAATAGTTGACGGATATATAAATCCCAGTCGAATGTAAAGTGAATCGAATGAAAATGAAGGATTTTTCAAATTGTTGTGGACTTTGGCCTATGTTGAATAAAATGTAGTGATTGAATAAAATAGTTGACGGATATATAAATCCCAGTCGAATGTAAAGTGAATCGAATGAAAATGAAGGATTTTTCAAATTGTTGTGGACTTTGGCCTATGTTGAATAAAATGTAGTGATTGAATAAAATAGTTGACGGATATATAAATCCCAGTCGAATGTAAAGTGAATCGAATGAAAATGAAGGATTTTTCAAATTGTTGTGGACTTTGGCCTATGTTGAATAAAATGTAGTGATTGAATAAAATAGTTGACGGATATATAAATCCCAGTCGAATGTAAAGTGAATCGAATGAAAATGAAGGATTTTTCAAATTGTTGTGGACTTTGGCCTATGTTGAATAAAATGTAGTGATTGAATAAAATAGTTGACGGATATATAAATCCCAGTCGAATGTAAAGTGAATCGAATGAAAATTAAGGATTTTTCAAATTGTTGTGGACTTTGGCCTATGTTGAATAAAATGTAGTGATTGAATAAAATAGTTGACGGATATATAAATCCCAGTCGAATGTAAAGTGAATCGAATGAAAATGAAGGATTTTTCAAATTGTTGTGGACTTTGGCCTATGTTGAATAAAATGTAGTGATTGAATAAAATAGTTGACGGATATATAAATCCCAGTCGAATGTAAAGTGAATCGAATGAAAATTAAGGATTTTTCAAATTGTTGTGGACTTTGGCCTATGTTGAATAAAATGTAGTGATTGAATAAAATAGTTGACGGATATATAAATCCCAGTCGAATGTAAAGTGAATCGAATGAAAATGAAGGATTTTTCAAATTGTTGTGGACTTTGGCCTATGTTGAATAAAATGTAGTGATTGAATAAAATAGTTGACGGATATATAAATCCCAGTCGAATGTAAAGTGAATCGAATGAAAATTAAGGATTTTTCAAATTGTTGTGGACTTTGGCCTATGTTGAATAAAATGTAGTGATTGAATAAAATAGTTGACGGATATATAAATCCCAGTCGAATGTAAAGTGAATCGAATGAAAATTAAGGATTTTTCAAATTGTTGTGGACTTTGGCCTATGTTGAATAAAATGTAGTGATTGAATAAAATAGTTGACGGATATATAAATCCCAGTCGAATGTAAAGTGAATCGAATGAAAATTAAGGAATTATTTCATTATGAGCGAGTACTCATTTAATTAATTACATTTCTTATTAAATTACAGTAATTACATTACAGTAATTACCTGGGGTAATTACAGTAATTACAGTTCCGGTAATTACAGTAATTACAGTAATCATTACAGTAATTGCAGTAATCTTATTACAGTAATTACATTACATTAACTCAGGCACCTTTTGAGTAAGGAAGCTGATATTTGGACATAACACTGACCAAGGGATGTGGCTGTCAAGGAAAATATTAATTTATTGATTAATCATTTAATAAATTAACTCGTTGATTTATAAATGACTTATTTAATTAAAAGTCCTCAGAAATACATCTTCGGATGAAATACTTACAGATTGGTTATGCTATGAGCCAATTGATTAAGGAAAATATTTTGTGATGGCCATATTGGCAATTTCGTGGCCATATTCGTGGCAACTCAGTTAGTGCCACTGCACCTTTAAAATGCATCCCTGCGTTCATTTTTCGATCGATTGAGTTAAAATTTTGAACAATCGGATCTGGACTGTCGTTATTAACGACTCTAGCACGCACCCGTCCAATCAGGATGGAGCGGTATGGTCCCCGGATTATCACTGCCTGCAGTTTTAATTAATTTTACTTTTTCTCTTGGGCATATAATTTTGAAGACATGCATGTCATGATAGAGGAAATGTTTGTTCTGTTAAACGGAATAAATGTTGTTTATTTGTGTGGGTGTGTATTTTTGTGTATTTGGATATATTTTCACGACTAATTCCAGTTATCGTCCTGCAAAAGGTCTGCTCGTTCTTTTCCTTTGAGTCGTAAATTCCTGTTGAACTCTCATTAAAAAGCGGAATTAAGTACGCTGTGTGATGATGGAGATCCTTGATGACGAATCAGGAATAGTGAATGAGCAGACAAATATCACGGATGGTACACCAGATAGGGAAAATGTAGATGAAACCCCTTTTGCTCAGGTGCTGTGTAGCGCTGCACAAAGATCCATATGAGCGGGGCCTGGGTGCTGTGTAATTAGTACACAAAGAACCAATTACTAGGGTGCTGAATAAACACAAAGATCCATTTTTGGAGCTGGTTCTCCCGGTGCTGTGATTTATTCAAAGAACCAAAATCTTGTAAGAATTAAGATATGATTTGTCGACATCATAAATACTTTAATATATGTAACGATTTTTGTAACGATCATCCTGCAAAAGGTCTGCTCGTTCTTTTTTTCCTTTGAGTCGTAAATTCTTGTTGAATTCTCATTAGAATGCGGAATTAAGTACGCTGTGTGATGATGGAGATCCTTGATGACGAATCAGGAATAGTGAATGAGCAAACAAATATCACGGATGCTGCGGCTGGAGCAGGGGAAGCGATTTTTGAATTGTTCAATGATTATTCGATATTGTTATGACTTATTGTCAATAGGTATACTAAGTGGCCATGAGGTAGCCTGTTGCTATGTACAGTTTTATTCTATTGTTGATTATACCACATAGCTGTGGTGATAAAGGAAATGTTCGTTTAAATAGATGATTATGATAGGACCATGACTATAAAATCATGATGATTATTATGAATGATATCATAGGGTTCAAATGCAGAATGCTGCATGAACTTGGGAAAGAACTTTCAAGCCCTATGGGATAAATTGGGTATTACAAGCGATGGAGTTTCAAAATTTAGCATGATTGAAGGAATTTGACAGTCCCATTTCAGGAGTTTTACGAAATTTATATTGCCAAGAGATTTTGGGTACAATTAAAAGAAAAATGATGAGATATTTTTCCCAAAGAACTTTAATATCTGGCATCCATTTTGGCTGTCTCACGAATGAAGGATGAGTTGCCTTTAGTGGTTGCAAAGAAAAATTTGTGGAGACCAGGCAAAATGGGAAAATATGTCAGATATGACCCTAGGACAGGACGGCGATTCATCAATTGACATGAGGTACGAATCCGAGGTGACGACCGATGAAATTCGATCTCAGTCAATGGATGGACCTGTCCTGACATCATTGGGGAAAGGGCTTATGCAAGGAGACATCCAAAATGATTAATTTGATTTATTGATGAATATTGATGAATTAATTGAAATTGAATAATTGATTGAATTGTTGATTGATTGAATCTGATTGATTAAATCTAATTGACTGAATTTAATTGAATAAATTTAACTGAATAAATTGAACTGAATAAATTGAATTGAATATATTGATTGTTTGATTGATGAAAATGCGGTCTCAAGAAAGAAGCTTTGATATCTTTGCGTGATATTAACAATGTGGAGACAACCTGGGAATATTGAGCAAGGTGGTGAGTTTATATACAGATATATATGTGCGGTTACCATTGTGTGATTTCCCCGTCAACAGAGCGGACACCTGAGGATTCACCCATTTCATACTGACCCTCCGGCTCATCTGCAAATACTGATCTGTGAGATTGGATTGTGCAAAAGCCACGGCTGAGGGAGATTCTCTGGAAATCACCGTGTGAACAGGTGGAGAGACCCTTCCTGGAGGTACGAGTGAAGCTTTAGAGGAACAAACTACAACACATCCAACGCTACTTTGATAAAAGGCAGAATGGGAAATGGAGCCTGCAAGAATACACAAGGACAACAAGAGATTCCACAAAAAGGTACTTGTACACATCATATGTACGACCGTTATGGTGCAGAAGCTATAAGACAGGTCGAGAATTGGTATTTGTGGACAAAGGGACATGATGAGGAGTTTCCAAGAGATGGTACATTTGAGCGAAGTCGATTGGAAAGATTGGAACAAAGATTGAAAGCCAGGAAGAGACAGAATCTAACGGTAGACTGGCTTGCATTCCATCTTTGGGATGGTGAATCCAAACAACGGGAACAGCAAGAACGGATAACGGAACTAGAACTTAAAATAAAAAGGATACAGGATACAGTGGAGGAGACAAATGCACAACTGCCCTCGAAATTAGGAATGAAAGTGACAGTTGTCCCATCTGATTTCCAGTTGTCTCCCCAAAAAGGACGGTACAGAGAATTTTTTCGTGTTTCAGGAGATAACGAGAGATTGCAGTGGCAACTCAGGGATGTAGAGATGCAGCCCAGCAATACAAGTGCACAGGTGCACAGATCAGACAACGACAGAAACCGGTGTTTCGAGTGTGGAAAGATGGGACATTGGAGAAGAAGATGTCCGTATGTCAACAGGAAGACAAGGTCATGGGGCAAACCAAGATCAAGGGTACCAGTGCTTACCGGTACCTCAGACAATGATTAGGCCTTCATTGCTGCAAATCCCAAATGATGATTGGCCTCAACAGATTCGATTACTGGACAAACATGAATAACTGTCGATGATTCTTGTGTCTGAAAAGTTTTCAGAGCAAGAATGATTCATTTTTTCTTTTTTTGCTTGTTAACAAATTAATAATTAATTGATCAAATGCCAAAATTGGATCTTCTATTTTGGGCACAGCAATTTTAAATTTACAAAGTTTGGAACAATTGCGTTGCAATTTTTTTGGCAAACCAAGTGACAAGAGTCACATGATGATCAGGTGGGAATTTCGGACTATTGTGCCGCACGATTGATAGGTCAATGGTCGACTGACATGCAAATGGGTGTGTAGTCAAAATTTGGATAGATTATTGTGAAGGCTGAAAGGGTAATTTCAATGTGACATCATGAGGGTTTTCTAAGAATGGACTTTTGGTTTATTTGTCTATAAGCATTTTGAATTTGATTGACAAATTTTATGAAATTGAAATAAAATTGACACCCATCTGATCTGTAAATAATGGTTCCAACGCAAACAAATATGCATAATGCATGTGTGTGTGTGTGTTTTTGTGTATCAATCTTACAAGATTGTTGACACCGACAGTGTGCCTGTCTGGAAATGGATAGTTTTATGTGGATGGGATTGGGATATGTGGATGGGATTGAATATCCAGAGAATCCGTAAAATAAAATAGAAATATAATTTGATTATGAACATTATCTCTTTTGTCAAGGGAAATGGAATATAAAAATTTGATGTGCTGGGTTATGAGCAGCCATTAATTAATAGTAAAATTGTGAGTAATTTTGGGATTCCATTTTTTGATAGAATGTATATGAGAATAACATCTATTTATGGATATGAGCTTCATAAAAGGAAATGAGGAAGTACAAAATCATCCAAATTTGGGAGAGGTCTTACACTGACTTCCCAGAATACTCTGCTCATGGATTTTATATATATAAACTTGAATTTTATCAGCATATAAATTGTGCTGTATGTATGGATGTGTTTTAGGCATAGATGATATGGGAAAATAGTAAAGAAAATTTTGCTGGTTTGAACTATTGTGGGTTTTCAGTTCTGGAGTTTAAACAAAGTCACTGGTTAACAGATGAGAAAGGATAGTAAATAAATTATTCTCTGCTGGGCAAATTAAGTACGATATTACTAAGACTTATGAGAGCTATTGTTCCGCCTTACAGCAGTGGAAAATTATTGGGAAAAATTAGATCCAACATAATGAATCTATAAAAGAATGTGATAGGGATAATATCCTCAATTTGTACTAATTATTTGATTGTGGGTAAAGGAATTAAGTCATCGTAGTGGATTGTTAACAGCAGCCTGAAAATGTCCTGAGAGTGTGCATCCATGTAATCAGAAATCCCAGATTTGTTTTTTACAAACAACATTTTGGTAGAGGTCTTGTGTGGAACACTTCCTTGGTAGATAAAAAACGGTACTGCATGCTGGCAGCCACTTTTACGGCCAGTTAGGCCAAACAAATTGAGAGGAAATTGTAGTTAAATACGTAAGTTACACATGGCTATTTGTAAAAAAGGAAATTTGTTGAGATGGGAAACATATTTTCGAAGGTTTATTAAGGTGTTATAATATGACATGTGGCAAGGCAAACTATTGGATGGGAAAATTAGATCTGGCTATAGAATAAATTTATTGACCCCTTGAAGTTAATTCTTCGAATCATTGTTTCACTGGCATTTTTGTTCAAATTGGAAATAGTTTGGTAGAGCTTTGGTTAAAACCTTTGGTTGCGGTATCTTGGAACGAAATGATAAACCATAGGAGATTGATAAGAATAGGAAAAAAGATGGACCCAAAATAGAAAGTTGGATTCATGCCCCTCATTGCAAACAAGCACATGGGGCTAAGGTGGACGATCCCACAGAAAATGAGGCTGCACCTAGCAGCCCAGCAGAACATTCAGTGGTAGATAAATGATAGTAGTGATTTACAGTCATTTGAATTACATTTTAACACCCCTTGCATTGATAAACATTACATTTTCAACATGTGATATTCCTACTTGGGATAGTGACATTTATTTGCCTACATGACATACAATTACCTGCTGATATTAATACAACATGAGTGAAAAATGTATCACAACTACACTCATGATCAGGGGATTGAGTTCAACCCCGGGAGATAGGGGGATCATTTGTAAGACAAATAATCTGATTATGTTACATATTAAGGGATTTTCTTTATTTACCTTTTAGGAAGCTTGTTAGTTTGGTATATAATGTTAAATGTCATCGACATATAACTATGTCATAGGTATGAATATATACAAGGAGTAGCTAAGATACTCCAATATTTGTTTGTTGGTTTCGTAGTTATATTGGCAATTGTTTTAGTGGTGGCTTGCTTGAAAGCCTTAGTGACGGTGTGTTTGAATAAGGTAACCAACAACACGATGATAACGCATGAAGTGACAAATGAGGAAAGAAATGTGGAACCAGAAAAGGAAGACTTTTATGGCGACATAAATACTGAGATTAAAAGATTAAATCAAGTGATGTTGCAAATGAATACAGTAGAATTAAGATAATGGCATAACGACAATGTTATGAGTTGTGTCAATTACAATATCAGTGAACTCATATCACCACGAGTGCCACACTGTTAAGGGAAAAAGAGGGAAAAGAAAAAGTGGAGAGGAATTATGGTAATAATACATTATGTTTAATTTGTTGTCCAATATTTGTTTGTTGGTTTCGTAGTTATATTGGCAATTGTTTTAGTGGTGGCTTGCTTGAAAGCCTTAGTGACGGTGTGTTTGAATAAGGTAACCAACAACACGATGATAACGCATGAAGTGACAAATGAGGAAAGAAATGTGGAACCAGAAAAGGAAGACTTTTATGGCGACATAAATACTGAGATTAAAAGATTAAATCAAGTGATGTTGCAAATGAATACAGTAGAATTAAGATAATGGCATAACGACAATGTTATGAGTTGTGTCAATTACAATATCAGTGAACTCATATCACCACGAGTGCCACACTGTTAAGGGAAAAAGAGGGAAAAGAAAAAGTGGAGAGGAATTATGGTAATAATACATTATGTTTAATTTGTTGGTTTGGGAAAATTGTTGTTGGGAATTAGGTATTCCCGTTTGTGATTGTAATCATATACAATTTATTTTCTTAGAGTAGTGCTAAAATACCTGCATGAGTTAATTTTTGAACTATATTAACCTGAAAGCAATTGTGGATGCTATTCTTAGTTTAGTAATAAAATACATACCTGATTGAATATTATTTGTGTGACGCATATAAATGAATATAACTTTTTGTGATAAGGAAAAACAACAAATTGTTGAATGTGAAACTGTCGGAAGATATACATGATTATGCTGATTTCATGGTAAGATGCACCCTATCTGATCCAGTGTGTGCGGAAAGCAGATTCAGATGTGACTGAGCATAAAGATAAGACGAGATCACATTTTGGAGGGATTGCTAACGGAATTGGGAAGAAGTTCGAGAAAGAAAATTTGTGGCTAAAAAAAAAATGAAGTTAATCGTGGCATACACCCTCTTTCTCAAAGAATGATGAAGACATTCTCCCGTGTAACTTGGAGATGAATGCTTACCTTCACCAAGGAAATTTATGTGACCATTTGCCTGGATCACACTGCAACATATGAAAGAAAGGCGATCACTTACTCTTGTTCGAAGACTTCGAACATTCACCACATCAGAAGTTGCAGGACAACGACATTTTACCTGCAACCTCTGTGAAATGCGGGGACATATGTTATTACTTCACCAACGTCCGGGGAACCAGCATGGAGCTGCAAAAAAAAAAACGGCTGTGCCCTTGTCACAACAGCTGTGCACGATTCTGCTGGTTGCTCCTGGTAAGGACCATGAATGACCTGAACACCATGGTCCCAACATCAGTGTGGATGCATCCGGCATCGCTGTTCCACATCTTGCTGGCCAATCAACGTCACACCAATACTTGCTGCCCACTCACAATGAGGGAGGAGGCAAGTCGACTACAACTGGGTGAAGGCCTTGTTCAAGGAATCATTATGGTTCACAGCAAAAAAGTGGCAAGAATGCTACATGGAGAGAAGGGTCAGTCTATGACTCCGCAGTGTTACCACAACAGCGAAATCCTACACGAAGTAGTGCAGGAGCTATGAAGACATTAGGAGAAAATGTTTCATACCTGGATTCAAACACAAGTGATCAGCCCTTCCTTTCAAACAAAGTCAACATTTGTGTGGAGGCAAACGTTTTTTGCCAGATGGTGCAGATGCTTTACAAAACTTGAAAATGAAGTGAAATTGTTGTATCTTGGTGATGGTGAAGTGTTGTTTTGAAAATATTTGTGATGCAAATGCAATAGATTGAACAATATGGAAGGAGTCAATGACCAACGAAATGTTTTGTGATTCTTGCAGGATGACGGTGTATGCCTAAGGGAATTTGATTACCAAAGTGATTGATTATTTACTTATACTTGTAATGATGTTTACTAGTAGTGATTGATTGTTTACTTATATTGATGTTTAGATTAATGGTTAATATAAACAAAAACAAAAAGATGAGGGAATTGTGGAAGTGTAACTCAGTGTAACGTATTGATTGGCCCTGGTAACTCATTGATTAAATCTGGTAACGAAGCAGAATGTGCATGAACATGATAATCTCTTGAAACACCTGGTCAAGGCCCCAGGCTAGAGCACCCTCCTACTGTGTTAATGGAAATCACAGCAGGAGGGGAGCGAGTTGATGCCAGGACTTGGTGCAATGCATGACCTCGGGGCATCAGCGGAGAAAGGATTAACGTTTCAGCGGACAGAGGATTAAGTCCAGTTCGTCCATATAAACTAGAGCAAACGTGGAGTCGACAGTACTTGCTACGTGAAGCGCTGACCGAACGGGAGTGTCGGATGAACGAGAAGGACCAGCAAAAAGAGTTAACCTGATCCATTATATTATGCGGTATCATTTTGGTAATTGGATGAAGTGAATACAGTTAATTAACTAGACCTTTTGTAACCTGTGTCCGGTCATTGGAGTCCTGAGTCTCTCAGCTACAAATTCCCCTACAACTGTATCCTGTATCCTTTTTATTTTAAGTTCTAGATCCGTTATCCGTTCTTGCTGTTCCCGTTGTCTGGATTCACCATCCCAAAGATGGAATGCAAGCCAGTCTACCGTTAGATTCTGTCTCTTCCTGGCTTTCAATCTTTGTTCCAATCTTTCCAATCGACTTCGCTCAAATGTACCATCTCTTGGAAACTCGTCATCATGTCCCTTTGTCCACAAATACCAATTATCGACCTGCCTTATAGCTTCTGCACCATAACGGTCGTACATATGATGTGTACAAGTACCTTTTTGTGGAATCTCTGGTTGTCCTTGTGTATTCTTGCAGGCTCCATTTCCCATTCTGCCTTTTATCAAAGTAGCGTTGGATGTGTTGTAGTTTGTTCCTCTAAAGCTTCACTCGTACCTCCAGGAAGGGTCTCTCCACCTGTTCACACGGTGATTTCCAGAGAATCTCCCTCAGCCGTGGCTTTTGCACAATCCAATCTCACAGATCAGTATTTGCAGATGAGCCGGAGGGTCAGTATGAAATGGATGAATCCTCAGGTGTCCGCTCTGTTGACGGGGAAATCACAATGGTAACCGCACATATATATCTGTATATAAACTCACCACCTTGCTCAATTTTCCCAGGTTGTCTCCACATTGTTAATATCTCGCAAAGATATCAAAGCTTCTTTCTTGAGACCGCATTTTCATCAATCAAACAATCAATATATTCAATTCAATTTATTCAGTTAAATTTATTAAATTAAATTCAATCAATTAGATTCAATCAATTAATAATTCAATCAATTATTCAATTTCAATTAATTCATCAATATTCATCAATAAATCAAATTAATCATTTTGGATGACTCCTTGCATAAGCCCTTTCCCCAATGATGTCAGGACAGGTCCATCCATTGACGTCACCTCTGGTTCATACCTCATGTTAATTGATGAATCGCCGTCCTGTCCTAGGGTCATATCTGACATATTTCCCCATTTTGCCTGGTCTCCACAAATTTTCTTTGCAACCACTAAAGGCAACTCATCCTTCATTCGTGAGACAGCCAAAATGGATGGCAGATATTAAAGTTCTTTGGGAAAAATATCTCATCATTTTCTTTTAATAGTACCCAAAATCTCTTGGCAATATAAATTTCGTAAAACTCCTGAAATGGGACTGTCAAATTCCTTCAATCATGCTAAATTTTGAAACTCCATCGCTTGTAATACCCAATTTATCCCATAGGGCTTGAAAGTTCTTTCCCAAGTTCATGCAGCATTCTGCATTTGAACCCTATGATATCATTCATAATAATCATCATGATTTTATAGTCATGGTCCTATCATAATCATCTATTTAAACGAACATTTCCTTTATCACCACAGCTATGTGGTATAATCAACAATATAATAAAACTGTACATAGCAACAGGCTACCTCATGGCCACTTAGTATACCTATTGACAATAAGTCATAACAATATCGAATAATCATTGAACAATTCAAAAATCGCTTCCACTGCTCTAGCCGCAGCATTCGTTATTTTGTTTGCTCATTCACTATTCCTGATTCGTCATCAAGGATCTCCATCATCACACAGCGTACTTAATTCCGCATTTTAATGAGAGTTCAACAGGAATTTACGACTCAAAGGAAAAAGAACGAGCAGACCTTTTGCAGGATGATCGTTACAAAAATCGTTACATATATTAAAGTATTTATAATGTCGACAAATCATATCTTAATTCTTACAAGATTTTTTGGTTCTTTGAATAAATCACAGCACCGGGAGAACCAGCTCCAAAAAATGGATCTTTGTGTTTATTCAGCACCCTAGTAATTGGCTCTTTGTGTACTAATTACACAGCACCCAGGCCCCGCTCATATGGATCTTTGTGCAGCGCTACACAGCACCTGAGCAAAAGGGGTTTCATCTACATTTTCCCTATCCGGTGTACCATCCGTGATATTTGTTTGCTCATTCACTCTTCCTGATTCGTCATCAAGGATCTCCATCATCACACAGCGTACTTAATTCCGCATTTTAATGAGAGTTCAACAGGAATTTACGACTCAAAGGAAAAAGAACGAGCAGACATTTTGCAGGACGATAACTGGAATTAGTCATGAAAATATATCCAAATACACAAAAATACACACCCACACAAATAAACAACATTTATTCCGTTTAACAGAACAAACATTTCCTCTATCATGACATGCATGTCTTCAAAATTATATGACCAAGAGAAAAAGTAAAATTAATTAAAAACTGCGAGCAGTGATAATCCGGGGACCATACCGTTCCATCCTGATTGGACGAGTGCGTGCTAGAGTCGTTAACAGCGACAGTCCAGATCCGATTGTTCAAAATTTCAACTCAATCGATCGAAAAATGAATGCAGGGATGCATTTTAAAGGTGCAGTGGCACTAACTGAGTTGCCACGAATATGGCCACGAAATTGCCAATATGGCCATCACAAAATATTTTCCTTAATCAATTGGCTCATAGCATAACCAATCTGTAAGTATTTCATCCGAAGATGTATTTCTGAGGACTTTTAATTAAATAAGTCATTTATAAATCAACGAGTTAATTTATTAAATGATTAATCAATAAATCAATATTTTCGTTGACAGCCACATCACTTGGTCAGTGTCATGTCCAAATATCAGCTTCCTTACTCAAAAGGTGCCTAAGTTAATGTAATGTAATTACTGTAATAAGATTACTGCAATTACTGTAATGATTACTGTAATTACTGTAATTACCGGAACTGTAATTACTGTAATTACCTCAAGTAATTACTGTAATGTAATTACTGTAATTTAATAAGAAATGTAATTAATTAAATGAGTACTTCATTAATCGCTCATAATTAAATAACTCGTGAATTCTTATCCGGTTTATTTAACATTTGAGTGTCCCCAAAACGTTGGAGCAAAACGTTGCAACAACGAAAGTGAAACGTTGTAGCGACGTTGTGGAAACGTTAGCACAACCCAACATTTGAATGTTCCCAAAACGTTGGAGCAAAACGTTGCAACAACGAAAGTGAAACGTTGTGGCGACGTTGTGGAAACGTCAGCAAAACCCATTGGGGCGACTTTAAATGTTCACAAAACGTTGGAGCAAAACGTTGCAACAACGAAAGTGAAACGTTGTGGCGACGTTGTGGAAACGTCAGCAAAACCCAACATTTAAATGTTCACAAAACGTTGGAGCAAAACGTTGCAACAACGAAAGTGAAACGTTGTGGCGACGTTGTGGAAACGTCAGCAAAACCCAACATTTAAATGTTCACAAAACGTTGGAGCAAAACGTTGCAACAACGAAAGTGAAACGTTGTGGCGACGTTGTGGAAACGTCAGCAAAACCCAACATTTAAATGTTCACAAAACGTTGGAGCAAAACGTTGCAACAACGAAAGTGAAACGTTGTGGCGACGTTGGGGAAACGTCAGCACAACCCAACATTTGAATGTTCACAAAACGTTGGAGCAAAACGTTGCAACAACGAAAGTGAAACGTTGTGGCGACGTTGTGGAAACGTCAGCAAAACCCAACATTTAAATGTTCACAAAACGTTGGAGCAAAACGTTGCAACAACGAAAGTGAAACGTTGTGGCGACGTTGTGGAAACGTCAGCAAAACCCAACATTTAAATGTTCACAAAACGTTGGAGCAAAACGTTGCAACAACGAAAGTGAAACGTTGTGGCGACGTTGGGGAAACGTCAGCACAACCCAACATTTGAATGTTCACAAAACGTTGGAGCAAAACGTTGCAACAACGAAAGTGAAACGTTGTGGCGACGTTGTGGAAACGTCAGCAAAACCCAACATTTAAATGTTCACAAAACGTTGGAGCAAAACGTTGCAACAACGAAAGTGAAACGTTGTGGCGACGTTGTGGAAACGTCAGCAAAACCCAACATTTAAATGTTCACAAAACGTTGGAGCAAAACGTTGCAACAACGAAAGTGAAACGTTGTGGCGACGTTGGGGAAACATCAGCACAACCCAACATTTGAATGTTCACAAAACGTTGGAGCAAAACGTTGCAACAACGAAAGTGAAACGTTGTACTCATTAAATCCCATATCTTGTCACCCTTTGCATTGTTGAAAGCAATTAATTCCATACTCAATATTACCTCAATTTATATATACTAGGGCGTGCCCACACGTACGTGCTTGCAAAAAAAAACATGCGTGCAAACAACAACAAAAACTTTGAAACCACGTGGCAGTAACGACCACAGAACCCCCCCTCTATTTACATGAAATGGTTTGGTCCATTCGCAAAGCCAAAGCGAACGACCACAGAACCCCCCCCTCTATTTACATGAAATGGTTTGGTCCATTTGCAGAGCCAAAGCGAACGGCTTGCGAGTACGGTGACCATACCTTGGGACCCACTTGTCTGATTAATTTTAAACCTTGAAAAGGCACATCCTCGGGTCCCCAGCAATATACCTTACCAGGACTAAAATTACCAGGACCATTATCAAACATTTATCAAAATATTAGGACCATCATCACACCAATGAATGACTCAATCCTTTAATGACTACATCCAAACCCAGACATTTTGAGTTCCGTAACTTTAATACTTCAAATTTTCCATTCCTTCCCTTCCTGATCTTTCGATGTAGGGATGGGTTCTTTTTAGGATCATGTTGCACCGAGCATTATTTTCCAAAACAGTGTGAACATTAAACCACACCAAAACCTCTGACATCCCACCATTAACACCTATTGTAAGCGTGCCGAATCCGTAAGCATCACCCCTCCTATGAGCCTCGACCAGAGGGTGGTTGTTACTCACAAACACTCGTCGCTAGCTGTTCCATTGTCTGCCGATTCCCACTCTGCTGTTTTTGTCTCATAATCACCAAACAAGAACAGTACACATTTCCTGTAATTATCTCTCATAATCAGGATAAATTTGGAACAGCCCTTAAACTAACACCAAGCAGATCAATTTTTATATTTAGGTTGAGGTTTCACACAAACTGGTTAACCAAATAATACAGAATTATTATTATTATTATTATTATTTTTCAAAAGCACTTGTTCACCAATTTCCCCAAATTTCAGCTTCCTATCTCAAAGGATGGCTAAGATATCGCCCAGACGAACAAACACACAACTAGAACGACGCTCAGTAGAGAGCATATTTCCGCCTTGGTGAACAGTTTATGTTTTGTATCCCACTGATAGGCCGGATCTGGATTCGGACCTGAACCAAAAATGGAATCGGCGTGTTTTTGTCACTTTTTTTTTTTTTAATATATGAATAATATTAAAATAATAACATTAATAAGTATATTATGTTAAATATCATGTATATCGCTTTTCACCCGATCTCTTTATGGTGAAGAATCACTTTAAACAATTCTCGTAGCCAGATTCGCACCTGGGTCTTCACCAAAATCCAATCATTTTGTCCGTGTCACCCATGCTATTTATCTGGCAAATTTCGTCAAAAAAAAAACAACAGCACTGGTTCCGTGTCACCCATGCTATTTATCTGGCAAATTTCGTCAAAAAAAAAACAACAGCACTGGTTCCGTGTCACCCATGCTATTTATCTGGCAAATTTCGTCAAAAAAAAAACAACAGCACTGGTTCCGTGTCACCCATGCTATTTATCTGGCAAATTTCGTCAAAAAAAAACAACAGCACTGGTTCCGTGTCACCCATGCTATTTATCTGGCAAATTTCGTCAAAAAAAAACAACAGCACTGGTTCCGTGTCACCCATGCTATTTATCTGGCAAATTTCGTCAAAAAAAAAAACAACAGCACTGGTTCCGTGTCACCCATGCTATTTATCTGGCAAATTTCGTAAAAAAAAACAACAGCACTGGTTCCGTGTCACCCATGCTATTTATCTGGCAAATTTCGTCAAAAAAAAACAACAGCACTGGTTCCGTGTCACCCATGCTATTTATCTGGCAAATTTCGTCAAAAAAAAAAACAACAGCACTGGTTCCGTGTCACCCATGCTATTTATCTGGCAAATTTCGTCAAAAAAAAAAACAACAGCACTGGTTCTGTTTCCTGGAAGCAGGGTGCCGGAATGGACATGAGGGACAATGAGGGACAGTGAGGGAGTGTTGGTATGCAATTTTTATCCAATCGCCATCTTTCACAGTAATTCTGGACCAGCATGAGGTGGGATTGTCTGTCATGAATTTATTTGTTGATCGAACGAGTTTTAATTTGTCTAAATCCGACCAGTCGTTCCAAAGATATAAGCCGTTTTGTTGCAATACCATAAATTGGAATGAGGTAAAAATATATATATATAAATATAATTCCCTTTCCCGGTTCCCTGTCGCTCGCCGAGCAAGATGAGTGCTTTGAACAAGTGCAAAAAAAAAACTACTTTACCGGCCTTACACGTCCTGGAAGCAAATGGTCGCAAGGTGCACACATGCTCCGTTTGCTTCCAGGTCACAGTAAGGCCTTTAATGACCAGCGCCGACCTTGTGCATTTTTATTTAGACAGCGCAAAAATACGTATTTACAGAAATCATTTAGGAAAACACGAATAAATAGAATCATTTAACACGTTTCATCCTTGTATTACCTATGGACAATCGCAAGTCCCACACAAATCCTCCATGTATATACAACATAACTATTCCCAAGTTCGTAAATCATACTGGACAAAACAAGACATACTCACCTTTCAAAGACTTGTTTGTGTCCAGTTGATGTCAGCGGTGCCTCCAAATTGTCGGAGAATTTGTAGCTGAGAGACTCAAGACTCCAATGACCGGACACAGGTTTACAAAAGGTCTGGTTTATTAACTGGTTATTCACTTCATTCCATTTACCAAATAATACCGCATAATTCAATGGCTGAGATTAAATCTTTTCGCATGGTCCTTCTCGTTCGGCTGATGTTCCTCCGCCACTCCCGTTGGTCAGAGCTCCTCGTAGCAAGTCCTGTCGACTCCACGTTTGCTCTCGTTTATATGGACAAACTGGACTTAATCCCCTCTCCGCTAATGCCCCGAGGTCATGCATGTACCAAGTCCTGGTATCAGCTCGCTCCCCTCCTGTTGTGAGTTCCGTTTACCAAACGATAGGGGGGTGCTTCAGCCAGGGGCTGTGACCAGGTGGACAAGAGATTATCATGTTCGGGCGCATTCCTGACACTCATTTACAAACTCGTCTTTCACAGAGTTTGCATGTAAAATGTATCTGCTTCGTTACCAGTTTAATTAATAAGTTACCAGTGCCAATTAATAAGTTACACTGAGTTACACTTCCACAGACTCCTACCTGGCTCAAAGCTGATTTTGACTTCACTTTTAGCAATATTTAATGAAGTCGGGTGGTCGCTTTGCTTCTTAAACATATTTTCCTGAAGTCGAATTCATTGGAGTGGTAGTCCACCCCTTGGTGACGATTGAGTAACCTTGGTCACCTCTTTAAAATACAGTCGCGACCCTCGCGTCAAGGATTTGGCAACAGATTACGTCATCTTCCCGTTCCAAACCTGCTTTTTTAGGTCTACTTCCTTGTGGAACGGACAAACCCAAGGTATCACCGCCATCGGAACGAGGGTCAAGCTGGGCTCAAGTCTTTCACGAACCTGCTGGCCAGGCCCAACGTTCAAATATGGTTGGAGGAGGAATTTGTCATTTGTTCCGGCTGCCTGCGAAAGCTCGCCCATGCTTCCTGAAGTACACTGGGATCTGCAACGTCGACCAACGAAGACTGGCAGACCGTCAGTGAAAAGGCACGGTTATGTGAAGTCCAGCAGGGTTCATAAAGATGTCATAGGAGGTCCAGCAGGGTACAGAAAGAGGTCGCAGTAGGTCCAGCAGGGTTCAGAAAGAGGTCATGTGAAGTCCAGCATGGTTCAGATAGAGGTCGCGTGAAGTCCAGCAGGGTTCAGATAGAGGTCATGGGAAGTTCAGCAGGGTTCAGAAAGAGGTCATGTGAAGTCCAGAAGGGTTCAGAAAGATGTCGTAGGAGGTCAAGCAGGGTTTAGAAAGAGGTCAGAGGAGGTTCAGCAGGGTTCAGAAAGAGGTCATAGGAGGTCCAGCAGGGTACAGAAAGAGGTCGCAGTAGGTCCAGCAGGGTTCAGAAAGAGGTCATGTGCAGTCCAGCAGGGTTCAGATAGAGGTCATGTGAAGTCCAGCAGGGTTCAGAAAGGAGTCATGTGAAGTCCAGCAGGGTTCAGATATATGTCATGTGAAGTCCAGCATGGTTCAGATAGAGGTCGTGTGAAGTCCAGCAGCGTTCAGATGGAGGTCATGTGAAGTCCAGCAGGGTTCAGATAGAGGTCATGTGAAGTCCAGCAGTGTACAGAAAGAGGTCGCAGTAGGTCCAGCAGGGTTCAGAAAGAGGTCATGTGAAGTCCAGTAGCGTTCAGATAGAGGTCATGTGAAGTCCAGCAGGGTTCAGAAAGGAGTCATGTGAAGTCCAGCAGGTTTCAGATATAGGTCATGTGAAGTCCAGCAGGGTTCAGATAGAGGTCATGTGAAGTCCAGCAGGGTTAAGAAAGAGGTCATGTGAAGTCCAGCAGGGTTCAGAAAGAAGTCATGTGAAGTCCAGTAGGGTTCAGAAAGGAGTCATGTGAAGTCCAGCAGGGTTCAGATATAGGTCATGTGAAGTCCAGCAGGGTTCAGATAGAGGTCATGTGAAGTCCAGCAGGGTTCAGAAAGAGGTCATGTGAAGTCCAGCAGGGTTCAGGAAGAGGTCGCAGTAGGTCCAGCAGGGTTCAGAAAGAGGTCAGGTGAAGTCCAGCAGGGTTCAGAAAGAGGTCAGAGGAGGTTCAGCAGGTTTCAGAAAGAGGTCATAGGAGGTCCAGCAGGCTACATAAAGAGGTCGCAGTAGGTCCAGCAGGGTTCAGAAAGAGGTCATGTGAAGTCCAGCAGGGTTCAGATAGAGGTCATGTGAAGTTCAGCAGGGTTCAGAAAGAGGTCATGTGAAGTCCAGCAGGGTTCAGATAGAGGTCATGTGAAGTCCAGCAGGGTTCAGAAAGGAGTCATGTGAAGTCCAGCAGGGTTCAGATATATTTCATGTGAAGTCCAGCATGGTTTAGATAGAGGTCATGTGAAGTCCAGCAGGGTTCAGATATATTTCATGTGAAGTCCAGCAGGGTTCAGATATATGTCATGTGAAGTCCAGCATGGTTCAGATAGAGGTCGTGTGAAGTCCAGCAGAGTTCAGATAGAGGTCATGTGAAGTCCAGCAGGGTTCAGAAAGGAGTCATGTGAAGTCCAGCAGGGTTCAGATATATGTCATGTGAAGTCCAGCATGGTTCAGATAGAGGTCGTGTGAAGTCCAGCAGGGTTCAGATAGAGGTCATGTGAAGTTCAGCAGGGTTCAGAAAGAGGTCATGTGAAGTCCAGCAGGGTTCAGAAAAGTTGGTGCATTCATTTGTGTTCAGCTGCAATTCCGAGTACTTGTCAGAGGCCTTTGTGTGCGTGGCTCAGGAACGTGCACGTCTGCGACAACCGGAGACCCCTCACGTTAATCACTCATTATTGCAGCACTAAAACATATCAGTAGGAGTGGTAGCTAGTAGTCACATGGGCCAGTGGCGCAATGGATAACGCGTCTGACTACGAATCAGAAGATCGTAGGTTCAACGCCTACATTGCTCAAAACTGATTTTGACTTCACTTTTAGCAATATTTAATGAAGTCGCGTGGTCGCTTTGCTTCTTAAACATATTTTCCTGAAGTCGAATTCATTGGAGTGGTAGTCCACCCCTTGGTGACGATTGAGTAACCTTGGTCACCTCTTTAAAATACAGTCGCGACCCTCGCGTCAAGGATTTGGCAACAGATTACGTCATCTTCCCGTTCCAAACCTGCTTTTTTAGTTCTACTTCCTTGTGGAACAGAGAAACCCAAGGTATCACCGCCATCGGAACGAGGGTCAAGCTGGGCTCAAGTCTTTCACGAACCTGCTGGCCAGGCCCAACGTTCAAATATGGTTGGAGGAGGAATTTGTCATTTGTTCCGGCTGCCTGCGAAAGCTCGCCCATGCTTCGTGAAGTACACTGGGATCTGCAACGTCGACCAACGAAGACTGGCAGACCGTCAGTGAAAAGGCACGGTCATGTGAAGTCCAGCAGGGTTCAGAAAGATGTCGTAGGTGGTCAAGCAGGTGTGGAAGTGTAACTCAGTGTAACATATTGATTGGCCCTGGTAACTTATTAATTAACCTGGTAACAAAGCAGATACATTTTACATGCAAACTCTGTTAAAGACGAGTTTGTAAATGAGTGTCAGAATGTGTATGAACAATGTAATCTCTTGAAACACCTGGTCAAGGCCCCAGGCTAGAGCACCCCCCCCCTGCTGTGTAAATGGAAATCACAGCAGGAGGGGAGCGAGCTGATGCCAGGACTCGGTGCGATGCATGACCTCGGGACATTAGCGGAGAGGAGATTAAGTCCAGTTTGGCGATATAAACGAGAGCAAACGTTGAGTAAAGTAGACTTGTCCTCAGAAGCCCTGCCCGACGGAACGATGGAATGAACGAGTACGGCGCTGCGGAAGAACATCAGCCGAACGAAAAGGACCATGGAAAAGAGTTAATCTCAGCCATTGAATAATGCGGTATTATTTGGTAAATGGAATGAAGTGAATAATAAACCAGACCTTTTGTAAACCTGAGTCCGGTCATTGGAGTCCTGTGAGTCATACACAAAATTCTGCCACAATATGGAGGCACCGCTGAAATCAATTGTACAAGCAAGTAAAAGGTGAGTGTGTCTTGTTTAGTCCAATATGATTTACGAACTTGGAAGTTATGTGTACATACATGGGGGAGCAGGTGGTCTGGGGCTTCTTTGCGCACCGATGCCGCGATATAGGTGGCGTGAGCCATCACGAATGGGATTTCGATAAACAACACGATGATAATTCGTTTTTTTTTCTAAATGATTTCTGTAAATACGTATTGTTGCGCTGGTCACTAAGGGTCTTACTGTGACCTGGAAGCAAACGGAGCAAGTGTGCACCTTGCGACCGTTTGCGTCCAGGACGTGTAAGGCCGGTACACTCGTTTACCCACCCGCACACGTATAAAGTACTACTTTTTTTTTGCACTTGTTCGAAGCACTCGACTTGCTCGTCGAGCGAGCAACTTGCTCGGCGCTCTAATTCTGTATTATTTAGTTAACCAGTTTGTGTGAAACCTCAACCTAAATATAAAAATTGATCTGCTTGATGTTAGTTTAAGGGCTGTTCCAAATTTATCCTGATTATGGTATTGCGACAAAAAGGCTTATATCTTGGGAACGACTGGTCGGATTTAGACAAATTAAAACTCGTTCGATCAACAAATAAATTCATGACAGACAATCCCACCTCATGCCGGTCCAGAATTACTGTGAAAGATGGAGATTGGATTTAAAAAAAAAAAAAAAAAAAAAAAAAAACACTCCCTCACTGTCCCTCATTGTCCCTCATGTCCATTCTGACACGGAACCAGTGTTGTTGTTTTTTTTGACGAAATTTGCCAGATAAATAGCATGAGTGGCACGACGAAATGATTGGATTTTGGTGAAGACCCAGGTCACCGGGTGACGTTTCGTTGCTAGCTGTTCAGCTAGCAAAATTTATCCTGACCGATTCAGTTCAAACTTTGAACAATCGGATCCGGGCTGTTGTCAACGACTCGTCAACAACCTCAACCTAAATTTGTGGGTAACAACCACCCTCTGGTCGAGGCTCATAGAAGGGGTGATGCTTACTGATTCGGCACGCTTAAAATAGGTGTTAATGGTGGGATGTCAGAGGTTTTGGCGTGGGCTTAATAGTCACACTGTTTGGAAAATAATGCTCGATGCAACATGATCCTAAAAAGAACCCATCCCTACATCGAAGGATCAGGAAGGGAAGGAATGGAAAATTTGAAGTATTAAAGTTACGGAACTCAAAATGTCTGGGTTTGGATGGAGTCATTAAAGGATTGAGTCATTCATTGGTTTGATGATGGTCCTAATATTTTGATAAATGTTTGATAATGGTCCTGGTAATTTTAGTCCTAGGAATAATATATGCTAGTGGTTTGTCTGAAGGTTTTAATGAGATCGGATTTTTATCTATCTATAATTCCAGTAATCTCGGTGTGTGTGTCGGTCTGTCTGTATGCGACCGCTGTTTCTCAACAACTACCGGTCCGATATACTTGAAACTTGCCAGGTATATTGGTGGGGACCCGAGGATGTGCCTTTTCAAGGTTTGAAATTAATCGGACGGGTGGGTCCCAGGGTGTGGTCGCCGTGCTCGCGGGCCGTTCGCTTTGGCTCTGCGGATGGACCGAACCATTGCATGTAAATAGAAGGGGGGTTCTGTGGTCGTTCGCTTTGGCTTTGCGAATGGACCAAACCATTGCATGTAAATAGAAGGGGGGGTTCTGTGGTCGTTACTGCCACGTGGTTTCAAAGTTTTGTTGTTGTTGTTTGCACGCATGTTTTTTGCAAGCACGTACGGGCGAGCACGTACGTGCGGGCACGCCCTAGTATATATAAATTGAGGTAATATTAAGTTATGGAATTAATTGCTTTCAACAATGCAAAGGGTGACAAAATATGGGATTTTAATGGGATTTTTTAATGGGATATTGGTTTAGGAATGTTTAGAGGTCATTGCAATGTGATAATGACTTGTGACCATTTGTTGTCGAAACGTTTGGGACCATTCAAAGGTTGGGTTGTGCTAACGTTTCCACAACGTCGCTACAACGTTTCACTTTCGTTGTTGCAACGTTTTGCTCCAACGTTTTGGGAACATTCAAATGTTGTGTTTTGCTAACGTTTCCACAACGTCGCTACAACGTTTCACTTTCGTTGTTGCAACGTTTTGCTCCAACGTTTTGGGAACATTCAAATGTTGTGTTTTGCTAACGTTTCCACAACGTCGCTACAACGTTTCACTTTCGTTGTTGCAACGTTTTACTCCAACGTTTTGGGAACATTCAAATGTTGTGTTTTGCTGACGTTTCCACAACGTCGCCACAACGTTTCACTTTCGTTGTTGCAACGTTTTGCTCCAACGTTTTGGGAACATTCAAATGTTGTGTTTTGCTGACGTTTCCACAACGTCGCCACAACGTTTCACTTTCGTTGTTGCAACGTTTTGCTCCAACGTTTTGTGAACATTTAAATGTTGGGTTTTGCTGACGTTTCCACAACGTCGCTACAACGTTTCACTTTCGTTGTTGCAACGTTTTGCTCCAACGTTTTGGGGACATTCGAATGTCAAGTGAATCGAATGAGAATTCAGGAATTATTTCATTATTAACGATTAATGAAGTACTTATTTAATTAATTACATTTCTTATTACATTACAGTACTTACATTACAGTAATTACCTGAGGTAATTACAGTAATTACAGTTCCGGTAATTACAGTAATTACAGTAATCATTACAGTAATTGCAGTAATCTTATTACAGTAATTACATTACATTAACTCAGGCACCTTTTGAGTAAGGAAGCTGATATTTGGACATGACACTGACCGAGTGATATGGCTGTCAAGGAAAAATTTGATTTATTGATTAATCATTTAATAAATTAACTCGTTGATTTATAAATGACTTATTTAATTAAAAGTCCTCAGAGACACATCTTCGGATGAAATACTTGCAGATTGGTTATGCTATGAGCCAATTGATTAAGGAAAATATTTTGTGATGGCCATATTGGCAATTTCATGGCCATATTCGTGGCAACTCAGTTAGTGCCACTGCACCTTTAAAATGCATCCCTGCGTTCATTTTTCGATCGATTGAGTTGAAATTTTGAACAATCGGATCTGGACTGTCGTTGTTAACGACTCTAGCACGCACTCGTCCAATCAGGATGGAGCGGTATGGTCCCCGGATCATCACTGCCCGCAGTTTTAATTAATTTTACTTTTTCTCTTGGGCATATAATTTTGAAGACATGCATGTCATGATAGAGGAAATGTTTGTTCTGTTAAACGGAATAAATGTTGTTTATTTGTGTGGGTGTGTATTTTTGTGTATTTGGATATATTTTTCACGACTAATTCCAGTTAACATCCTGCACAATTTGCTCGTTTGCTGGCCGAGTCGAAATTGCGTTGAGTTTCTATGGCATGCGCCATTAAAAGCGCTGTGTAATGGTTGAGCTCCCTTTATTTCGTTTTGGTCATGCGGATGAGCAAACAAAGTGACAAATGCTGCGACTGGAGCAGTAAAGGCGATGTTTTTTTAAATGGAAACGATTTAATGAGGAATTAAAAGTGGGAGGGGGCAACACCACGCATACCTCTTTTAAGGTGTGTATAAACCCTGGAATAAACGTGGGAGGGGGCAACACCACGCATACCTCTTTTGAGGTGTGTATAAACCCTGGAATATTTCAGCAATCAATACGATGCTGAAATGATGTAATTTATTGTGTAATATGGTCGACCTTGGGTTTGTTTGGGTTTGTTGTTTATTTTTGTGGGTGTCTATTTTTGAGTATTTTGGATATATTTTCACGACTAATTCCAGTTATCGTCCTGCAAAAGGTCTGCTCGTTCTTTTCCTTTGAGTCGTAAATTCCTGTTGAACTCTCATTAAAAAGCGGAATTAAGTACGCTGTGTGATGATGGAGATCCTTGATGACGAATCAGGAATAGTGAATGAGCAGACAAATATCACGGATGGTACACCAGATAGGGAAAATGTAGATGAAACCCCTTTTGCTCAGGTGCTGTGTAGCGCTGCACAAAGATCCATATGAGCGGGGCCTGGGTGCTGTGTAATTAGTACACAAAGAACCAATTACTAGGGTGCTGAATAAACACAAAGATCCATTTTTGGAGCTGGTTCTCCCGGTGCTGTGATTTATTCAAAGAACCAAAATCTTGTAAGAATTAAGATATGATTTGTCGACATCATAAATACTTTAATATATGTAACGATTTTTGTAACGATCATCCTGCAAAAGGTCTGCTCGTTCTTTTCCTTTGAGTCGTAAAATCCTGTTGAATTCTCATTAGAATGCGGAATTAAGTACGCTGTGTGATGATGGAGATCCTTGATGACGAATCAGGAATAGTGAATGAGCAAACAAATATCACGGATGCTGCGGCTGGAGCAGGGGAAGCGATTTTTGAATTGTTCAGTGATTATACGATATTGTTATGACTTATTGTCAATAGGTATACTAAGTGGCCATGAGGTAGCCTGTTGCTATGTACAGTTTTATTCTATTGTTGATTATACCACATAGCTGTGGTGATAAAGGAAATGTTCGTTTTAAATAGATGATTATGATAGGACCATGACTATAAAATCATGATGATTATTATGAATGATATCATAGGGTTCAAATGCAGAATGCTGCATGAACTTGGGAAAGAACTTTCAAGCCCTATGGGATAAATTGGGTATTACAAGCGATGGAGTTTCAAAATTTAGCATGATTGAAGAAATTTTACAGTCTTATTTCAGGAGTTTTACGAAATTTATATTGCCAAGAGATTTTGGATACTATTAAAAGAAAAATGATGAGATGTTTTTCCCAATGAACTTTAATATCTGCCATCCATTTTGGCTGTCTCACGAATGAAGGATGAGTTGCCTTTAGTGGTTGCAAAGAAAATTTGTGGAGACCAGGCAAAATGGGGAAATATGTCAGATATGACCCTAGGACAGGACGGTGATTCATCAATTAACATGAGGTACGAACCAGAGGTGACGACCGATGAGATTCGATCTCAGTCAATGGATGGACCTGTCCTGACATCATTGGGGAAAGGGCTTATGCAAGGAGTCATCCAAAATGATTAATTTGATTTATTGATGAATATTGATGAATTAATTGAAATTGAATAATTGATTGAATTGTTAATTGATTGAATCTAATTGATTGAATTTAATTGAATAAATTTAACTGAATAAATTGAACTGAATAAATTGAATTGAATATATTGATTGTTTGATTAATGAAAATGCGGTCTCAAGAAAGAAGCTTTGATATCTTTGCGAGATATTATCAATGTGGAGACAACCTGGGAAAATTGAGCAAGGTGGTGAGTTTATATACAGATATATATGTGCGGTTACCATTGTGTGATTTCCCCGTCAAACAGAGCGGACACCTGAGGATTCACCCATTTCATACTGACCCTCCGGCTCATCTGCAAATACTGATCTGTGAGATTGGATTGTGCAAAAGCCACAGCTGAGGGAGATTCTCTGGAAATCACCGTGTGAACAGGTGGAGAGACCCTTCCTGGAGGTACGAGTGAAGCTTTAGAGGAACAAACTACAACACATCCAACGCTACTTTGATAAAAGGCAGAATGGGAAATGGAGCCTACAAGAATACACAAGGACAACCAGAGATTCCACAAAAAGGTACTTGTACACATCATATGTACGACCGTTATGGTGCCGAAGCTATAAGGCAGGTCGAGAATTGGTATTTGTGGACAAAGGGACATGATGAGGAGTTTCCAAGAGATGGTACATTTGAGCGAAGTCGATTGGAAAGATTAGAACAAAGATTGAAAGCCAGAAAGAGACAGAATCTAACGGTAGACTGGCTTGCATTCCATCTTTGGGATGGTGAATCCAGACAACGGGAACAGCAAGAACAGATAACGGATGTAGAATTTAAAATAAAAAGGATACAGGATACAGTGGAGGAGACAAATGCACAACTGCCCTCGAAATTAGGAATGAAAGTGACAGTTGTCCCATCTGATTTCCAGTTGTCTCCCCAAAAAGGACGGTACAGAGAATTTTTTCGTGTTTCAGGAGATAACGAGAGATTGCAGTGGCAACTCAGGGATGTAGAGATGCAGCCCAGCAATACAAGTGCACAGGTGCACAGCCCAGGTAACGACAGAAGCCGGTGCTTCAACTGTGGAGAGATGGGACACTGGATAAGGAGATGCCCATATCTGAGCAGAAGACAATTTCGACAGGGAAACCAAGGACAAAGAAACCAAGGACAAAGAAATCAAGATCAAGGGTACCAGTGCTGACCGATACCTCAGACAATGATTAGGCCTTCATTGCGACAAATCCCAAATGACGATTGGCCTCAACAAATTAGATTACTGGACAAACATGAATAACTGTCGATGATTCTTGTGTCTGAAAAGTTTTCAGAGCAAGAATGATTCATTTTTCTTTTTGCTTGTTAACAAATTAATAATTAATTGATCAAATGCCAAAATTGGATCTTCTATTTTGGGCACAGCAATTTTAAATTTACAAAGTTTGGAACAATTGCGTTGCAATTGTTGGCAAACCAAGTAACAAGAGTCACATGATGATCAGGTGGGAATTTCGGACTATTGTTCCGCACAATTGATAGGTCAATGGTCGACTGACATGCAAATGGGTGTGTAGTCAAAATTTGGATAGATTATTGTGAAGGCAGAAAGGGTAATTTCAATTTGACATCATAAAGGTTTTCTAAGAATGGACTTTTGGTTCATTTGTCTATAAGCATTTTGAATTTGATTGACAAATTTTATGAAATTGAAATAAAATTGACACCCATCTGATCTGTAAATAATGGTTCCAACGCAAACAAATATGCATAATGCATGTGTGTGTGTGTGTTTTTGTGTATCAATCTTACAAGATTGTTGACACCGACAGTGTGCCTGTCTGGAAATGGATAGTTATATGTGGATGGGATTGGGATATGTGGATGGGATTGAATATCCAGAGAATCCGTAAAATAAAATAGAAATATAATTTGATTTTGAACATTATCTCTTTTATCAAGGGAAATGGAATATAAAAAATTTGATGTGCTGGGTTATGAGCAGCCATTAATTAATAGTAAAATTGTGAGTAATTTTGGGATTCCATTTTTGATAGAATGTATATGAGAATAACATCTATTTATGGATATGAGCTTCATAAAAGGAAATGAGGAAGTACAAAATCATCCAAATTTGGGAGAGGTCTTACACTGACTTCCCAGAATACTCTGCTCATGGATTTTATATATATAAACTTGAATTTTATCAGCATATAAATTGTGCTGTATGTATGGATGTGTTTTAGGCATAGATGATATGGGAAAAGAGTAAAGAAAATTTTGCTGGTTTGAACTATTGTGGGTTTTCAGTTCTGGAGTTTAAACAAAGTCACTGGTTAACAGATGAGAAAGGATAGTAAATAAATTATTCTCTGCTGGGCAAATTAAGTACGATATTACTAAGACTTATGAGAGCTATTGTTCCGCCTTACAGCAGTGGAAAATTATTGGAAAAAATTAGATCCAACATAATGAATCTATAAAAGAATGTGATAGGGATAATATCCTCAATTTGTACTAATTATTTGATTGTGGGTAAAGGAATTAAGTCATCGTAGTGGATTGTTAACAGCAGCCTGAAAATGTCCTGAGAGTGTGCATCCATGTAATCAGAAATCCCAGATTTGTTTTTACAAACAACATTTTGGTAGAGGTCTTGTGTGGAACACTTCCTTGGTAGATAAAAACGGTACTGCATGCTGGCAGCCACTTTTGCGGCCAGTTAGGCCAAACAAATTGAGAGGAAATTGTAGTTAAATACGTAAGTTACACATGGCTATTTGTAAAAAAGGAAATTTGTTGAGATGGGAAACATTTTTTCGAAGGTTTATTAAGGTGTTATAATATGACATGTGGCAAGGCAAACTATTGGATGGGAAAATTAGATCTGGCTATAGAATAAATTTATTGACCCCTTGAAGTTAATCCTTCGAATCATTGTTTCACTGGCATTTTTGTTCAAATTGGAAATAGTTTGGTAGAGCTTTGGTTAAAACCTTTGGTTGCGGTATCTTGGAACGAATTGATAAACCATAGGAGATTGATAAGAATAGAAACAAATATGGACCCAAAATAGAAAGTTGGATTCATGCCTCTCATTGCAAGCAAGCACATGGGGCTAAGGTGGACGATCCCACAGAAAATGAGGCTGCACCTAGCAGCCCAGCAGAACATTCAGTGGTAGAAAAATGATAGTCGTGATTTACAGTCATTTGAATTACATTTTAACACCCCTTGCATTGATAAACATTACATTTTCAACATGTGATATTCCTACTTGGAATAGTGACATTTATTTGCCTACATGACATACAATTATCTACTGATATTAATACAGCATGAGTGAAAAAAATGTATCACAACTACACTCATGATCAGGGGATTGAGTTCAACCCCGGGAGATAGGGGGATCAGGGTAAGACAAATAATCTGATTATGTTACATATTAAGGGATTTTCTTTATTTACCTTTTAGGAAGCTTGTTAGTTTGGTATATAATGTTAAATGTCATCGACATATAACTATGTCATAGGTATGAACATATACAAGGAGTAGCAGACTTGTTTGTTGGTTTAGTAGTTATATTGGCAATTGTTTTAGTGGTGGCTTGCTTGAAAGCCTTAGTGACGGTGTGTTTGAATAAGGTAACCAACAACACGATGATAACGCATGAAGTGACAAATGAGGAAAGAAATGTGGAACCAGAAAAGGAAGACTTTTATGGCAACATAAACAGTAGAATTAAGATAATGGCATAACGACAATGTTATGAGTTGTGTCAATTACAATATCAATGAACTCATATCACCACGAGTGACACACTGTTAAAAAAAAAAAGAGGGAAAAGAAAAAGTGGAGAGGAATTATGGTAATAATACATTATGCTTAATTTGTTGGTTTGGGAAAATTGTTGTTGGGAATTAGGTATTCCCGTTTGTGATTGTAATCATATACAATGCTATTCTTAGTTTAGTAATAAAATACATACCTGATTGAATATTATTTGTGTGACGCATATAAATGAATATAACTTTTTGAGTTAAGGAAAAACAACAAATTGTTGAATGTGAAACTGTCGGAAGATATACATGATTATGCTGATTTCATGGTAAGATGTACCCTATCTGATTCAGTGTGTGCGGAAAGCAGATTCAGATATGACTGAGCATAAAGATAAGACGAGATCACATTTTGGAGGGATTGCTAACGGAATTGGGAAGAAGTTCGAGAAAGAAAATTTGTGGCTAAAAAATGAAGTTAATCGTGGCATACACCCTCTTTCTCAAAGAATGATGAAGACATTCTCCCGTGTAACTTGGAGATGAATGCTTACCTTCACCAAGGAAATTTATGTGACCATTTGCCTGGATCACACTGCAACATATGAAAGAAAGGCGATCACTTACTCTTGTTCGAAGACTTCGAACATTCACCACATCAGAAGTTGCAGGACAACGACATTTTACCTGCAACCTCTGTGAAATGCGGGGACATATGTTATTACTTCACCAACGTCCGGGGAACCAGCATGGAGCTGCAAAAACGGCTGTGCCCTTGTCACAACAGCTGTGCACGATTCTGCTGGTTGCTCCTGGTAAGGACCATGAATGACCTGAACACCATGGTCCCAACATCAGTGTGGATGCATCCGGCATCCCTGTTCCACATCTTGCTGGCCAATCAACGTCACACCAATACTTGCTGCCCACTCACAATGAGGGAGGAGGCAAGTCGACTACAACTGGGTGAAGGCCTTGTTCAAGGAATCATTATGGTTCACAGCAAAAAGTGGCAAGAATGCTACATGGAGAGAAGGGTCAGTCTATGACTCCGCAGTGTTACCACAACAGCGAAATCCTACACGAAGTAGTGCAGGAGCTATGAAGACATTAGGAGAAAATGTTTCATACCTGGATTCAAACACAAGTGATCAGCCCTTCCTTTCAAACAAAGTCAACATTTGTGTGGAGGCAAACGTTTTTTGCCAGATGGTGCAGATGCTTTACAAAACTTGAAAATGAAGTGAAATTGTTGTATCTTGGTGATGGTGAAGTGTTGTTTTGAAAATATATTTGTGATGCAAATGCAATAGATTGAACGATATGGAAGAAGTCAATGACCAACGAAATGTTTTGTGATTCTTGCAGGATGACGGTGTATGCCTAAGGGAATTTGATTACCAAAGTGATTGATTATTTACTTATACTTGTAATGATGTTTACTAGTAGTGATTGATTGTTTACTTATATTGATGTTTAGATTAATGGTTAATATAAACAAAAACAAAAAGATGAGGGAATTGTGGAAGTGTAACTCAGTGTAACATATTGATTGGCCCTGGTAACTTATTAATTAACCTGGTAACAAAGCAGATACATTTTACATGCAAACTCTGTTAAAGACGAGTTTGTAAATGAGTGTCAGAATGTGTATGAACAATGTAATCTCTTGAAACACCTGGTCAAGGCCCCAGGCTAGAGCACCCCCCCCTGCTGTGTAAATGGAAATCACAGCAGGAGGGGAGCGAGCTGATGCCAGGACTCGGTGCGATGCATGACCTCGGGACATTAGCGGAGAGGAGATTAAGTCCAGTTTGGCGATATAAACGAGAGCAAACGTTGAGTAAAGTAGACTTGTCCTCAGAAGCCCTGCCCGACGGAACGATGGAATGAACGAGTACGGCGCTGCGGAAGAACATCAGCCGAACGAAAAGGACCATGGAAAAGAGTTAATCTCAGCCATTGAATAATGCGGTATTATTTGGTAAATGGAATGAAGTGAATAATAAACCAGACCTTTTGTAAACCTGAGTCTGGTCATTGGAGTCCTGTGAGTCATACACAAAATTCTACCACACAGGGTTCAGAAAAAGGTCATGTGAAGTCCAGCAGGGTTCAGATAGAGATCATGTGAAGTCCAGCAGGGTTCAGAAAGGAGTCATGTGAAGTCCAGCAGGGTTCAGATATATGTCATGTGAAGTCCAGCAGGGTTCAGATAGAGGTCATGTGAAGTTCAGCAGGGTTCAGAAAGAGGTCATGTGAAGTCCAGCAGGGTTCAGATAGAGGTCGTGTGAAGTCCAGCAGGGTTCAGATAGAGGTCATGTGAAGTCCAGCAGGGATCAGATAGAGGTCATGTGAAGTCCAGCAGGGTTCAGAAAGGAGTCATGTGAAGTCCAGCAGGGTTCAGATATATGTCATGTGAAGTCCAGCATGGTTCAGAAAGGAGTCATGTGAAGTCCAGCAGGGTTCAGAAAGGAGTCATGTGAAGTCCAGCAGGGTTCAGATATATTTCATGTGAAGTCCAGCATGGTTCAGATAGAGGTCGTGTGAAGTCCAGCAGGGTTCAGAAAGGAGTCATGTGAAGTCCAGCAGGGTTCAGATATATGTCATGTGAAGTCCAGCATGGTTCAGATAGAGGTCGTGTGAAGTCCAGCAGGGTTCAGATAGAGGTCATGTGAAGTTCAGCAGGGTTCAGAAAAGTTGGTGCATTCATTTGTGTTCAGCTGCAATTCCGAGTACTTGTCAGAGGCCTTTGTGCGCGTGGGTCATGAACGTGCACGTCTGCGACAACCGGAGACCCCTTACGTTGAACACTCATTATTGCAGCACTAAAACATATCAGTAGGAGTGGTAACTAGTAGTCACATGGGCCAGTGGCGCAATGCATAACGCGTCTGACTACGAATCAGAAGATTGTAGGCTCGACTCCTACCCGGCTCAAAACTGATTTTGACTTTACCTTTACCAATATTTAATGAAGTCGCGTGGTCGCTTTGCCTCTAAAACATATTTTCCTGAAGTCGAATTCATTGGACTGGTCGTCCACCCCTTGGTGACGATTGAGGAACCTTGGTCACCTCTTTAAAATACAGTCGCGACCCTAGCGTCAAGGATTTGGCAACAGATTACTTCATCTTCCCGTTCCAAACCTGCTTTTTTAGTTCTACTTCCTTGTGGAACAGAGAAACCCAAGGTATCACCGCCATCGGAACGAGGGTCAAGCTGGGCTCAAGTCTTTCACGAACCTGCTGGCCAGGCCCAACGTTCAAATATTGTTGGAGGAGGAATTTGTCATTTGTTCCGGCTGACTGCGAAAGCTCGCGCATGCTTCGTGAAGTACACTGGGATCTGCAACGTCGACCAACGAAGACTGGCAGACCGTCAGTGAAAAGGCACGGTCATGTGAAGTCCAGCAGGGTTCAGAAAGATGTCGTAGGAGGTCAAGCAGGGTTCAGAAAGAGGTCAGAGGAGGTTCAGCAGGGTTCAGAAGGAGGTCATAGGAGGTCCAGCAGGGTACAGAAAGAGGTCACAGTAGGTCCAGCAGGGTTCAGAAAGAGGTCATGTGAAGTCCAGCAGGGTTCAGATAGAGGTCATGTGAAGTCCAGCAGGGTTCAGAAAGGAGTCATGTGAAGTCCAGCAGGGTTCAGATATATGTCATGTGAAGTCCAGCATGGTTCAGATAGAGGTCGTGTGAACCCAGCAGGGTTCAGATAGAGGTCATGTGAAGTTCAGCAGTGTTCAGAAAGAGGTCATGTGAAGTCCAGCAGGGTTCAGATAGAGGTCATGTGAAGTTCAGCAGTGTACAGAAAGAGGTCGCAGTAGGTCCAGCAGGGTTCAGAAGGAGGTCATGTGAAGTCCAGTAGGGTTCAGATAGAGGTAATGTGAAGTCCAGCAGGGTTCAGAAAGGAGTCATGTGAAGTCCAGCAGGGTTCAGATATATGTCATGTGAAGTCCAGCAGGGTTCAGATATAGGTCATGTGAAGTCCAGCAGGGTTCAGATAGAGGTCATGTGAAGTCCAGCAGGGTTAAGAAAGAGGTAATGTGAAGTCCAGCAGGGTTCAGAAAGAAGTCATGTGAAGTCCAGTAGGGTTCAGAAAGGAGTCATGTGAAGTCCAGCAGGGTTCAGAAATAGGTCATGTGAAGTCCAGCAGGGTTCAGATAGAGGTCATGTGAAGTCCAGCAGGGTTCAGAAAGAGGTCATGTGAAGTCCAGCAGGGTTCAGGAAGAGGTCGCAGTAGGTCCAGCAGGGTTCAGAAAGAGGTCAGGTGAAGTCCAGCAGGGTTCAGAAAGAGGTCAGAGGAGGTTCAGCAGGGTTCAGAAAGAGGTCATAGGAGGTCCAGCAGGGTACATAAAGAGGTCGCAGTAGGTCCAGCAGGGTTCAGAAAGAGGTCATGTGAAGTCCAGCAGGGTTCAGAGAGGTCATGTGAAGTTCAGCAGGGTTCAGAAAGAGGTCATGTGAAGTCCAGCATGATTCAGATAGAGGTCATGTGAAGTCCAGCAGGGTTCAGATATATTTCATGTGAAGTCCAGCAGGGTTCAGATATATGTCATGTGAAGTCCAGCATGGTTCAGATAGAGGTCGTGTGAAGTCCAGCAGGGTTCAGATAGAGGTCATGTGAAGTTCAGCAGGGTTCAGAAAGAGGTCATGTGAAGTCCAGCAGGGTTCAGAAAAGTTGGTGCATTCATTTGTGTTCAGCTGCAATTCCGAGTACTTGTCAGAGGCCTTTGTGCGCGTGGCTCAGGGACGTGCACGTCTGCGACAACCGGAGACCCCTCACGTTGATCACTCATTATTGCAGCACTAAAACATATCAGTAGGAGTGGTAGCTAGTAGACACATGGGCCAGTGGCGCAATGGATAACGCGTCTGACTACGAATTACAAGATTGTAGGTTCGACTCCTACCTGACTCAAAACTGATTTTGACTTCACTTTTAGCAATATTTAACGAAGTCGCGTGGTCGCTTTGCTTCTTAAACATATTTTCCTGAAGTCCAATTCATTGGAGTGGTAGTCCACCCCTTGGTGACGATTGAGTAACCTTGGTCACCTCTTTAAAATACAGTCGCGACCCTCGCGTCAAGGATTTGGCAACAGATTACGTCATCTTCCCGTTCCAAACCTGCTTTTTTAGTTCTACTTCCTTGTGGAACAGAGAAACCCAAGGTGTCACCGCCATCGGAACGAGGGTCAAGCTGGGCTCGAGTCTTTCACGAACCTGCTGGCCAGGCCCAACGTTCAAATATGGTTGGAGGAGGAATTTGTCATTTGTTCCGGCTGCCTGCGAAAGCTCGCCCATGCTTCGTGAAGTACACTGGGATCTGCAACGTCGACCAACGAAGACTGGCAGACCGTCACTGAAAAGGCACGGTCATGTGAAGTCCAGCAGGGTTCAGAAAGATGTCGTAGGAGGTCAAGCAGGGTTCAGAAAGAGGTCGCAGTAGGTCCAGCAGGGTTCAGAAAGAGGTCATGTGAAGTCCAGCAAGGTTCAGATAGAGGTCATGTGAAGTCCAGCAGGGTTCAGAAAGGAGTCATGTGAAGTCCAGCAGGGTTCAGATATATGTCATGTGAAGTCCAGCAGGGTTCAGATAGAGGTCATGTGAAGTCCAGCAGGGTTCAGAATGGAGTCATGTGAAGTCCAGCAGGGTTCAGATAGAGGTCATGTGAAGTCCAGCAGGGTTCAGAAAGAGGTCATGTGAAGTCCAGCAGGGTTCAGGAAGAGGTCGCAGTAGGTCCAGCAGGGTTCAGAAAGAGGTCAGGTGAAGTCCAGCAGGGTTCAGAAAGAGGTCAGAGGAGGTTCAGCAGGGTTCAGAAAGAGGTCATAGGAGGTCCAGCAGGGTTCAGAAAGAGGTCATAGGAGGTCCAGCAGGATACAGAAAGAGGTCGCAGTAGGTCCAGCAGGGTTCAGAAAGAGGTCATGTGAAGTCCAGCAGGGTTCAGATAGAGGTCATGTGAAGTCCAGCAGGGTTCAGAAAGAAGTCATGTGAAGTCCAGCAGGGTTCAGGTATATGTCATGTGAAGTCCAGCATGGTTCAGATAGAGGTCATGTGAAGTTCAGCAGGGTTCAGAAAGAGGTCATGTGAAGTCCAGCAGGGTTCAGAAAAGTTGGTGCATTCATTTGTGTTCAGCTGCAATTCCGAGTACTTGTCAGAGGCCTTTGTGCGCGTGGCTCAGGAACGTGCACGTCTGCGACAACCGGAGACCCCTGACGTTGATCTCTCATTATTGCAGCACTAAAACATATCAGTAGGAGTGGTAGCTAGTAGTCACATGGGCCAGTGGCGCAATGGATAACGCGTCTGACTACGAATCAGAAGATTGTAGGTTCAACTCCTACCTGGCGCAAAACTGATTTTGACTTCACTTTTAGCAATATTTAATGAAGTCGCGTGGTCGCTTTGCTTCTTAAACATATTTTCCTGAAGTCGAATTCATTGGAGTGGTAGTCCACCCCTTGGTGACGATTGAGTAACCTTGGTCACCTCTTTAAAATACAGTCGCGACCCTCGCGTCAAGGATTTGGCAACAGATTACTTCATCTTCCCGTTCCAAACCTGCTTTTTTAGTTCTACTTCCTTGTGGAACAGAGAAACCCAAGGTATCACCGCCATCGGAACGAGGGTCAAGCTGGGCTCAAGTCTTTCACGAACATGCTGGCCAGGCCCAACGTTCAAATATGGTTGGAGGAGGAATTTGTCATTTGTTCCGGCTGCCTGCGAAAGCTCGCCCATGCTTCGTGAAATACATTGGGATCTGCAACGTCGACAAACGAAGACTGGCAGACCGTCAGTGAAAAGGCACGGTCATGTGAAGTCCAGCAGGGTTCAGAAAGATGTCGTAGGAGGTCAAGCAGGGTACAGAAAGAGGTCAGAGGAGGTTCAGCGGGGTTCAGAAAGAGGTCATAGGAGGTCCAGCAGGGTACAGAAAGAGGTCGCAGTCGGTCCAGCAGGGTTCAGAAAGAGGTCATGTGAAGTCCAGCAGGGTTCAGATAGAGGTCATGTGAAGTCCAGCAGGGTTCAGAAAGGAGTCATGTGAAGTCCAGCAGGGTTCAGATATATGTCATGTGAAGTCCAGCAGGGTTCAGATAGAGGTCATGTGAAGTTCAGCAGGGTTCAGGTAGAGGTCATGTGAAGTCCAGCAGGGTTCAGAAAGGAGTCATGTGAAGTCCAGCAGGGTTCACATAGAGGTCGTGTGAAGTCCAGCAGGGTTCAGATATATGTCATGTGAAGTCCAGCATGGTTCAGATAGAGGTCGTGTGAAGTCCAGCAGGGTTCAGATAGAGGTCATGTGAAGTTCAGCAGGGTTCAGAAAGAGGTCATGTGAAGTCCAGCAGGGTTCAGAAAAGTTGGTGCATTCATTTGTGTTCAGCTGCAATTCCGAGTACTTGTCAGAGGCCTTTGTGCGCGTGGCTCAGGAACGTGCACGTCTGCGACAACCGGAGACCCCTTACGTTGATCTCTCATTATTGCAGCACTAAAACATATCAGTAGGAGTGGTAGTTAGTAGTCACATGGGCCAGTGGCGCAATGAATAACGCGTCTGACTACGAACCAGAAGATTGTAGGTTTGACTCCTACCTGGCTCAAAACTGATTTTGACTTCACTTTTAGCAATATTTAATGAAGTCGCGTGGTCGCTTTGCTTCTTAAACATATTTTCCTGAAGTCGAATTCATTGGAGTGGTAGTCCACCCCTTGGTGACGATTGAGTAACCTTGGTCACATCTTTAAAATACAGTCGCGACCCTCGCGTCAAGGATTTGGCAACAGATTACGTCATCTTCCCGTTCCAAACCTGCTTTTTTAGTTCTACCTCCTTGTGGAACAGAGAAACCCAAGGTATCACCGCCATCGGAACGAGGGTCAAGCTGGGCTCAAGTCTTTCACAAACCTGCTGGCCAGGCCCAACGTTCAAATATGGTTGGAGGAGGAATTTGTCATTTGTTCCGGCTGCCTGCGAAAGCTCGCCCATGCTTCGTGAAGTACACTGGGATCTTCAACGTCGACCAACGAAGACTGGCAGACCGTCAGTGAAAAGGCACGGTCATGTGAAGTCCAGCAGGGTTCAGAAAGATGTCGTAGGAGGTCAAGCAGGGTTCAGAAAGAGGTCAGAGGAGGTTCAGCAGGGTTCAGAAAGAGGTCGCAGTAGGTCCAGCAGGGTTCAGAAAGAGGTCATGTGAAGTCCAGCAGGGTTCAGATAGAGGTCATGTGAAGTCCAGCAGGGTTCAGAAAGGAGTCATGTGAAGTCCAGCAGGGTTCAGATATATGTCATGTGAAGTCCAGCATGGTTCAGATAGAGGTCGTGTGAAGTCCAGCAGGGTTCAGATAGAGGTCATGTGAAGTTAAGCAGGGTTCAGAAAGAGGTCATGTGAAGTCCAGCAGGGTTCAGAAAAGTTGGTGCATTCATTTGTGTTCAGCTGCAATTCCGAGTACTTGTCAGAGGCCTTTGTGCGCGTGGCTCAGGAACGTGCACGTCTGCGACAACCGGAGACCCCTTACGTTGATCACTCATTATTGCAGCACTAAAACATATCAGTAGGAGTGGTAGCTAGTAGTCACATGGGCCAGTGGCAAAATGGATAACGCGTCTGACTACGAATCAGAAGATTGCAGGTTCGACTCCTACCTGGCTCAAAACTGACTTTGACTTCACTTTTAGCAATATTTAATGAAGTCGCGTGGTCGCTTTGCTTCTTAAACATATTTTCCTGAAGTCGAATTCATTGGAGTGGAAGTCCACCCCTTGGTGACGATTGATTAACCTTGGTCACCTCTTTAAAATACAGTCGCGACCCTCGCGTCAAGGATTTGGCAACAGATTACGTCATCTTCCGGTTACAAACCTGCTTTTTTAGTTCTACTTCCTTGAGGAACAGAGAAACCCTATGTATCACCGCCATCGGAACGAGGGTCAAGCTGGGCTCAAGTCTTTCACGAACCTGCTGGCCAGGCCCAACGTTCAAATATTGTTGGAGGAGGAATTTGTCATTTGTTCCGGCTGACTGCGAAAGCTCGCGCATGCTTCGTGAAGTACACTGGGATCTGCAACGTCGACCAACGAAGACTGGCAGACCGTCAGTGAAAAGGCACGGTCATGTGAAGTCCAGCAGGGTTCAGAAAGATGTCGTAGGAGGTCAAGCAGGTTTCAGAAAGAGGTCAGAGGAGGTTCAGCAGGGTTCAGAAGGAGGTCATAGGAGGTCCAGCAGGGTACAGAAAGAGGTCGCAGTAGGTCCAGCAGGGTTCAGAAAGAGGTCATGTGAAGTCCAGCAGGGTTCAGATAGAGGTCATGTGAAGTCCAGCAGGGTTCAGAAAGGAGTCATGTGAAGTACAGCAGGGTTCAGATATATGTCATGTGAAGTCCAGCATGGTTCAGATAGAGGTCGTGTGAACCCAGCAGGGTTCAGATAGAGGTCATGTGAAGTTCAGCAGTGTTCAGAAAGAGGTCATGTGAAGTCCAGCAGGGTTCAGATAGAGGTCATGTGAAGTACAGCAGTGTACAGAAAGAGGTCGCAGTAGGTCCAGCAGGGTTCAGAAGGAGGTCATGTGAAGTCCAGTAGGGTTCAGATAGAGGTAATGTGAAGTCCAGCAGGGTTCAGAAAGGAGTCATGTGAAGTCCAGCAGGGTTCAGATATATGTCATGTGAAGTCCAGCAGGGTTCAGATATAGGTCATGTGAAGTCCAGCAGGGTTCAGATAGAGGTCATGTGAAGTCCAGCAGGGTTAAGAAAGAGGTAATGTGAAGTCCAGCAGGGTTCAGAAAGAAGTCATGTGAAGTCCAGTAGGGTTCAGAAAGGAGTCATGTGAAGTCCAGCAGGGTTCAGAAATAGGTCATGTGAAGTCCAGCAGGGTTCAGATAGAGGTCATGTGAAGTCCAGCAGGGTTCAGAAAGAGGTCATGTGAAGTCCAGCAGGGTTCAGGAAGAGGTCGCAGTAGGTCCAGCAGGGTTCAGAAAGAGGTCAGGTGAAGTCCAGCAGGGTTCAGAAAGAGGTCAGAGGAGGTTCAGCAGGGTTCAGAAAGAGGTCATAGGAGGTCCAGCAGGGTACATAAAGAGGTCGCAGTAGGTCCAGCAGGGTTCAGAAAGAGGTCATGTGAAGTCCAGCAGGGTTCAGAGAGGTCATGTGAAGTTCAGCAGGGTTCAGAAAGAGGTCATGTGAAGTCCAGCATGATTCAGATAGAGGTCATGTGAAGTCCAGCAGGGTTCAGATATATTTCATGTGAAGTCCAGCAGGGTTCAGATATATGTCATGTGAAGTCCAGCATGGTTCAGATAGAGGTCGTGTGAAGTCCAGCAGGGTTCAGATAGAGGTCATGTGAAGTTCAGCAGGGTTCAGAAAGAGGTCATGTGAAGTCCAGCAGGGTTCAGAAAAGTTGGTGTATTCATTTGTGTTCAGCTGCAATTCCGAGTACTTGTCAGAGGCCTTTGTGCGCGTGGCTCAGGGACGTGCACGTCTGCGACAACCGGAGACCCCTCACGTTGATCACTCATTATTGCAGCACTAAAACATATCAGTAGGAGTGGTAGCTAGTAGACACATGGGCCAGTGGCGCAATGGATAACGCGTCTGACTACGAATTACAAGATTGTAGGTTCGACTCCTACCTGACTCAAAACTGATTTTGACTTCACCTTTAGCAATATTTAACGAAGTCGCGTGGTCGCTTTGCTTCTTAAACATATTTTCCTGAAGTCCAATTCATTGGAGTGGTAGTCCACCCCTTGGTGACGATTGAGTAACCTTGGTCACCTCTTTAAAATACAGTCGCGACCCTCGCGTCAAGGATTTGGCAACAGATTACGTCATCTTCCCGTTCCAAACCTGCTTTTTTAGTTCTACTTCCTTGTGGAACAGAGAAACCCAAGGTGTCACCGCCATCGGAACGAGGGTCAAGCTGGGCTCGAGTCTTTCACGAACCTGCTGGCCAGGCCCAACGTTCAAATATGGTTGGAGGAGGAATTTGTCATTTGTTCCGGCTGCCTGCGAAAGCTCGCCCATGCTTCGTGAAGTACACTGGGATCTGCAACGTCGACCAACGAAGACTGGCAGACCGTCACTGAAAAGGCACGGTCATGTGAAGTCCAGCAGGGTTCAGAAAGATGTCGTAGGAGGTCAAGCAGGGTTCAGAAAGAGGTCGCAGTAGGTCCAGCAGGGTTCAGAAAGAGGTCATGTGAAGTCCAGCAAGGTTCAGATAGAGGTCATGTGAAGTCCAGCAGGGTTCAGAAAGGAGTCATGTGAAGTCCAGCAGGGTTCAGATATATGTCATGTGAAGTCCAGCAGGGTTCAGATAGAGGTCATGTGAAGTCCAGCAGGGTTCAGAATGGAGTCATGTGAAGTCCAGCAGGGTTCAGATAGAGGTCATGTGAAGTCCAGCAGGGTTCAGAAAGAGGTCATGTGAAGTCCAGCAGGGTTCAGGAAGAGGTCGCAGTAGGTCCAGCAGGGTTCAGAAAGAGGTCAGGTGAAGTCCAGCAGGGTTCAGAAAGAGGTCAGAGGAGGTTCAGCAGGGTTCAGAAAGAGGTCATAGGAGGTCCAGCAGGGTTCAGAAAGAGGTCATAGGAGGTCCAGCAGGATACAGAAAGAGGTCGCAGTAGGTCCAGCAGGGTTCAGAAAGAGGTCATGTGAAGTCCAGCAGGGTTCAGATAGAGGTCATGTGAAGTCCAGCAGGGTTCAGAAAGAAGTCATGTGAAGTCCAGCAGGGTTCAGGTATATGTCATGTGAAGTCCAGCATGGTTCAGATAGAGGTCATGTGAAGTTCAGCAGGGTTCAGAAAGAGGTCATGTGAAGTCCAGCAGGGTTCAGAAAAGTTGGTGCATTCATTTGTGTTCAGCTGCAATTCCGAGTACTTGTCAGAGGCCTTTGTGCGCGTGGCTCAGGAACGTGCACGTCTGCGACAACCGGAGACCCCTGACGTTGATCTCTCATTATTGCAGCACTAAAACATATCAGTAGGAGTGGTAGCTAGTAGTCACATGGGCCAGTGGCGCAATGGATAACGCGTCTGACTACGAATCAGAAGATTGTAGGTTCGACTCCTACCTGGCGCAAAACTGATTTTGACTTCACTTTTAGCAATATTTAATGAAGTCGCGTGGTCGCTTTGCTTCTTAAACATATTTTCCTGAAGTCGAATTCATTGGAGTGGTAGTCCACCCCTTGGTGACGATTGAGTAACCTTGGTCACCTCTTTAAAATACAGTCGCGACCCTCGCGTCAAGGATTTGGCAACAGATTACTTCATCTTCCCGTTCCAAACCTGCTTTTTTAGTTCTACTTCCTTGTGGAACAGAGAAACCCAAGGTATCACCGCCATCGGAACGAGGGTCAAGCTGGGCTCAAGTCTTTCACGAACATGCTGGCCAGGCCCAACGTTCAAATATGGTTGGAGGAGGAATTTGTCATTTGTTCCGGCTGCCTGCGAAAGCTCGCCCATGCTTCGTGAAATACATTGGGATCTGCAACGTCGACAAACGAAGACTGGCAGACCGTCAGTGAAAAGGCACGGTCATGTGAAGTCCAGCAGGGTTCAGAAAGATGTCGTAGGAGGTCAAGCAGGGTTCAGAAAGAGGTCAGAGGAGGTTCAGCGGGGTTCAGAAAGAGGTCATAGGAGGTCCAGCAGGGTACAGAAAGAGGTCGCAGTCGGTCCAGCAGGGTTCAGAAAGAGGTCATGTGAAGTCCAGCAGGGTTCAGATAGAGGTCATGTGAAGTCCAGCAGGGTTCAGAAAGGAGTCATGTGAAGTCCAGCAGGGTTCAGATATATGTCATGTGAAGTCCAGCAGGGTTCAGATAGAGGTCATGTGAAGTTCAGCAGGGTTCAGGTAGAGGTCATGTGAAGTCCAGCAGGGTTCAGAAAGGAGTCATGTGAAGTCCAGCAGGGTTCACATAGAGGTCGTGTGAAGTCCAGCAGGGTTCAGATATATGTCATGTGAAGTCCAGCATGGTTCAGATAGAGGTCGTGTGAAGTCCAGCAGGGTTCAGATAGAGGTCATGTGAAGTTCAGCAGGGTTCAGAAAGAGGTCATGTGAAGTCCAGCAGGGTTCAGAAAAGTTGGTGCATTCATTTGTGTTCAGCTGCAATTCCGAGTACTTGTCAGAGGCCTTTGTGCGCGTGGCTCAGGAACGTGCACGTCTGCGACAACCGGAGACCCCTTACGTTGATCTCTCATTATTGCAGCACTAAAACATATCAGTAGGAGTGGTAGTTAGTAGTCACATGGGCCAGTGGCGCAATGAATAACGCGTCTGACTACGAACCAGAAGATTGTAGGTTTGACTCCTACCTGGCTCAAAACTGATTTTGACTTCACTTTTAGCAATATTTAATGAAGTCGCGTGGTCGCTTTGCTTCTTAAACATATTTTCCTGAAGTCGAATTCATTGGAGTGGTAGTCCACCCCTTGGTGACGATTGAGTAACCTTGGTCACATCTTTAAAATACAGTCGCGACCCTCGCGTCAAGGATTTGGCAACAGATTACGTCATCTTCCCGTTCCAAACCTGCTTTTTTAGTTCTACTTCCTTGTGGAACAGAGAAACCCAAGGTATCACCGCCATCGGAACGAGGGTCAAGCTGGGCTCAAGTCTTTCACAAACCTGCTGGCCAGGCCCAACGTTCAAATATGGTTGGAGGAGGAATTTGTCATTTGTTCCGGCTGCCTGCGAAAGCTCGCCCATGCTTCGTGAAGTACACTGGGATCTTCAACGTCGACCAACGAAGACTGGCAGACCGTCAGTGAAAAGGCACGGTCATGTGAAGTCCAGCAGGGTTCAGAAAGATGTCGTAGGAGGTCAAGCAGGGTTCAGAAAGAGGTCAGAGGAGGTTCAGCAGGGTTCAGAAAGAGGTCATAGGAGGTCCAGCAGGGTACAGAAAGAGGTCGCAGTAGGTCCAGCAGGGTTCAGAAAGAGGTCATGTGAAGTCCAGCAGGGTTCAGATAGAGGTCATGTGAAGTCCAGCAGGGTTCAGAAAGGAGTCATGTGAAGTCCAGCAGGGTTCAGATATATGTCATGTGAAGTCCAGCATGGTTCAGATAGAGGTCGTGTGAAGTCCAGCAGGGTTCAGATAGAGGTCATGTGAAGTTAAGCAGGGTTCAGAAAGAGGTCATGTGAAGTCCAGCAGGGTTCAGAAAAGTTGGTGCATTCATTTGTGTTCAGCTGCAATTCCGAGTACTTGTCAGAGGCCTTTGTGCGCGTGGCTCAGGAACGTGCACGTCTGCGACAACCGGAGACCCCTTACGTTGATCACTCATTATTGCAGCACTAAAACATATCAGTAGGAGTGGTAGCTAGTAGTCACATGGGCCAGTGGCGCAATGGATAACGCGTCTGACTACGAATCAGAAGATTGCAGGTTCGACTCCTACCTGGCTCAAAACTGATTTTGACTTCACTTTTAGCAATATTTAATGAAGTCGCGTGGTCGCTTTGCTTCTTAAACATATTTTCCTGAAGTCGAATTCATTGGAGTGGAAGTCCACCCCTTGGTGACGATTGATTAACCTTGGTCACCTCTTTAAAATACAGTCGCGACCTTCGCGTCAAGGATTTGGCAACAGATTACGTCATCTTCCGGTTACAAACCTGCTTTTTTAGTTCTACTTCCTTGAGGAACAGAGAAACCCTATGTATCACCGCCATCGGAACGAGGGTCAAGCTGGGCTCAAGTCTTTCACGAACCTGCTGGCCAGGCCCAACGTTCAAATATTGTTGGAGGAGGAATTTGTCATTTGTTCCGGCTGACTGCGAAAGCTCGCGCATGCTTCGTGAAGTACACTGGGATCTGCAACGTCGACCAACGAGGACTGGCAGACCGTCAGTGAAAAGGCACGGTCATGTGAAGTCCAGCAGGGTTCAGAAAGATGTCGTAGGAGGTCAAGCAGGGTTCAGAAAGAGGTCAGAGGAGGTTCAGCAGGGTTCAGAAGGAGGTCATAGGAGGTCCAGCAGGGTACAGAAAGAGGTCGCAGTAGGTCCAGCAGGGTTCAGAAAGAGGTCATGTGAAGTCCAGCAGGGTTCAGATAGAGGTCATGTGAAGTCCAGCAGGGTTCAGAAAGGAGTCATGTGAAGTCCAGCAGGGTTCAGATATATGTCATGTGAAGTCCAGCATGGTTCAGATAGAGGTCGTGTGAACCCAGCAGGGTTCAGATAGAGGTCATGTGAAGTTCAGCAGTGTTCAGAAAGAGGTCATGTGAAGTCCAGCAGGGTTCAGATAGAGGTCATGTGAAGTACAGCAGTGTACAGAAAGAGGTCGCAGTAGGTCCAGCAGGGTTCAGAAGGAGGTCATGTGAATTCCAGTCGGGTTCAGATAGAGGTAATGTGAAGTCCAGCAGGGTTCAGAAAGGAGTCATGTGAAGTCCAGCAGGGTTCAGATATATGACATGTGAAGTCCAGCAGGGTTCAGATATAGGTCATGTGAAGTCCAGCAGGGTTCAGATAGAGGTCATGTGAAGTCCAGCAGGGTTAAGAAAGAGGTAATGTGAAGTCCAGCAGGGTTCAGAAAGAAGTCATGTGAAGTCCAGTAGGGTTCAGAAAGGAGTCATGTGAAGTCCAGCAGGGTTCAGAAATAGGTCATGTGAAGTCCAGCAGGGTTCAGATAGAGGTCATGTGAAGTCCAGCAGGGTTCAGAAAGAGGTCATGTGAAGTCCAGCAGGGTTCAGGAAGAGGTCGCAGTAGGTCCAGCAGGGTTCAGAAAGAGGTCAGGTGAAGTCCAGCAGGGTTCAGAAAGAGGTCAGAGGAGGTTCAGCAGGGTTCAGAAAGAGGTCATAGGAGGTCCAGCAGGGTACATAAAGAGGTCGCAGTAGGTCCAGCAGGGTTCAGAAAGAGGTCATGTGAAGTCCAGCAGGGTTCAGAGAGGTCATGTGAAGTTCAGCAGGGTTCAGAAAGAGGTCATGTGAAGTCCAGCATGATTCAGATAGAGGTCATGTGAAGTCCAGCAGGGTTCAGATATATTTCATGTGAAGTCCAGCAGGGTTCAGATATATGTCATGTGAAGTCCAGCATGGTTCAGATAGAGGTCGTGTGAAGTCCAGCAGGGTTCAGATAGAGGTCATGTGAAGTTCAGCAGGGTTCAGAAAGAGGTCATGTGAAGTCCAGCAGGGTTCAGAAAAGTTGGTGCATTCATTTGTGTTCAGCTGCAATTCCGAGTACTTGTCAGAGGCCTTTGTGCGCGTGGCTCAGGGACGTGCACGTCTGCGACAACCGGAGACCCCTCACGTTGATCACTCATTATTGCAGCACTAAAACATATCAGTAGGAGTGGTAGCTAGTAGACACATGGGCCAGTGGCGCAATGGATAACGTGTCTGACTACGAATTACAAGATTGTAGGTTCGACTCCTACCTGACTCAAAACTGATTTTGACTTCACTTTTAGCAATATTTAACGAAGTCGCGTGGTCGCTTTGCTTCTTAAACATATTTTCCTGAAGTCCAATTCATTGGAGTGGTAGTCCACCCCTTGGTGACGATTGAGTAACCTTGGTCACCTCTTTAAAATACAGTCGCGACCCTCGCGTCAAGGATTTGGCAACAGATTACGTCATCTTCCCGTTCCAAACCTGCTTTTTTAGTTCTACTTCCTTGTGGAACAGAGAAACCCAAGGTGTCACCGCCATCGGAACGAGGGTCAAGCTGGGCTCGAGTCTTTCACGAACCTGCTGGCCAGGCCCAACGTTCAAATATGGTTGGAGGAGGAATTTGTCATTTGTTCCGGCTGCCTGCGAAAGCTCGCCCATGCTTCGTGAAGTACACTGGGATCTGCAACGTCGACCAACGAAGACTGGCCGACCGTCACTGAAAAGGCACGGTCATGTGAAGTCCAGCAGGGTTCAGAAAGATGTCGTAGGAGGTCAAGCAGGGTTCAGAAAGAGGTCGCAGTAGGTCCAGCAGGGTTCAGAAAGAGGTCATGTGAAGTCCAGCAAGGTTCAGATAGAGGTCATGTGAAGTCCAGCAGGGTTCAGAAAGGAGTCATGTGAAGTCCAGCAGGGTTCAGATATATGTCATGTGAAGTCCAGCAGGGTTCAGATAGAGGTCATGTGAAGTCCAGCAGGGTTCAGAATGGAGTCATGTGAAGTCCAGCAGGGTTCAGATAGAGGTCATGTGAAGTCCAGCAGGGTTCAGAAAGAGGTCATGTGAAGTCCAGCAGGGTTCAGGAAGAGGTCGCAGTAGGTCCAGCAGGGTTCAGAAAGAGGTCAGCTGAAGTCCAGCAGGGTTCAGAAAGAGGTCAGAGGAGGTTCAGCAGGGTTCAGAAAGAGGTCATAGGAGGTCCAGCAGGGTTCAGAAAGAGGTCATAGGAGGTCCAGCAGGATACAGAAAGAGGTCGCAGTAGGTCCAGCAGGGTTCAGAAAGAGGTCATGTGAAGTCCAGCAGGGTTCAGATAGAGGTCATGTGAAGTCCAGCAGGGTTCAGAAAGAAGTCATGTGAAGTCCAGCAGGGTTCAGGTATATGTCATGTGAAGTCCAGCATGGTTCAGATAGAGGTCATGTGAAGTTCAGCAGGGTTCAGAAAGAGGTCATGTGAAGTCCAGCAGGGTTCAGAAAAGTTGGTGCATTCATTTGTGTTCAGCTGCAATTCCGAGTACTTGTCAGAGGCCTTTGTGCGCGTGGCTCAGGAACGTGCACGTCTGCGACAACCGGAGACCCCTGACGTTGATCTCTCATTATTGCAGCACTAAAACATATCAGTAGGAGTGGTAGCTAGTAGTCACATGGGCCAGTGGCGCAATGGATAACGCGTCTGACTACGAATCAGAAGATTGTAGGTTCGACTCCTACCTGGCGCAAAACTGATTTTGACTTCACTTTTAGCAATATTTAATGAAGTCGCGTGGTCGCTTTGCTTCTTAAACATATTTTCCTGAAGTCGAATTCATTGGAGTGGTAGTCCACCCCTTGGTGACGATTGAGTAACCTTGGTCACCTCTTTAAAATACAGTCGCGACCCTCGCGTCAAGGATTTGGCAACAGATTACTTCATCTTCCCGTTCCAAACCTGCTTTTTTAGTTCTACTTCCTTGTGGAACAGAGAAACCCAAGGTATCACCGCCATCGGAACGAGGGTCAAGCTGGGCTCAAGTCTTTCACGAACATGCTGGCCAGGCCCAACGTTCAAATATGGTTGGAGGAGGAATTTGTCATTTGTTCCGGCTGCCTGCGAAAGCTCGCCCATGCTTCGTGAAATACATTGGGATCTGCAACGTCGACAAACGAAGACTGGCAGACCGTCAGTGAAAAGGCACGGTCATGTGAAGTCCAGCAGGGTTCAGAAAGATGTCGTAGGAGGTCAAGCAGGGTTCAGAAAGAGGTCAGAGGAGGTTCAGCGGGGTTCAGAAAGAGGTCATAGGAGGTCCAGCAGGGTACAGAAAGAGGTCGCAGTCGGTCCAGCAGGGTTCAGAAAGAGGTCATGTGAAGTCCAGCAGGGTTCAGATAGAGGTCATGTGAAGTCCAGCAGGGTTCAGAAAGGAGTCATGTGAAGTCCAGCAGGGTTCAGATATATGTCATGTGAAGTCCAGCAGGGTTCAGATAGAGGTCATGTGAAGTTCAGCAGGGTTCAGGTAGAGGTCATGTGAAGTCCAGCAGGGTTCAGAAAGGAGTCATGTGAAGTCCAGCAGGGTTCACATAGAGGTCGTGTGAAGTCCAGCAGGGTTCAGATATATGTCATGTGAAGTCCAGCATGGTTCAGATAGAGGTCGTGTGAAGTCCAGCAGGGTTCAGATAGAGATCATGTGAAGTTCAGCAGGGTTCAGAAAGAGGTCATGTGAAGTCCAGCAGGGTTCAGAAAAGTTGGTGCATTCATTTGTGTTCAGCTGCAATTCCGAGTACTTGTCAGAGGCCTTTGTGCGCGTGGCTCAGGAACGTGCACGTCTGCGACAACCGGAGACCCCTTACGTTGATCTCTCATTATTGCAGCACTAAAACATATCAGTAGGAGTGGTAGTTAGTAGTCACATGGGCCAGTGGCGCAATGAATAACGCGTCTGACTACGAACCAGAAGATTGTAGGTTTGACTCCTACCTGGCTCAAAACTGATTTTGACTTCACTTTTAGCAATATTTAATGAAGTCGCGTGGTCGCTTTGCTTCTTAAACATATTTTCCTGAAGTCGAATTCATTGGAGTGGTAGTCCACCCCTTGGTGACGATTGAGTAACCTTGGTCACATCTTTAAAATACAGTCGCGACCCTCGCGTCAAGGATTTGGCAACAGATTACGTCATCTTCCCGTTACAAACCTGCTTTTTTAGTTCTACTTCCTTGAGGAACAGAGAAACCCAAGGTATCACCGCCATCGGAACGAGGGTCAAGCTGGGCTCAAGTCTTTCACAAACCTGCTGGCCAGGCCCAACGTTCAAATATGGTTGGAGGAGGAATTTGTCATTTGTTCCGGCTGCCTGCGAAAGCTCGCCCATGCTTCGTGAAGTACACTGGGATCTTCAACGTCGACCAACGAAGACTGGCAGACCGTCAGTGAAAAGGCACGGTCATGTGAAGTCCAGCAGGGTTCAGAAAGATGTCGTAGGAGGTCAAGCAGGGTTCAGAAAGAGGTCAGAGGAGGTTCAGCAGGGTTCAGAAAGAGGTCATAGGAGGTCCAGCAGGGTACAGAAAGAGGTCGCAGTAGGTCCAGCAGGGTTCAGAAAGAGGTCATGTGAAGTCCAGCAGGGTTCAGATAGAGGTCATATGAAGTCCAGCAGGGTTCAGAAAGGAGTCATGTGAAGTCCAGCAGGGTTCAGATATATGTCATGTGAAGTCCAGCATGGTTCAGATAGAGGTCGTGTGAAGTCCAGCAGGGTTCAGATAGAGGTCATGTGAAGTTAAGCAGGGTTCAGAAAGAGGTCATGTGAAGTCCAGCAGGGTTCAGAAAAGTTGGTGCATTCATTTGTGTTCAGCTGCAATTCCGAGTACTTGTCAGAGGCCTTTGTGCGCGTGGCTCAGGAACGTGCACGTCTGCGACAACCGGAGACCCCTTACGTTGATCACTCATTATTGCAGCACTAAAACATATCAGTAGGAGTGGTAGCTAGTAGTCACATGGGCCAGTGGCGCAATGGATAATGCGTCTGACTACGAATCAGAAGATTGTAGGTTCGACTCCTACCTAGCTCAAAACTGATTTTGACTTCGCTTTTAGCAATATTTAATGAAAGTCGCGTGGTCGCTTTGCTTCTTAAACATATTTTCCTGAAGTCGAATTCATTGGAGTGGAAGTCCACCCCTTGGTGACGATTGATTAACCTTGGTCACCTCTTTAAAATACAGTCGCGACCCTCGCGTCAAGGATTTGGCAACAGATTACGTCATCTTCCCGTTACAAACCTGCTTTTTTAGTTCTACTTCCTTGAGGAACAGAGAAACCCTATGTATCACCGCCATCGGAACGAGGGTCAAGCTGGGCTCAAGTCTTTCACGAACCTGCTGGCCAGGCCCAACGTTCAAATATGGTTGGAGGAGGAATTTGTCATTTGTTCCGGCTGCCTGCGAAAGCTCGCCCATGCTTCGTGAAGTACACTGGGATCTGCAACGTCGACCAACGAAGACTGACAGACCGTCAGTGAAAAGGCACGGTCATGTGAAGTCCAGCAGGGTTCAGAAAGATGTCGTAGGAGGTCAAGCAGGTTTCAGAAAGAGGTCAGAGGAGGCTCAGCAGGGTTCAGAAAGAGGTCATAGGAGGTCCAGCAGGGTACAGAAAGAGGTCGCAGTAGGTGCAGCAGGGTTCAGATAGAGGTCATGTGAAGTTCAGCAGGGATCAGAAAGAGGTCATGTGAAGTCCAGCAGGGTTCAGAAAGGAGTCATGTGAAGTCCAGCAGGGTTCAGATATATGTCATGTGACGTCCAGCATGGTTCAGATAGAGGTCGTGTGAAATCCAGCAGGGTTCAGATAGAGGTCATCGGAGGTCCAGCAGGGTACAGAAAGAGGTCGCAGTCGGTCCAGCAGGGTTCAGAAAGAGGTCATGTGAAGTCCAGCAGGGTTCAGATAGAGGTCATGTGAAGTCCAGCAGGGTTCAGAAAGGAGTCATGTGAAGTCCAGCAGGGTTCAGATATATGTCATGTGAAGTCCAGCAGGGTTCAGATAGAGGTCATGTGAAGTTCAGCAGGGTTCAGGTAGAGGTCATGTGAAGTCCAGCAGGGTTCAGAAAGGAGTCATGTGAAGTCCAGCAGGGTTCACATAGAGGTCGTGTGAAGTCCAGCAGGGTTCAGATATATGTCATGTGAAGTCCAGCATGGTTCAGATAGAGGTCGTGTGAAGTCCAGCAGGGTTCAGATAGAGGTCATGTGAAGTTCAGCAGGGTTCAGAAAGAGGTCATGTGAAGTCCAGCAGGGTTCAGAAAAGTTGGTGCATTCATTTGTGTTCAGCTGCAATTCCGAGTACTTGTCAGAGGCCTTTGTGCGCGTGGCTCAGGAACGTGCACGTCTGCGACAACCGGAGACCCCTTACGTTGATCTCTCATTATTGCAGCACTAAAACATATCAGTAGGAGTGGTAGTTAGTAGTCACATGGGCCAGTGGCGCAATGAATAACGCGTCTGACTACGAACCAGAAGATTGTAGGTTTGACTCCTACCTGGCTCAAAACTGATTTTGACTTCACTTTTAGCAATATTTAATGAAGTCGCGTGGTCGCTTTGCTTCTTAAACATATTTTCCTGAAGTCGAATTCATTGGAGTGGTAGTCCACCCCTTGGTGACGATTGAGTAACCTTGGTCACATCTTTAAAATACAGTCGCGACCCTCGCGTCAAGGATTTGGCAACAGATTACGTCATCTTCCCGTTACAAACCTGCTTTTTTAGTTCTACTTCCTTGAGGAACAGAGAAACCCAAGGTATCACCGCCATCGGAACGAGGGTCAAGCTGGGCTCAAGTCTTTCACAAACCTGCTGGCCAGGCCCAACGTTCAAATATGGTTGGAGGAGGAATTTGTCATTTGTTCCGGCTGCCTGCGAAAGCTCGCCCATGCTTCGTGAAGTACACTGGGATCTTCAACGTCGACCAACGAAGACTGGCAGACCGTCAGTGAAAAGGCACGGTCATGTGAAGTCCAGCAGGGTTCAGAAAGATGTCGTAGGAGGTCAAGCAGGGTTCAGAAAGAGGTCAGAGGAGGTTCAGCAGGGTTCAGAAAGAGGTCATAGGAGGTCCAGCAGGGTACAGAAAGAGGTCGCAGTAGGTCCAGCAGGGTTCAGAAAGAGGTCATGTGAAGTCCAGCAGGGTTCAGATAGAGGTCATGTGAAGTCCAGCAGGGTTCAGAAAGGAGTCATGTGAAGTCCAGCAGGGTTCAGATATATGTCATGTGAAGTCCAGCATGGTTCAGATAGAGGTCGTGTGAAGTCCAGCAGGGTTCAGATAGAGGTCATGTGAAGTTAAGCAGGGTTCAGAAAGAGGTCATGTGAAGTCCAGCAGGGTTCAGAAAAGTTGGTGCATTCATTTGTGTTCAGCTGCAATTCCGAGTACTTGTCAGAGGCCTTTGTGCGCGTGGCTCAGGAACGTGCACGTCTGCGACAACCGGAGACCCCTTACGTTGATCACTCATTATTGCAGCACTAAAACATATCAGTAGGAGTGGTAGCTAGTAGTCACATGGGCCAGTGGCGCAATGGATAATGCGTCTGACTACGAATCAGAAGATTGTAGGTTCGACTCCTACCTGGCTCAAAACTGATTTTGACTTCGCTTTTAGCAATATTTAATGAAAGTCGCGTGGTCGCTTTGCTTCTTAAACATATTTTCCTGAAGTCGAATTCATTGGAGTGGAAGTCCACCCCTTGGTGACGATTGATTAACCTTGGTCACCTCTTTAAAATACAGTCGCGACCCTCGCGTCAAGGATTTGGCAACAGATTACGTCATCTTCCCGTTACAAACCTGCTTTTTTAGTTCTACTTCCTTGAGGAACAGAGAAACCCTATGTATCACCGCCATCGGAACGAGGGTCAAGCTGGGCTCAAGTCTTTCACGAACCTGCTGGCCAGGCCCAACGTTCAAATATGGTTGGAGGAGGAATTTGTCATTTGTTCCGGCTGCCTGCGAAAGCTCGCCCATGCTTCGTGAAGTACACTGGGATCTGCAACGTCGACCAACGAAGACTGACAGACCGTCAGTGAAAAGGCACGGTCATGTGAAGTCCAGCAGGGTTCAGAAAGATGTCGTAGGAGGTCAAGCAGGTTTCAGAAAGAGGTCAGAGGAGGCTCAGCAGGGTTCAGAAAGAGGTCATAGGAGGTCCAGCAGGGTACAGAAAGAGGTCGCAGTAGGTGCAGCAGGGTTCAGATAGAGGTCATGTGAAGTTCAGCAGGGATCAGAAAGAGGTCATGTGAAGTCCAGCAGGGTTCAGAAAGGAGTCATGTGAAGTCCAGCAGGGTTCAGATATATGTCATGTGACGTCCAGCATGGTTCAGATAGAGGTCGTGTGAAATCCAGCAGGGTTCAGATAGAGGTCATCGGAGGTCCAGCAGGGTACAGAAAGAGGTCGCAGTAGGTCCAGCAGGGTTCAGAAAGAGGTCATGTGAAGTCCAGCAGGGTTCAGATAGAGGTCATGTGAAGTCCAGCAGGGATCAGATAGAGGTCATGTGAAGTCCAGCAGGGTTCAGAAAGGAGTCATGTGAAGTCCAGCAGGGTTCAGATATATGTCATGTGAAGTCCAGCATGGTTCAGAAAGGAGTCATGTGAAGTCCAGCAGGGTTCAGAAAGGAGTCATGTGAAGTCCAGCAGGGTTCAGATATATTTCATGTGAAGTCCAGCATGGTTTAGATAGAGGTCGTGTGAAGTCCAGCAGGGTTCAGAAAGGAGTCATGTGAAGTCCAGCAGGGTTCAGATATATGTCATGTGAAGTCCAGCATGGTTCAGATAGAGGTCGTGTGAAGTCCAGCAGGGTTCAGATAGAGGTCATGTGAAGTCCAGCAGGGTTCAGAAAGGAGTCATGTGAAGTCCAGCAGGGTTCAGATATATGTCATGTGAAGTCCAGCATGGTTCAGATAGAGGTCGTGTGAAGTCCAGCAGGGTTCAGATAGAGGTCAAGTGAAGTCCAGCAGGGTTCAGAAAGGAGTCATGTGAAGTCCAGCAGGGTTCAGATATATGTCATGTGAAGTCCAGCATGGTTCAGATAGAGGTCGTGTGAAGTCTAGCAGGGTTCAGATAGAGGTCATGTGAAGTTCAGCAGGGTTCAGATAGAGGTCGTGTGAAGTCCAGCAGGGTTCAGATAGAGGTCATGTGAAGTTCAGCAGGGTTCAGAAAGAGGTCATGTGAAGTCCAGCAGGGTTCAGAAAAGTTGGTGCATTCATTTGTGTTCAGCTGCAATTCCGAGTACTTGTCAGAGGCCTTTGTGCGCGTGGCTCAGGAACGTGCACGTCTGCGACAACAGGAGACCCCTTACGTTGATCACTCATTATTGCAGCACTAAAACATCTCAGTAGGAGTGGTAGCTAGTAGTCACATGGGCCAGTGGCGCACTGGATAACGCGTCTGACTACGAATCAGAAGATTGTATGTTCGACTCCTACCTGGCTCAAAACTGATTTTGACTTCACTTTTAGCAATATTTAATGAAGTCGCGTAGTTGCTTTGCTTCTTAAACATATTTTCCTGAAGTCGAATTCATTGGAGTGGTAGTCCACCCCTTGGTGACGATTGAGTAACCTTGGTCACCTCTTTAAAATACAGTCGCGACCCTCGCGTCAAGGATTTGGCAACAGATTACGTCATCTTCCCGTTCCAAACCTGCTTTTTTATTTCTACTTCCTTGTGGAACAGAGAAACCCAAGGTATCACTGCCATCGGAACGAGGGTCAAGCGGGGCTCAAGTCTTTCACGAACGTGCTGGCCAGGCCCAACGTTCAAATATGGTTGGAGGAGGAATTTTTCATTTGTTCCGGCTGCCTGCGAAAGCTCGCCCATGCTTCGTGAAGTACACTGGGATCTGCAACATCGACCAACGAAGACTGGCAGACCGTCAGTGAAAAGGCACGGTCATGTGAAGTCCAGCAGGGTTCAGAAAGATGTCGTAGGAGGTCAAGCAGGGTTCAGAAAGAGGTCAGAGGAAGTTCAGCAGGGTTCAGAAAGAGGTCATAAGAGGTCCAGCAGGGTACAGAAAGAGGTCGCAGTAGGTCCAGCAGGGTTCAGAAAGAGGTCATGTGAAGTCCAGCAGGGTTCAGATAGAGGTCATATGAAGTCCAGCAGGGTTCAGAAAGGAGTCATGTGAAGTCCAGCAGGGTTCAGATATATGTCATGTGAAGTCCAGCATGGTTCAGATAGAGGTCGTGTGAAGTCCAGCAGGGTTCAGATAGAGGTCATGTGAAGTCCAGCAGGGTTCAGATAGAGGTCATGTGAAGTCCAGCAGTGTACAGAAAGAGGTCGCAGTAGGTCCAGCAGGGTACAGAAAGAGGTCATGTGAAGTCCAGTAGGGTTCAGATAGAGGTCATGTGAAGTCCAGCAGGGTTCAGAAAGGAGTCATGTGAAGTCCAGCAGGGTTCAGATATAGGTCATGTGAAGTCCAGCAGGGTTCAAATAGAGGTCATGTGAAGTCCAGCAGGGTTAAGAAAGAGGTCATGTGAAGTCCAGCAGGGTTCAGAAAGAAGTCATGTGAAGTCCAGTAGGGTTCAGAAAGGAGTCATGTGAAGTCCAGCAGGGTTCAGATATAGGTCATGTGAAGTCCAGCAGGGTTGAGAAAGAGGTCATGTGAAGTCCAGCAGGGTTCAGGAAGAGGTCGCAGTAGGTCCAGCAGGGTTCAGAAAGAGGTCAGGTGAAGTCCAGCAGGGTTCAGAAAGAGGTCAGAGGAGGTTCAGCAGGGTTCAGAAAGAGGTCATAGGAGGTCCAGCAGGGTACATAAAGAGGTCGCAGTCGGTCCAGCAGGGTTCAGAAAGAGGTCATGTGAAGTCCAGCAGGGTTCAGATAGAGGTCATGTGAAGTTCAGCAGGGTTCAGAAAGAGGTCATGTGAAGTCCAGCAGAGTTCAGATAGAGGTCATGTGAAGTCCAGCAGGGTTCAGAAAGGAGTCATGTGAAGTCCAGCAGGGTTCAGATATATTTCATATGAAGTCCAGCATGGTTCAGATAGAGGTCATGTGAAGTCCAGCAGGGTTCAGATATATTTCATGTGAAGTCCAGCAGGGTTCAGATATATGTCATGTGAAATCCAGCATGGTTCAGATAGAGGTCGTGTGAAGTCCAGCAGGATTCAGATAGAGGTCATGTGAAGTTCAGCAGGGTTCAGAAAGAGGTCATGTGAAGTCCAGCAGGGTTCAGATATATGTCATGTGAAGTCCAGCATGGTTCAGATAGAGGTCGTGTGAAGTCCAGCAGGGTTCAGATAGAGGTCATGTGAAGTCCAGCAGGGTTCAGATAGAGGTCATGTGAAGTTCAGCAGGGATCAGAAAGAGGTCATGTGAAGTACAGCAGTGTACAGAAAGAGGTCGCAGTAGGTCCAGCAGGGTTCAGAAGGAGGTCATGTGAAGTCCAGTAGGGTTCAGATAGAGGACATGTGAAGTCCAGCAGGGTTCAGATATAGGTCATGTGAAGTCCAGCAGGGTTCAGATAGAGGTCACGTGAAGTCCAGCAGGGTTAAGAAAGAGGTAATGTGAAGTCCAGCAGGGTTCAGAAAGAAGTCATGTGAAGTCCAGTAGGGTTCAGAAAGGAGTCATGTGAAGTCCAGCAGGGTTCAGAAATAGGTCATGTGAAGTCCAGCAGGGTTCAGATAGAGGTCATGTGAAGTCCAGCAGGGTTCAGAAAGAGGTCATGTGAAGTCCAGCAGGGTTCAGGAAGAGGTCGCAGTAGGTCCAGCAGGGTTCAGAAAGAGGTCAGGTGAAGTCCAGCAGGGTTCAGAAAGAGGTCAGAGGAGGTTCAGCAGGGTTCAGAAAGAGGTCATAGGAGGTCCAGCAGGGTACATAAAGAGGTCGCAGTAGGTCCAGCAGGGTTCAGAAAGAGGTCATGTGAAGTCCAGCAGGGTTCAGAGAGGTCATGTGAAGTTCAGCAGGGTTCAGAAAGAGGTCATGTGAAGTCCAGCATGATTCAGATAGAGGTCATGTGAAGTCCAGCAGGGTTCAGATATATTTCATGTGAAGTCCAGCAGGGTTCAGATATATGTCATGTGAAGTCCAGCATGGTTCAGATAGAGGTCGTGTGAAGTCCAGCAGGGTTCAGATAGAGGTCATGTGAAGTTCAGCAGGGTTCAGAAAGAGGTCATGTGAAGTCCAGCAGGGTTCAGAAAAGTTGGTGCATTCATTTGTGTTCATCTGCAATTCCGAGTACTTGTCAGAGGCCTTTGTGCGCGTGGCTCAGGGACGTGCACGTCTGCGACAACCGGAGACCCCTCACGTTGATCACTCATTATTGCAGCACTAAAACATATCAGTAGGAGTGGTAGCTAGTAGACACATGGGCCAGTGGCGCAATGGATAACGCGTCTGACTACGAATTACAAGATTGTAGGTTCGACTCCTACCTGACTCAAAACTGATTTTGACTTCACTTTTAGCAATATTTAACGAAGTCGCGTGGTCGCTTTGCTTCTTAAACATATTTTCCTGAAGTCCAATTCATTGGAGTGGTAGTCCACCCCTTGGTGACGATTGAGTAACCTTGGTCACCTCTTTAAAATACAGTCGCGACCCTCGCGTCAAGGATTTGGCAACAGATTACGTCATCTTCCCGTTCCAAACCTGCTTTTTTAGTTCTACTTCCTTGTGGAACAGAGAAACCCAAGGTGTCACCGCCATCGGAACGAGGGTCAAGCTGGGCTCGAGTCTTTCACGAACCTGCTGGCCAGGCCCAACGTTCAAATATGGTTGGAGGAGGAATTTGTCATTTGTTCCGGCTGCCTGCGAAAGCTCGCCCATGCTTCGTGAAGTACACTGGGATCTGCAACGTCGACCAACGAAGACTGGCAGACCGTCACTGAAAAGGCACGGTCATGTGAAGTCCAGCAGGGTTCAGAAAGATGTCGTAGGAGGTCAAGCAGGGTTCAGAAAGAGGTCGCAGTAGGTCCAGCAGGGTTCAGAAAGAGGTCATGTGAAGTCCAGCAAGGTTCAGATAGAGGTCATGTGAAGTCCAGCAGGGTTCAGAAAGGAGTCATGTGAAGTCCAGCAGGGTTCAGATATATGTCATGTGAAGTCCAGCAGGGTTCAGATAGAGGTCATGTGAAGTCCAGCAGGGTTCAGAATGGAGTCATGTGAAGTCCAGCAGGGTTCAGATAGAGGTCATGTGAAGTCCAGCAGGGTTCAGAAAGAGGTCATGTGAAGTCCAGCAGGGTTCAGGAAGAGGTCGCAGTAGGTCCAGCAGGGTTCAGAAAGAGGTCAGGTGAAGTCCAGCAGGGTTCAGAAAGAGGTCAGAGGAGGTTCAGCAGGGTTCAGAAAGAGGTCATAGGAGGTCCAGCAGGGTTCAGAAAGAGGTCATAGGAGGTCCAGCAGGATACAGAAAGAGGTCGCAGTAGGTCCAGCAGGGTTCAGAAAGAGGTCATGTGAAGTCCAGCAGGGTTCAGATAGAGGTCATGTGAAGTCCAGCAGGGTTCAGAAAGAAGTCATGTGAAGTCCAGCAGGGTTCAGGTATATGTCATGTGAAGTCCAGCATGGTTCAGATAGAGGTCATGTGAAGTTCAGCAGGGTTCAGAAAGAGGTCATGTGAAGTCCAGCAGGGTTCAGAAAAGTTGGTGCATTCATTTGTGTTCAGCTGCAATTCCGAGTACTTGTCAGAGGCCTTTGTGCGCGTGGCTCAGGAACGTGCACGTCTGCGACAACCGGAGACCCCTGACGTTGATCTCTCATTATTGCAGCACTAAAACATATCAGTAGGAGTGGTAGCTAGTAGTCACATGGGCCAGTGGCGCAATGGATAACGCGTCTGACTACAGAATCAGAAGATTGTAGGTTCGACTCCTACCTGGCACAAAACTGATTTTGACTTCACTTTTAGCAATATTTAATGAAGTCGCGTGGTCGCTTTGCTTCTTAAACATATTTTCCTGAAGTCGAATTCATTGGAGTGGTAGTCCACCCCTTGGTGACGATTGAGTAACCTTGGTCACCTCTTTAAAATACAGTCGCGACCCTCGCGTCAAGGATTTGGCAACAGATTACTTCATCTTCCCGTTCCAAACCTGCTTTTTTAGTTCTACTTCCTTGTGGAACAGAGAAACCCAAGGTATCACCGCCATCGGAACGAGGGTCAAGCTGGGCTCAAGTCTTTCACGAACATGCTGGCCAGGCCCAACGTTCAAATATGGTTGGAGGAGGAATTTGTCATTTGTTCCGGCTGCCTGCGAAAGCTCGCCCATGCTTCGTGAAATACATTGGGATCTGCAACGTCGACAAACGAAGACTGGCAGACCGTCAGTGAAAAGGCACGGTCATGTGAAGTCCAGCAGGGTTCAGAAAGATGTCGTAGGAGGTCAAGCAGGGTTCAGAAAGAGGTCAGAGGAGGTTCAGCGGGGTTCAGAAAGAGGTCATAGGAGGTCCAGCAGGGTACAGAAAGAGGTCGCAGTCGGTCCAGCAGGGTTCAGAAAGAGGTCATGTGAAGTCCAGCAGGGTTCAGATAGAGGTCATGTGAAGTCCAGCAGGGTTCAGAAAGGAGTCATGTGAAGTCCAGCAGGGTTCAGATATATGTCATGTGAAGTCCAGCAGGGTTCAGATAGAGGTCATGTGAAGTTCAGCAGGGTTCAGGTAGAGGTCATGTGAAGTCCAGCAGGGTTCAGAAAGGAGTCATGTGAAGTCCAGCAGGGTTCAGATATATGTCATGTGAAGTCCAGCATGGTTCAGATAGAGGTCGTGTGAAGTCCAGCAGGGTTCAGATAGAGGTCATGTGAAGTTAAGCAGGGTTCAGATAGAGGTCATGTGAAGTTAAGCAGGGTTCAGAAAGAGGTCATGTGAAGTCCAGCAGGGTTCAGAAAGGAGTCATGTGAAGTCCAGCAGGGTTCAGATATATGTCATGTGACGTCCAGCATGGTTCAGATAGAGGTCGTGTGAAATCCAGCAGGGTTCAGATAGAGGTCATCGGAGGTCCAGCAGGGTACAGAAAGAGGTCGCAGTAGGTCCAGCAGGGTTCAGAAAGAGGTCATGTGAAGTCCAGCAGGGTTCAGATAGAGGTCATGTGAAGTCCAGCAGGGATCAGATAGAGGTCATGTGAAGTCCAGCAGGGTTCAGAAAGGAGTCATGTGAAGTCCAGCAGGGTTCAGATATATGTCATGTGAAGTCCAGCATGGTTCAGAAAGGAGTCATGTGAAGTCCAGCAGGGTTCAGAAAGGAGTCATGTGAAGTCCAGCAGGGTTCAGATATATTTCTTGTGAAGTCCAGCATGGTTTAGATAGAGGTCGTGTGAAGTCCAGCAGGGTTCAGAAAGGAGTCATGTGAAGTCCAGCAGGGTTCAGATATATGTCATGTGAAGTCCAGCATGGTTCAGATAGAGGTCGTGTGAAGTCCAGCAGGGTTCAGATAGAGGTCATGTGAAGTCCAGCAGGGTTCAGAAAGGAGTCATGTGAAGTCCAGCAGGGTTCAGATATATGTCATGTGAAGTCCAGCATGGTTCAGATAGAGGTCGTGTGAAGTCCAGCAGGGTTCAGATAGAGGTCATGTGAAGTCCAGCAGGGTTCAGAAAGGAGTCATGTGAAGTCCAGCAGGGTTCAGATATATGTCATGTGAAGTCCAGCAGGGTTCAGAAAAGTTGGTGCATTCATTTGTGTTCAGCTGCAATTCCGAGTACTTGTCAGAGGCCTTTGTGCGCGTGGCTCAGGAACGTGCACGTCTGCGACAACCGGAGACCCCTTACGTTGATCACTCATTATTGCAGCACTAAAACATATCAGTAGGAGTGGTAGCTAGCAGTCACATGGGCCAGTGGCGAAATGGATAACGCGTCTGACTACGAATCAGAAAATTGTAGGTTCGACTCCTACCTGGCTCAAAACTGATTTTGACTTCACTTTTAGCAATATTTAATGAAGTCGCGTGGTCGCTTTGCTTCTTAAACATATTTTCCTGAAGTCGAATTCATTGGAGTGGTAGTCCACCCCTTGGTGACGATTGAGTAACCTTGGTCACCTCTTTAAAATACAGTCGCGACCCTCGCGTCAATGATTTGGCAACAGATTACGTCATCTTCCCGTTCCAAACCTGCTTTTTTAGTTCTACTTCCTTGTGGAACAGAGAAACCCAAGGTATCACCGCCATCGGAACGAGGGTCAAGCTGGCCTCAAGTCTTTCACGAACCTGCTGGCCAGGCCCAACGTTCAAATATGGTTGGAGGAGGAATTTGTCATTTGTTCCGGCTGCCTGCGAAAGCTCGCCCATGCTTCGTGAAGTACACTGGGATCTGCAACGTCGACCAACGAAGACTGACAGACCGTCAGTGAAAAGGCATGGTCATGTGAAGTCCAGCAGGGTTCAGAAAGATGTCGTAGGAGGTCAAGCAGGGTTCAGAAAGAGGTCAGAGGAGGTTCAGCAGGGTTCAGAAAGAGGTCATAGGAGGTCCAGCAGGGTACAGAAAGAGGTCGCAGTAGGTCCAGCAGGGTTCAGAAAGAGGTCATGTGAAGTCCAGCAGGGTTCAGATAGAGGTCATGTGAAGTCCAGCAGGGTTCAGAAAGGAGTCATGTGAAGTCCAGCAGGGTTCAGATATATGTCATGTGAAGTCCAGCATGGTTCAGATAGAGGTCGTGTGAAGTCCAGCAGGGTTCAGATAGAGGTCATGTGAAGTCCAGCAGGGTTCAGAAAGGCGTCATGTGAAGTCCAGCAGGGTTCAGATATATGTCATGTGAAGTCCAGCATGGTTCAGATAGAGGTCGTGTGAAGTCCAGCAGGGTTCAGATATATGTCATGTGAAGTCCAGCAGGGTTCATAAAGAGGTCATGTGAAGTCCAGCAGTGTACAGAAAGAGGTCGCAGTAGGTCCAGCAGGGTTCAGAAAGAGGTCATGTGAAGTCCAGCAGGGTTCAGATAGAGGTCATGTGAAGTCCAGCAGGGTTCAGAATGGAGTCATGTGAAGTCCAGCAGGGTTCAGATATATGTCATGTGAAGTCCAGCATGGTTCAGATAGAGGTCGTGTGAAGTCCAGCAGGGTTCAGATAGAGGTCATGTGAAGTTCAGCAGGGTTCAGATAGAGGTCATGTGAAGTTCAGCAGGGTTCAGAAAGAGGTCATGTGCAGTCCAGCAGGGTTCAGGAAGAGGTCGCAGTAGGTCCAGCAGGGTTCAGAAAGAGGTCATGTGAAGTCCGGCAGTGTTCAGAAAGAGGTCAGAGGAGGTTCAGCAGGGTTCAGAAAGAGGTCATAGGAGGTCCAGCAGGGTACAGAAAGAGGTCGCAGTAGGTCCAGCAGGGTTCAGATAGAGGTCATGTGAAGTCCAGCAGTGTACAGAAAGAGGTCGCAGTAGTTCCAGCAGGGTTCAGAAAGAGGTCATGTGAAGTCCAGCAGGGTTCAGAAAGGAGTCATGTGAAGTCCAGCAGGGTTCAGATATAGGTCATGTGAAGTCCAGCAGGGTTCAGATAGAGGTCATGTGAAGTCCAGCAGGGTTCAGAAAGAGGTCATGTGAAGTCCAGCAGGGTTCAGATAGAGGTCATGTGAAGTCCAGCAGTGTACAGAAAGAGGTCGCAGTAGGTCCAGCAGGGTTCAGAAAGAGGTCATGTGAAGTCCAGCAGGGTTCAGATAGAGGTCATGTGAAGTCCAGCAGGGTTCAGAATGGAGTCATGTGAAGTCCAGCAGGGTTCAGATATATGTCATGTGAAGTCCAGCATGGTTCAGATAGAGGTCGTGTGAAGTCCAGCAGGGTTCAGATAGAGGTCATGTGAAGTTCAGCAGGGTTCAGATAGAGGTCATGTGAAGTCCAGCAGGGTTCAGAAAGAGGTCATGTGAAGTCCAGCAGGGTTCAGGAAGAGGTCGCAGTAGGTCCAGCAGGGTTCAGAAAGAGGTCATGTGAAGTCCGGCAGTGTTCAGAAAGAGGTCAGAGGAGGTTCAGCAGGGTTCAGAAAGAGGTCATAGGAGGTCCAGCAGGGTACAGAAAGAGGTCGCAGTAGGTCCAGCAGGGTTCAGATAGAGGTCATGTGAAGTCCAGCAGTGTACAGAAAGAGGTCGCAGTAGGTCCAGCAGGGTTCAGAAAGAGGTCATTTGAAGTCCAGCAGGGTTCAGAAAGGAGTCATGTGAAGTCCAGCAGGGTTCAGATATAGGTCATGTGAAGTCCAGCAGGGTTCAGATATAGGTCATGTGAAGTCCAGCAGGGTTCAGAAAGAGGTCATGTGAAGTCCAGCAGGGCTCAGATAGAGGTCATGTGAAGTCCAGCAGTGTACAGAAAGAGGTCGCAGTAGGTCCAGCAGGGTTCAGATAGAGGTCATGTGAAGTCCAGCGGGGTTCAGAAAGGAGTCATGTGAAGTCCAGCAGCGTTCAGATATAGGTCATGTGAAGTCCAGCAGGGTTAAGAAAGAGGTTTTTTTTTTTGTTTGTTTGTTTTTTTGTATACAAGATCGAGGCTCGTGAAAGAGCAAACATTAATAACACAGAAAGACAAACCGACACATAAATCATATAACATGGGGGAGCGGTACACAAGATGGGGAGAGAGGGGGAAGGACACAAACACAACATTTGAGAGCAGGGACATCGAGAGATCTGTGGGAGGGAGCGGGCTTTGGGGTGGGGGGAGGCATGGGAAGGGGGGGTGGGAGAGGTATAAAACACAAGGACACCAAGGTCTTCCAGGAAAGAAGCTGGAATTTCAAAAAAAGTGGATTTGGGATGAATTAGCGGGGGTATAAAAGATCAAGGTTTTGGATGGGGGAAGATAAGAGATGGCGGTGAAAAGCTGTTTTAAAGACCTGGAGGGAGGAGTGGGATTGAAGGGAGTGAGGGAGTTTGTTCCAGAGGTGGGATAAAAAAGGAATGAAAGAGTGAAGGTGAGCAGAGAGCCTAGATTTCGGCAGTTTAACCATAAGAGGGTTGCAGGCAGATCTTGTGCGATCTGCAGGAATATTTGAGGGACAGAGCACAGAGAGAGCTGGGGGGGGCAAGGCCGGAGAGGAGTCGGTAGAAGACCCTGCTCATGTGAAGTCATAGTTATAGTCATAGTCATAGATGTCATGTGAAGTCCAGCAGGGTTCAGAAAGAAGTCATGTGAAGTCCAGCAGGGTTCAGAAAGGAGTCATGTGAAGTCCAGCAGGGTTCAGATATAGGTCATGTGAAGTCCAGCATGGTTCAGATAGAGGTCATGTGAAGTCCAGCAGGGTTCAGGAAGAGGTCATGTGAAGTCCAGCAGGGTTCAGGAAGAGGTCGCAGAAGGTCCAGCAGGGTTCAGAAAGAGGTCATGTGAAGTCCAGCAGGGTTCAGATAGAGATCATGTGAAGTCCAGCAGGGTTCAGAAAGGAGTCATGTGAAGTCCAGCAGGGTTCAGATAGAGGTCATGTGAAGTCCAGCAGGGTAAAGAAAGATGTCGTAGGAGATCAAGCAGGGTTCAGAAAGAGGTCAGAGGAGGTTCAGCAGGGTTCAGAAAGAGGTCATAGGAGGTCCAGCAAGGTACAGAAAGAGGTCATCTGAAGTCCAGCAGGGTTCAGGAAGAGGTCGCAGTAGGTCCAGCAGGGTTCAGAAAGAGGTCATGTTAAGTCCAGCAGGGTTCAGATAGAGGTCATGTGAAGTCCAGCAGGGTTCAGAAAGGAGTCATGTGAAGTCCAGCAGGATTCAGGTAGAGGTCATGTGAAGTCTAGCAGGGTGTGGAAGTGTAACTCAGTGTAACGTATTGATTGGCCCTGGTAACTCATTGATTAAATCTGGTAACGAAGCAGAATGTGCATGAACATGATAATCCTTTTGGAAACACCTGGTCAAGGCCCCAGGCTAGAGCACCCCCCCCTGCTGTGTAAATGGAAATCACAGCAGGAGGGGAGCGAGCTGATGCCAGGACTCGGTGCGATGCATGACCTCGGGACATTAGCGGAGAGGAGATTAAGTCCAGTTTGGCGATATAACGAGAGCAAACGTTGAGTAAAGTAGTCTTGTCCTCAGAAGCCCTGCCCGACGGAACGATGGAATGAACGAGTACTTGCTACGTGAAGCGCTGACCGAACGGGAGTGTCGGATGAACGAGAAGGACCAGCGAAAAGAGTTAACCTGATCCATTATATTATGCGGTATCATTTTGGTAATTGGATGAAGTGAATACAGTTTAATAAACTAGACCTTTTGTAACCTGTGTCCGATCATTGGAGTCCTGTGAGTCATACACAAAATTCTTCCACAATATGGAGGCACCGCTGAAATCAATTGTACAAGCAAGTAAAAGGTGAGTGTGTCTTGTTTAGTCCAATATGATTTACGAACTTGGAAGTTATGTGTACATACATGGGGGAGCAGGTGTTCTGGGGCTTCTTTGCGCACCGATGCCGCGATATAGGTGGCGTGAGCCATCACGAATGGGATTTCGATAAACGACTGTAGCAATTTATTCGTTTTTTAAAATGATTTCTGTAAATACGTATTTTTGCGCTGGTTATTAAAGGGCCTTACTGTGACCTGGAAGCGGGCGGAGCAAGTGTGCACCTTGCGACCGCTTGTTTCAAGGACGTGTAAGGCCGGTACACTCGTTTACCCACCCGCACACGGATAAAGTACTACTTTTTTTTGCACTTGTTCGAAGCACTTGACTTGCTCGGGAAACGGAATTATATTTATATATATATATATTTCCAATATGGTACACCGGCCACAACGATTTTAGCGATTATCCGAGTTTTTTTTTAACGATTTCTGTAAATACGTATTTTTCCTGCGCTGTGTAATTCTTCTGACACGCGCCACGAAGAAACGCACCACTGATGTGCATGAAGCGACTTGTTTGCCGGTTCGGTAAGGTCCGTCCGTACACGTGTACAATCGTGTACACCCGTTTTAAATAAATAATTTTTTTCAGTTTTCCCGCCATGCCTATAAATTCATGACAGACAACCCCCCCTCATGCCGGTCCAGAATTATGATGAAAGATGGCGATTGAAAAAAAATTGCATCAAATTTTGTCCAGGTCCATCACGAAGCCTTTGAGACATGCTTCACGGTTGAATAAAAAACCACCGTTTAGAGTACTTCTTTTTTTGTTCAAAGCACTCGACTTGGAGCCAGCGACTTGCTCGGCGGGGGAAATAATTTTAGATATATATATAGTACGGGCATGCCCTAGTGAGAGATAATTACAGGAAATGGTGTTTTGTGAGTAGCAACCACTCTCTGGTCGAGGCTCATAGAAAAAAATTGATACTTATTGATTTGGCACGCTTACAATAGATATTAATGGCGAGGGTTCTGTGGTCGTTCGTTTTGGCTTTGCGAATGGACCAAAGAGACAAAGTGAGAAAGAGAGACAGACAGAGAGAGATAGACAGAAAAAGAAAGAAAGAGAGACATAGAGACAAACAGAGATAAAGATGATAGTCAGACACATAGAGAGAGACAGACAAAAAGAGATAGACAGAGTGAGACAAAGTGAGAAAGAGAGACAGACAGAGAGAGATAGACAGAAAAAGAAAGAAAGAGAGACATAGAGACAAACAGAGATAAAGATGATAGTCAGAGTCAGACACATAGAGAGAGACAGACAAAAAGAGATAGACAGAGTGAGACAAAGTGAGAAAGAGAGACAGACAGAGAGAGATAGACAGAAAAAGAAAGAAAGAGAGACATAGAGACAAACAGAGATAAAGATGATAGTCAGAGTCAGACACATAGAGAGAGACAGACAAAAAGAGATAGACAGAGTGAGACAAAGTGAGAAAGAGAGACAGACAGAGAGAGATAGACAGAAAAAGAAAGAAAGAGAGACATAGAGACAAACAGAGATAAAGATGATAGTCAGACACATAGAGAGAGACAGACAAAAAGAGATAGACAGAGTGAGACAAAGTGAGAAAGAGAGACAGACAGAGAGAGATAGACAGAAAAAGAAAGAAAGAGAGACATAGAGACAAACAGAGATAAAGATGATAGTCAGAGTCAGACACATAGAGAGAGACAGACAAAAAGAGATAGACAGAGTGAGACAAAGTGAGAAAGAGAGACAGACAGAGAGAGATAGACAGAAAAAGAAAGAAAGAGAGACATAGAGACAAACAGAGATAAAGATGATAGTCAGAGTCAGACACATAGAGAGAGACAGACAAAAAGAGATAGACAGAGTGAGACAAAGTGAGAAAGAGAGACAGACAGAGAGAGATAGACAGAAAAAGAAAGAAAGAGAGACATAGAGACAAACAGAGATAAAGATGATAGTCAGAGTCAGACACATAGAGAGAGACAGACAAAAAGAGATAGACAGAGTGAGACAAAGTGAGAAAGAGAGACAGACAGAGAGAGATAGACAGAAAAAGAAAGAAAGAGAGACATAGAGACAAACAGAGATAAAGATGATAGTCAGAGTCAGACACATAGAGAGAGACAGAGACATAGAGACAAACAGAGATAAAGATGATAGTCAGACACATAGAGAGAGACAGACAAAAAGAGATAGACAGAGTGAGACAAAGTGAGAAAGAGAGACAGACAGAGAGAGATAGACAGAAAAAGAAAGAAAGAGAGACATAGAGACAAACAGAGATAAAGATGATAGTCAGACACATAGAGAGAGACAGACAAAAAGAGATAGACAGAGTGAGACAAAGTGAGAAAGAGAGACAGACAGAGAGAGATAGACAGAAAAAGAAAGAAAGAGAGACATAGAGACAAACAGAGATAAAGATGATAGTCAGAGTCAGACACATAGAGAGAGACAGACAAAAAGAGATAGACAGAGTGAGACAAAGTGAGAAAGAGAGACAGACAGAGAGAGATAGACAGAAAAAGAAAGAAAGAGAGACATAGAGACAAACAGAGATAAAGATGATAGTCAGAGTCAGACACATAGAGAGAGACAGACAAAAAGAGATAGACAGAGTGAGACAAAGTGAGAAAGAGAGACAGACAGAGAGAGATAGACAGAAAAAGAAAGAAAGAGAGACATAGAGACAAACAGAGATAAAGATGATAGTCAGAGTCAGACACATAGAGAGAGACAGACAAAAAGAGATAGACAGAGTGAGACAAAGTGAGAAAGAGAGACAGACAGAGAGAGATAGACAGAAAAAGAAAGAAAGAGAGACATAGAGACAAACAGAGATAAAGATGATAGTCAGAGTCAGACACATAGAGAGAGACAGACAAAAAGAGATAGACAGAGTGAGACAAAGTGAGAAAGAGAGACAGACAGAGAGAGATAGACAGAAAAAGAAAGAAAGAGAGACATAGAGACAAACAGAGATAAAGATGATAGTCAGAGTCAGACACATAGAGAGAGACAGACAAAAAGATAGACAGAGTGAGACAAAGTGAGAAAGAGAGACAGACAGAGAGAGATAGACAGAAAAAGAAAGAAAGAGAGACATAGAGACAAACAGAGATAAAGATGATAGTCAGACACATAGAGAGAGACAGACAAAAAGAGATAGACAGAGTGAGACAAAGTGAGAAAGAGAGACAGACAGAGAGAGATAGACAGAAAAAGAAAGAAAGAGAGACATAGAGACAAACAGAGATAAAGATGATAGTCAGACACATAGAGAGAGACAGACAAAAAGAGATAGACAGAGTGAGACAAAGTGAGAAAGAGAGACAGACAGAGAGAGATAGACAGAAAAAGAAAGAAAGAGAGACATAGAGACAAACAGAGATAAAGATGATAGTCAGACACATAGAGAGAGACAGACAAAAAGAGATAGACAGAGTGAGACAAAGTGAGAAAGAGAGACAGACAGAGAGAGATAGACAGAAAAAGAAAGAAAGAGAGACATAGAGACAAACAGAGATAAAGATGATAGTCAGAGTCAGACACATAGAGAGAGACAGACAGAGAGAGATAGACAGAGTGAGACAGAAAGTGAGAAAGAGAGACAGACAGAGAGAGATAGACAGAAAAGAAAGAAAGAGAGACATAGAGACAAACAGAGATAAAGATGATAGTCAGACACATAGAGAGAGACAGACAGACAGACAGAGAGAGATAGACAGAGAGAGACAGAAAGTGAGAGAGAGACACAGACAGACAGAAAGAGAGACAGAAAAAGAGAGAACATTTTTGGGAACGTTTTTCACATTACTTTCCTGCAACATTGAAATAATGTTGTTGTAAAACGTTTCCACAACGTCGCCACAACGTTTCACTTTCGTTGTTGCAACGTTTTGCTCCAACGTTTTGGGAACATTCAAATGTTGTGTTTTGCTGATGCTAATTACCTGAGGTAATTACAGTAATTACAGTTCCGGTAATTACAGTAATTACAGTAATCATTACAGTAATTGCAGTAATCTTATTACAGTAATTACATTACATTAACTCAGGCACCTGTTGAGTAAGGAAGCTGATATTTGGACATGACACTGACCAAGTGAGGTGGCTGTCAAGGAAAATATTGATTTATTGATTAATCATTTAATAAATTAACTCGTTGATTTATAAATGACTTATTTAATTAAAAGTCCTCAGAGATACATCTTCGGATGAAATACTTACAGATTGGTTATGCTATGAGCCAATTGATTAAGGAAAATATTTTGTGATGGCCATATTGGCAATTTCATGGCCATATTCGTGGCAACTCAGTTAGTGCCACTGCACCTTTAAAATGCATCCCTGCGTTCATTTTTCGATCGATTGAGTTGAAATTTTGAACAATCGGATCTGGACTGTCGTTGTTAACGACTCTAGCACGCACTCGTCCAATCAGGATGGAGCGGTATGGTCCCCGGATCATCACTGCCCGCAGTTTTAATTAATTTTACTTTTTCTCTTGGGCATATAATTTTGAAGACATGCATGTCATGATAGAGGAAATGTTTGTTCTGTTAAACGGAATAAATGTTGTTTATTTGTGTGGGTGTGTATTTTTGTGAATTTGGATATATTTTTCACGACTAATTCCAGTTAACATCCTGCACAATTTGCTCGTTTGCTGGCCGAGTCGAAATTGCGTTGAGTTTCTATGGCATGCGCCATTAAAAGCGCAGTGTAATGGTTGAGCTCCCTTTATTTCGTTTTGGTCATGCGGATGAGCAAACAAAGTGACAAATGCTGCGACTGGAGCAGTAAAGGCGATGTTTTTTAAATGGAAACGATTTAATGAGGAATTAAAAGTGGGAGGGGGCAACACCACGCATACCTCTTTTAAGGTGTGTATAAACCCTGGAATAAACGTGGGAGGGGGCAACACCACGCATACCTCTTTTGAGGTGTGTATAAACCCTGGAATATTTCAGCAATCAATACGATGCTGAAATGATGTAATTTATTGTGTAATATGGTCGACCTTGGGTTTGTTTGGGTTTGTTGTTTATTTTTGTGGGTGTCTATTTTGAGTATTTTGGATATATTTTCACGACTAATTCCAGTTATCGTCCTGCAAAAGGTCTGCTCGTTCTTTTCCTTTGAGTCGTAAATTCCTGTTGAATTCTCATTAAAAAGCGGAATTAAGTACGCTGTGTGATGATGGAGATCCTTGATGACGAATCAGGAATAGTGAATGAGCAGACAAATATCACGGATGGTACACCAGATAGGGAAAATGTAGATGAAACCCCTTTTGCTCAGGTGCTGTGTAGCGCTGCACAAAGATCCATATGAGCGGGGCCTGGGTGCTGTGTAATTAGTACACAAAGAACCAATTACTAGGGTGCTGAATAAACACAAAGATCCATTTTTGGAGCTGGTTCTCCCGGTGCTGTGATTTATTCAAAGAACCAAATCTTGCAAGAATTAAGATATGATTTGTCGACATTAGAAATACTTTAATATATGTAACGATTTTGTAACGATCATCCTGCAAAAGGTCTGCTCGTTCTTTTTCCTTTGAGTCGTAAATTCCTGTTGAATTCTCATTAAAATGCGGAATTAAGTACGCTGTGTGATGATGGAGATCCTTGATGACGAATCAGGAATAGTGAATGAGCAAACAAATATCACGGATGCTGCGGCTAGAGCAGTGGAAGCGATTTTTGAATTGTTCAATGATTATTCGATATTGTTATGACTTTTTGTCAATAGGTATACTAAGTGGCCATGAGGTAGCCTGTTGCTATGTACAGTTTTATTCTATTGTTGATTATACCACATAGCTGTGGTGATAAAGGAAATGTTCGTTTAAATAGATGATTATGATAGGACCATGACTATAAAATCATGATGATTATTATGAATGATATCATAGGGTTCAAATGCAGAATGATTGCATGAACTTGGGAAAGAACTTTCAAGCCCTATGGGATAAATTGGGTATTACAAGCGATGGAGTTTCAAAATTTAGCATGATTGAAGGAATTTGACAGTCCCATTTCAGGAGTTTTACGAAATTTATATTGCCAAGAGATTTTGGGTACTATTAAAAGGAAAATGATGAGATATTTTTCCCAAAGAACTTTAATATCTGGCATCCATTTTGGCTGTCTCACGAATGAAGGATGAGTTGCCTTTAGTGGTTGCAAAGAAAAATTTGTGGAGACCAGGCAAAATGGGGAAATATGTCAGATATGACCCAAAGACAGGACGGCGATTCATCAATTGACATGAGGTACGAATCCGAGGTGACGACCGATGAAATTCGATCTCAGTCAATGGATGGACCTGTCCTGACATCATTGGGGAAAGGGCTTATGCAAGGAGTCATTCAAAATGATTAATTTGATTTATTGATGAATATTGATGAATTAATTGAAATTGAATAATTGATTGAATTGTTAATTGATTGAATCTAATTGATTGAATTTAATTGCATAAATTGAACTGAATAAATTGAATTGAATATATTGATTGTTTGATTGATGAAAATGCGGTCTCAAGAAAGAAGCTTTGATATCTTTGCGAGATATTATCAATGTGGAGACAACCTGGGAAAATTGAGCAAGGTGGTGAGTTTATATACAGATATATATGTGCGGTTACCATTGTGTGATTTCCCCGTCAAACAGAGCGGACACCTGAGGATTCACCCACTTCATACTGACCCTCCGGCTCATCTGCAAATACTGATCTGTGAGATTGGATTGTGCAAAAGCCACAGCTGAGGGAGATTCTCTGGAAATCACCGTGCGAACAGGTGGAGAGATCCTTCCTGGAGGTACGAGTGAAGCTTTAGAGGAACCTGGAACAAGCTACAACACATCCAACGCTACTTTGATAAAAGGCAGAATGGGAAATGGAGCCTGCAAGAACACACAAGGACAACCAGAGATTCCACAAAAAGGTACTTGTACACATCATATGTACGACCGTTATGGTGCCGAAGCTATAAGGCAGGTCGAGAATTGGTATTTGTGGACAAAGGGACATGATGAGGAGTTTCCAAGAGATGGTACATTTGAGCGAAGTCGATTGGAAAGATTGGAACAAAGATTGAAAGCCAGGAAGAGACAGAATCTAACGGTAGACTGGCTTGCATTCCATCTTTGGGATGGTGAATCCAGACAACGGGAACAGCAAGAACGGATAACGGAACTAGAACTTAAAATAAAAAGGATACAGGATACAGTGGAGGAGACAAATGCACAACTGCCCTCGAAATTAGGAATGAAAGTCACAGTTGTCCCATCTGATTTCCAGTTGTCTCCCCAAAAAGGACGGTACAGAGAATTTTTTCGTGTTTCAGGAGATAACGAGAGATTGCAGTGGCAACTCAGGGATGTAGAGATGCAGCCCAGCAATACAAGTGCACAGGCGCACAGATCAGACAACGACAGAAACCGGTGTTTCGAGTGTGGAAAGATGGGACATTGGAGAAGAAGATGTCCGTATGTCAACAGGAAGACAAGGTCATGGGGCAAACCAAGATCAAGGGTACCAGTGCTTACCGGTACCTCAGACAATGATTAGGCCTTCATTGCTGCAAATCCCAAATGATGATTGGCCTCAACAGATTCGATTACTGGACAAACATGAACAACTGTCAATGATTCTTGTGTCTGAAAAGTTTTCAGAGCAAGAATGATTCATTTTCCTTTTTGCTTGTTAACAAATTAATAATTAATTGATCAAATGCCAAAATTGGATCTTCTATTTTGGGCACAGCAATTTTAAATTTACAAAGTTTGGAACAATTGCGTTGCAATTGTTGGCAAACCAAGTAACAAGAGTCACATGATGATCAGGTGGGAATTTCGGACTATTGTTCCGCACGATTGATAGGTCAATGGTCGACTGACATGCAAATGGGTGTGTAGTCAAAATTTGGATAGATTATTGTGAAGGCAGAAAGGGTAATTTCAATTTGACATCATAAGGGTTTTCTAAGAATGGACTTTTGGTTTATTTGTCTATAAGCATTTTGAATTTGATTGACAAATTTTATGAAATTGAAATAAAATTGACACCCATCTGATCTGTAAATAATGGTTCCAACGCAAACAAATATGCATAATGCATGTGTGTGTGTGTTTTTGTGTATCAATCTTACAAGATTGTTGACACCGACAGTGTGCCTGTCTGGAAATGGATAGTTATATGTGGATGGGATTGGGATATGTGGATGGGATTGAATATCCAGAGAATCCGTAAAATAAAATAGAAATATAATTTGATTATGAACATTATCTCTTTTGTCAAGGGAAATGGAATATAAAAAAATTTGATGTGCTGGGTTATGAGCAGCCATTAATTAATAGTAAAATTGTGAGTAATTTTGGGATTCCATTTTTGATAGAATGTATATGAGAATAACATCTATTTATGGATATGAGCTTCATAAAAGGAAATGAGGAAGTACAAAATCATCCAAATTTGGGAGAGGTCTTACACTGACTTCCCAGAATACTCTGCTCATGGATTTTATATATAAACTTGAATTTTATCAGCATATAAATTGTGCTGAATGTATGGATGTGTTTTAGGCATAGATGATATGGGAAAAGAGTAAAGAAAATTTTGCTGGTTTGAACTATTGTGGGTTTTCAGTTCTGGAGTTTAAACAAAGTCACTGGTTAACAGATGAGAAAGGATAGTAAATAAATTATTCTCTGCTGGGCAAATTAAGTACGATATTACTAAGACTTATGAGAGCTATTGTTCCGCCTTACAGCAGTGGAAAATTATTGGAAAAAATTAGATCCAACATAATGAATCTATAAAAGAATGTGATAGGGATAATATCCTCAATTTGTACTAATTATTTGATTGTGGGTAAAGGAATTAAGTCATCGTAGTGGATTGTTAACAGCAGCCTGAAAATGTCCTGAGAGTGTGCATCCATGTAATCAGAAATCCCAGATTTGTTTTTACAAACAACATTTTGGTAGAGGTCTTGTGTGGAACACTTCCTTGGTAGATAAAAACGGTACTGCATGCTGGCAGCCACTTTTGCGGCCAGTTAGGCCAAACAAATTGAGAGGAAATTGTAGTTAAATACGTAAGTTACACATGGCTATTTGTAAAAAAGGAAATTTGTTGAGATGGGAAACATTTTTTCGAAGGTTTATTAAGGTGTTATAATATGACATGTGGCAAGGCAAACTATTGGATGGGAAAATTAGATCTGGCTATAGAATAAATTTATTGACCCCTTGAAGTTAATCCTTCGAATCATTGTTTCACTGGCATTTTTGTTCAAATTGGAAATAGTTTGGTAGAGCTTTGGTTAAAACCTTTGGTTGCGGTATCTTGGAACGAATTGATAAACCATAGGAGATTGATAAGAATAGAAACAAATATGGACCCAAAATAGAAAGTTGGATTCATGCCTCTCATTGCAAGCAAGCACATGGGGCTAAGGTGGACGATCCCACAGAAAATGAGGCTGCACCTAGCAGCCCAGCAGAACATTCAGTGGTAGAAAAATGATAGTCATGATTTACAGTCATTTGAATTACATTTTAACACCCCTTGCATTGATAAACATTACATTTTCAACATGTGATATTCCTACTTGGAATAGTGACATTTATTTGCCTACATGACATACAATTACCTGCTGATATTAATACAGCATGAGTGAAAAAATGTATCACAACTACACTCATGATCAGGGGATTGAGTTCAACCCCGGGAGATAGGGGGATCAGGGTAAGACAAATAATCTGATTATGTTACATATTAAGGGATTTTCTTTATTTACCTTTTAGGAAGCTTGTTAGTTTGGTATATAATGTTAAATGTCATCGACATATAACTATGTCATAGATATGAATATATACAAGGAGTAGCAGACTTGTTTGTTGGTTTAGTAGTTATATTGGCAATTGTTTTAGTGGTGGCTTGCTTGAAAGCCTTAGCGACGGTGTGTTTGAATAAGGTAACCAACAACACGATGATAACACATGAAGTGACAAATGAGGAAAGAAATGTGGAACCAGAAAAGGAAGACTTTTATGGCGACATAAACAGTAGAATTAAGATAATGGCATAACGACAATGTTATGAGTTGTGTCAATTACAATATCAATGAACTCATATCACCACGAGTGACACACTGTTAGAAAAAAAAAAAAAAAAAAAAAAAAAAAGAGGGAAAAGCAAAATGGAGAGGAATTATGGTAATAATACATTATGCTTAATTTGTTGGTTTGGGAAAATTGTTGTTGGGAATTAGGTATTCCCGTTTGTGATTGTAATCATATACAATGCTATTCTTAGTTTAGTAATAAAATACATACCTGATTGAATATTATTTGTGTGACGCATATAAATGAATATAACTTTTTGTGTTAAGGAAAAACAACAAATTGTTGAATGTGAAACTGTCGGAAGATATACATGATTATGCTGATTTCATGGTAAGATGTACCCTATCTGATTCAGTGTGTGCGGAAAGCAGATTCAGATATGACTGAGCATAAGGATAAGACGAGATCACATTTTGGAGGGATTGCTAACGGAATTGGGAAGAAGAAAGAAAGAAAATTTGTGGCTAAAAAATGAAGTTAATCGTGGCATACACCCTCTTTCTCAAAGAATGATGAAGACATTCTCCCGTGTAACTTGGAGATGAATGCTTACCTTCACCAAGGAAATTTATGTGACCATTTGCCTGGATCACACTGCAACATATGAAAGAAAGGCGATCACTTACTCTTGTTCGAAGACTTCGAACATTCACCACATCAGAAGTTGCAGGACAACGACATTTTACCTGCAACCTCTGTGAAATGCGGGGACATATGTTATTACTTCACCAACGTCCGGGGAACCAGCATGGAGCTGCAAAAAACGGCTGTGCCCTTGTCACAACAGCTGTGCACGATTCTGCTGGTTGCTCCTGGTAAGGACCATGAATGACCTGAACACCATGGTCCCAACATCATTGTGGATGCATCCGGCATCCCTGTTCCACATCTTGCTGGCCAATCAACGTCACACCAATACTTGCTGCCCACTCACAATGAGGGAAGAGGCAAGTCGACTACAACTGGGTGAAGGCCTTGTTCAAGGAATCATTATGGTTCACAGCAAAAAAAGTGGCAAGAATGCTACATGGAGAGAAGGGTCAGTCTATGACTCCGCAGTGTTACCACAACAGCGAAATCCTACACGAAGTAGTGCAGGAGCTATGAAGACATTAGGAGAAAATGTTTCATACCTGGATTCAAACACAAGTGATCAGCCCTTCCTTTCAAACAAAGTTAACATTTGTGTGGAGGCAAACGTTTTTTGCCAGATGGTGCAGATGCTTTACAAAACTTGAAAATGAAGTGAAATTGTTGTATCTTGGTGATGGTGAAGTGTTGTTTTGAAAATATATTTGTGATGCAAATGCAATAGATTGAACAATATGGAAGGAGTCAATGACCAACGAAATGTTTTGTGATTCTTGCAGGATGACGGTGTATGCCTAAGGGAATTTGATTACCAAAGTGATTGATTATTTACTTATACTTGTAATGATGTTTACTAGTAGTGATTGATTGTTTACTTATATTGATGTTTAGATTAATGGTTAATATAAACAAAAACAAAAAGATGAGGGAATTGTGGAAGTGTAACTCAGTGTAACGTATTGATTGGCCCTGGTAACTCATTGATTAAATCTGGTAACGAAGCAGAATGTGCATGAACATGATAATCCTTTTGGAAACACCTGGTCAAGGCCCCAGGCTAGAGCACCCCCCCCCCCTGCTGTGTAAATGGAAATCACAGCAGGAGGGGAGCGAGCTGATGCCAGGACTCGGTGCGATGCATGACCTCGGGACATTAGCGGAGAGGAGATTAAGTCCAGTTTGGCGATATAACGAGAGCAAACGTTGAGTAAAGTAGTCTTGTCCTCAGAAGCCCTGCCCGACGGAACGATGGAATGAACGAGTACTTGCTACGTGAAGCGCTGACCGAACGGGAGTGTCGGATGAACGAGAAGGACCAGCGAAAAGAGTTAACCTGATCCATTATATTATGCGGTATCATTTTGGTAATTGGATGAAGTGAATACAGTTTAATAAACTAGACCTTTTGTAACCTGTGTCCGATCATTGGAGTCCTGTGAGTCATACACAAAATTCTTCCACAAGGGTAAAGAAAGATGTCGTAGGAGGTCAAGCAGGGTTCAGAAAGAGGTCAGAGGAGGTTCAGCAGGGTTCAGAAAGAGGTCATAGGAGGTCCAGCAGGGTACAGAAAGAGGTCGCAGTCGGTCCAGCAGGGTTCAGAAAGAGGTCATGTGAAGTCCAGCAGGGTTCAGATAGAGGTCATGTGAAGTCCAGCAGGGTTCAGAAAGGAGTCATGTGAAGTCCAGCAGGGTTCAGATATATGTCATGTGAAGTCCAGCATGGTTCAGATAGAGGTCGTGTGAAGTCCAGTAGGGTTCAGATAGAGGTCATGTGAAGTTCAGCAGGGTTCAGAAAGAGGTCATGTGAAGTCCAGCAGGGTTCAGATAGAGGTCATGTGAAGTTCAGCAGGGATCAGAAAGAGGTCATGTGAAGTCCAGCAGGGTTCAGAAAAGTTGATGCATTCATTTGTCTTCAGCTGCAATTCCGAGTGCTTGTCAGAGGCCTGTGTGCGCGTGGCTCAGGAACGTGCACGTCTGCGACAACCGGAGACCCCTTACGTTGATCACTCATTATTGCAGCACTAAAACATATTATTAGGAGTGGAAGCTAGTAGTCATTTGGGCCAGTGGCGCAATGGATAACGCGTCTGACTACGAATCAGAAGATTGTAGGTTCGACTTCCTACCTGGCTCAAAACTGATTTTGACTTCACCTTTAGCAATATTTAACGAAGTCGCATGGTCGCTTTGCTTCTTAAACATGTTTTCCTGAAGTCGAATTCATTGGAGTGGTAGTCCACCCCTTGGTGACGATTGAGTAACCTTGGTCACCTCTTTAAAATACTGTCGCGACCCTCGCGTCAAGGATTTGGCAACAGATTACGTCATCTTCCCGTTCCAAACCTGCTTTTTTAGTTCTACTTCCTTATGGAACAGAGAAGCCCAAGGTATCACCGCCATCGGAACGAGGGTCAAGCTGGGCTCAAGTCTTTCACGAACCTGCTGGCCAGGCCCAACGTTCAAATATGGTTGGAGGAGGAATTTGTCATTTGTTCCGGCTGCCTGCGAAAGCTCGCCCATGCTTCGTGAAATACACTGGGATCTGCAACGTCGACCAACGAAGACTGGCAGACCGTCAGTGAAAAGGCACGGTCATGTGAAGTCCAGCAGGGTTCAGAAAGATGTCGTAGGAGGTCAAGCAGGGTTCAGAAAGAGGTCAGAGGAGGTTCAGCAGGGTTCAGAAAGAGGTCATAGGAGGTCCAGCAGGGTACAGAAAGAGGTCGCAGTCGGTCCAGCAGGGTTCAGAAAGAGGTCATGTGAAGTCCAGCAGGGTTCAGATAGAGGTCATGTGAAGTCCAGCAGGGTTCAGAAAGGAGTCATGTGAAGTCCAGCAGGGTTCAGATATATGTCATGTGAAGTCCAGCATGGTTCAGATAGAGGTCGTGTGAAGTCCAGCAGGGTTCAGATAGAGGTAATGTGAAGTTCAGCAGGGTTCAGAAAGAGGTCATGTGAAGTCCAGCAGGGTTCAGAAAAGTTGGTGCATTCATTTGTGTTCAGCTGCAATTCCGAGTACTTGTCAGAGGCCTTTGTGCGCGTGGCTCAGGAACGTGCACGTCTGCGACAAACGGAGACCCCTGACGTTGATCACTCATTATTGCAGCACTAAAACATATCAGTAGGAGTGGTAACTAGCAGTTACATGGGCCAGTGGCGCAATGGATAACGCGTCCGACTTCAAATCAAATATTGTAAGTTCGACTCCTACCTGGCTCAAAACTGATTTTGACTCCACTTTTAGCAATATTTAATGAAGTCGCGTGGTCGCTTTGCTTCTGAAACATATTTTCCTGAAGTCGAATTCATTGGAGTGGTCGTCCACCCATTGGTGACGATTGAGTAACCTTGGTCACCTCTTTAAAATACAGTCGCGACCCTCGCGTCAAGGATTTGGCAACAGATTACGTGATCTTCCCGTTCCAAACCTGCTTTTTTAGTTCTACTTCCTTGTGGAACAGAGAAACCCAAGGTATCACCGCCATCGGAACGAGGGTCAAGCTGGGCTCAAGTCTTTCACGAACCTGCTGGCCAGGCCCAACGTTCAATTATGGTTGGAGGAGGAATTTGTCATTTGTTCCGGCTGCCTGCGAAAGCTCGCCCATGCTTCGTGTAGTACACTGGGATCTGCAACGTCGACCAACGAAGACTGGCAGACCGTCAGTGAAAAGGCACGGTCATGTGAAGTCCAGCAGGGTTCAGAAAGATGTCGTAGGAGGTCAAGCAGGGTTCAGAAAGAGGTCAGAGGAGGTTCCGCAGGGTTCAGAAAGAGGTCATAGGAGGTCCAGCAGGGTACAGAAAGAGGTCGCAGTAGGTCCAGCAGGGTTCAGAAAGAGGTCATGTGAAGTCCAGCAGGGTTCAGATAGAGGTCATGTGAAGTCCAGCAGGGTTCAGAAAGGAGTCATGTGAAGTCCAGCAGGGTTCAGAAAGATGTCATAGGAGGTCCAGCCGGGTACAGAAAGAGGTCGCAGTAGGTCCAGCAGGGTTCAGAAAGAGGTCATGTGAAGTCCAGCATGGTTCAGATAGAGGTCTTGTGAAGTCCAGCAGGGTTCAGATAGAGGTCATGTGAAGTTCAGCAGGGTTCAGAAAGCGGTCATGTGAAGTCCAGCAGGGTTCAGAAAAGTTGGTGCATTCATTTGTGTTCAGCTGCAATTCCGAGTACTTGTCAGAGGCCTTTGTGCGCGTGGCTCAGGAACGTGCACGTCTGCGACAACCGGAGACCCCTCACGTTGATCACTCATTATTGCAGCACTAAAACATATCAGTAGGAGTGGTAGCTAGTAGTCACATGGGCCAGTGGCGCAATGGATAACACGTCTGACTACGAATCAGAAGATTGTAGGTTCGACTCCTACCTAGCTCAAAACTGATTTTGACTTCACTTTTAGCAATATTTAACGAAGTCGCATTGTCGCTTTGCTTCTTAAACATGTTTTCCTGAAGTCGAATTAATTGGAGTGGTAGTCCACCCCTTGGTGACGATTGAGTAACCTTGGTCACCTCTTTAAAATACAGTCGCGACCCTCGCGTCAAGGATTTGGCAACAGATTACGTCATCTTCCCGTTCCAAACCTGCTTTTTTAGTTCTACTTCCTTGTGGAACAGAGAAACCCAAGGTATCACCGCCATCGGAACGAGGGTCAAGCTGGGCTCAAGTCTTTCACGAACCTGCTGGCCAGGCCCAACGTTCAAATATGGTTGGAGGAGGAATTTGTCATTTGTTCCGGCTGCCTGCGAAAGCTCGCCCATGCTTCGTGAAGTACACTGGGATCTGCAACGTCGACCAACGAAGACTGGCAGACCGTCAGTGAAAAGGCACGGTCATGTGAAGTCCAGCAGGGTTGAGAAACATGTCGTAGGAGGTCAAGCAGGGTTCAGAAAGAGGTCAGAGGAGGTTCAGCAGGGTTCAGAAAGAGGTCATAGGAAGTCCAGCAGGGTACAGAAAGAGGTCACAGTAGGTCCAGCAGGGTTCAGAAAGAGGTCATGTGAAGTCCAGCAGGGTTCAGATAGAGGTCATGTGAAGTCCAGCAGGGTTCAGAATGGAGTCATGTGAAGTCCAGCAGGGTTCAGATATATGTCATGTGAAGTCCAGCATGGTTCAGATAGAGGTCGTGTGAAGTCCAGCAGGGTTCAGATAGAGGTCATGTGAAGTTCAGCAGGGTTCAGAAAGAGGTCATGTGAAGTCCAGCAGGGTTCAGAAAAGTTGGTGCATTCATTTGTGTTCAGCTGCAATTCCGAGTGCTTGTCAGAGGCCTTTCTGCGCGTGGCTCAGGAACGTGCACGTCTGCGACAACCGGAGACCCCTTACGTTGATCACTCATTATTGCAGCACTAAAACATATCAGTAGGAGTGGTAGCTAGTAGTCACATGGGCCAGTGGCGCAATGGATAACGCGTCTGATTACGAATCAGAAGATTGTAGGTTCGACTCCTACCTGGCTCAATAGTTGATTTTGACTTCACTTTTGGCAATATTTAATGAAGTCGCGTGGTCGCTTTGCTTCTTAAACATATTTTCCTGAAGTCGAATTCATTGGAGTGGTAGTCCACCCCTTGGTGACGATTGAGTAACCTTGGTCACCTCTTTAAAATACAGTCGCGACCCTCGCGTCAAGGATTTGGCAACAGATTACGTCATCTTCCCGTTCCAAACCTGCTTTTTTAGTTCGACTTCCTTGAGGAACAGAGAAACCCAAGGTATCACCGCCATCGGAACGAGGGTCAAGCTGGGCTCAAGTCTTTCACGAACCTGCTGGCCAGGCCCAACGTTCAAATATGGTTGGAGGAGGAATTTGTCATTTGTTCCGGCTGCCTGCGAAAGCTCGCCCATGCTTCCTGAAGTACACTGGGATCTGCAACGTCGACCAACGAAGACTGGCAGACCGTCAGTGAAAAGGCACGGTCATGTGAAGTCCAGCAGGGTTCAGAAAGATGTCGTAGGAGGTCAAGCAGGGTTCAGAAAGAGGTCAGAGGAGGTTCAGCAGGGTTCAGAAAGAGGTCATAGGAGGTCCAGCAGGGTACAGAAAGAGGTCGCAGTAGGTCCAGCAGGGTTCAGAAAGAGGTCATGTGAAGTCCAGCAGGGTTCAGATAGAGGTCATGTGAAGTCCAGCAGGGTTCAGATAGAGGTCATGTGAAGTCCAGCAGGGTTCAGAAAGATGTCGTAGGAGGTCAATCAGGGTTCAGAAAGAGGTCAGAGGAGGTTCAGCAGGGTTCAGAAAGAGGTCATAGGAGGTCCAGCAGGGTACAGAAAGAGGTCGCAGTAGGTCCAGCAGGGTTCAGAAAGAGGTCATGTGAAGTCCAGCAGGGTTCAGATAGAGGTCATGTGAAGTCCAGCAGGGTTCAGAAAGGAGTCATGTGAAGTCCAGCAGGGTTCAGATATATGTCGTAGGAGGTCAATCAGGGTTCTGAAAGAGGTCAGAGGAGGTTCAGCAGGGTTCAGAAAGAGGTCGCAGTAGGTCCAGCAGGGTTCAGAAAGAGGTAATGTGAAGTCCAGCAGGGTTCAGATAGAGGTCATGTGAAGTCCAGCAGGGTTCAGAAAGGAGTCATGTGAAGTCCAGCAGGGTTCAGATATATGTCATGTGAAGTCCAGCATGGTTCAGATAGAGGTCGTGTGAAGTCCAGCAGGGTTCAGATAGAGGTCATGTGAAGTTCAGCAGGGTTCAGAAAGAGGTCATGTGAAGTCCAGCAGGGTTCAGAAAAGTTGGTGCATTCATTTGTGTTCAGCTGCAATTCCGAGTACTTGTCAGAGGCCTTTGTGCGCGTGGCTCAGGAACGTGCACGTCTGCGACAACCGGAGACCCCTTACGTTGATCACTCATTATTGCAGCACTAAAACATATCAGTAGGAGTGATAGCTAGCAGTCACATGGGCCAGTGGCGCAATGGATAACGCGTCTGACTACGAATCAGAAGATTGTAGGTTCGACTCCTACCTGGCTCAAAACTGATTTTGACTTCACTTTTAGAAATATTTAATGAAGTCCCGTGGTCGCTTTCCTTCTTCAACATATTTTCCTGAAGTCGAATTCATTGGAGTGGTAGTCCACCCCTTGGTGACGATTGAGTAACCTTGGTCACCTCTTTAAAATACAGTCGCGACCCTCGCGTCAAGGATTTGGCAACAGATTACGTCATCTTCCCGTTCCAAACCTGCTTTTTTAGTTCTACTTCCTTGAGGAACAGAGAAACCCAAGGTATCACCGCCATCGGAACGAGGGTCAAGCTGGGCTCAAGTCTTTCACGAACCTGCTGGCCAGGCCCAACGTTCAAATATGGTTGGAGGAGGAATTTGTCATTTGTTCCGGCTGCCTGCGAAAGCTCGCCCATGCTTCCTGAAGTACACTGGGATCTGCAACGTCGACCAACGAAGACTGGCAGACCGTCAGTGAAAAGGCACGGTCATGTGAAGTCCAGCAGGGTTCAGAAAGATGTCGTAGGAGGTCAAGCAGGGTTCAGAAAGAGGTCAGAGGAGGTTCAGCAGGGTTCAGAAAGAGGTCATAGGAAGTCCAGCAGGGTACAGAAAGAGGTCATAGGAGGTCCAGCAGGGTACAGAAAGAGGTCGCAGTAGGTCCAGCAGGGTTCAGAAAGAGGTCATGTGAAGTCCAGCAGGGTTCAGATAGAGGTCATGTGAAGTCCAGCAGGGTTCAGAAAGATGTCGTAGGAGGTCAATCAGGGTTCAGAAAGAGGTCAGAGGAGGTTCAGCAGGGTTCAGAAAGAGGACATAGGAGGTCCAGCAGGGTACAGAAAGAGGTCGCAGTAGGTCCAGCAGGGTTCAGATATATGTCATGTGAAGTCCAGCATGGTTCAGATAGAGGTCGTGTGAAGTCCAGCAGGGTTCAGATAGAGGTCATGTGAAGTTCAGCAGGGTTCAGAAAGAGGTCATGTGAAGTCCAGCAGAGTTCAGAAAAGTTGGTGCATTCATTTGTGTTCAGCTGCAATTCCGAGTACTTGTCAGAGGCCTTTGTGCGCGTGGCTCAGGAACGTGCACGTCTGCGACAACCGGAGACCCCTCACGTTGATCACTCATTATTGCAGCACTAAAACATATCAGTAGGAGTGGTAGCTAGTAGTCACATGGGCCAGTGGCGCAATGGATAACACGTCTGACTACGAATCAGAAGATTGTAGGTTCGACTCCTACCTAGCTCAAAACTGATTTTGACTTCACTTTTAGCAATATTTAACGAAGTCGCATTGTCGCTTTGCTTCTTAAACATGTTTTCCTGAAGTCGAATTAATTGGAGTGGTAGTCCACCCCTTGGTGACGATTGAGTAACCTTGGTCACCTCTTTAAAATACAGTCGCGACCCTCGCGTCAAGGATTTGGCAACAGATTACGTCATCTTCCCGTTCCAAACCTGCTTTTTTAGTTCTACTTCCTTGTGGAACAGAGAAACCCAAGGTATCACCGCCATCGGAACGAGGGTCAAGCTGGGCTCAAGTCTTTCACGAACCTGCTGGCCAGGCCCAACGTTCAAATATGGTTGGAGGAGGAATTTGTCATTTGTTCCGGCTGCCTGCGAAAGCTCGCCCATGCTTCGTGAAGTACACTGGGATCTGCAACGTCGACCAACGAAGACTGGCAGACCGTCAGTGAAAAGGCACGGTCATGTGAAGTCCAGCAGGGTTGAGAAACATGTCGTAGGAGGTCAAGCAGGGTTCAGAAAGAGGTCAGAGGAGGTTCAGCAGGGTTCAGAAAGAGGTCATAGGAAGTCCAGCAGGGTACAGAAAGAGGTCACAGTAGGTCCAGCAGGGTTCAGAAAGAGGTCATGTGAAGTCCAGCAGGGTTCAGATAGAGGTCATGTGAAGTCCAGCAGGGTTCAGAATGGAGTCATGTGAAGTCCAGCAGGGTTCAGATATATGTCATGTGAAGTCCAGCATGGTTCAGATAGAGGTCGTGTGAAGTCCAGCAGGGTTCAGATAGAGGTCATGTGAAGTTCAGCAGGGTTCAGAAAGAGGTCATGTGAAGTCCAGCAGGGTTCAGAAAAGTTGGTGCATTCATTTGTGTTCAGCTGCAATTCCGAGTGCTTGTCAGAGGCCTTTCTGCGCGTGGCTCAGGAACGTGCACGTCTGCGACAACCGGAGACCCCTTACGTTGATCACTCATTATTGCAGCACTAAAACATATCAGTAGGAGTGGTAGCTAGTAGTCACATGGGCCAGTGGCGCAATGGATAACGCGTCTGATTACGAATCAGAAGATTGTAGGTTCGACTCCTACCTGGCTCAATAGTTGATTTTGACTTCACTTTTGGCAATATTTAATGAAGTCGCGTGGTCGCTTTGCTTCTTAAACATATTTTCCTGAAGTCGAATTCATTGGAGTGGTAGTCCACCCCTTGGTGACGATTGAGTAACCTTGGTCACCTCTTTAAAATACAGTCGCGACCCTCGCGTCAAGGATTTGGCAACAGATTACGTCATCTTCCCGTTCCAAACCTGCTTTTTTAGTTCGACTTCCTTGAGGAACAGAGAAACCCAAGGTATCACCGCCATCGGAACGAGGGTCAAGCTGGGCTCAAGTCTTTCACGAACCTGCTGGCCAGGCCCAACGTTCAAATATGGTTGGAGGAGGAATTTGTCATTTGTTCCGGCTGCCTGCGAAAGCTCGCCCATGCTTCCTGAAGTACACTGGGATCTGCAACGTCGACCAACGAAGACTGGCAGACCGTCAGTGAAAAGGCACGGTCATGTGAAGTCCAGCAGGGTTCAGAAAGATGTCGTAGGAGGTCAAGCAGGGTTCAGAAAGAGGTCAGAGGAGGTTCAGCCGGGTTCAGAAAGAGGTCATAGGAGGTCCAGCAGGGTACAGAAAGAGGTCGCAGTAGGTCCAGCAGGGTTCAGAAAGAGGTCATGTGAAGTCCAGCAGGGTTCAGATAGAGGTCATGTGAAGTCCAGCAGGGTTCAGATAGAGGTCATGTGAAGTCCAGCAGGGTTCAGAAAGATGTCGTAGGAGGTCAATCAGGGTTCAGAAAGAGGTCAGAGGAGGTTCAGCAGGGTTCAGAAAGAGGTCATAGGAGGTCCAGCAGGGTACAGAAAGAGGTCGCAGTAGGTCCAGCAGGGTTCAGAAAGAGGTCATGTGAAGTCCAGCAGGGTTCAGATAGAGGTCATGTGAAGTCCAGCAGGGTTCAGAAAGGAGTCATGTGAAGTCCAGCAGGGTTCAGATATATGTCGTAGGAGGTCAATCAGGGTTCTGAAAGAGGTCAGAGGAGGTTCAGCAGGGTTCAGAAAGAGGTCGCAGTAGGTCCAGCAGGGTTCAGAAAGAGGTCATGTGAAGTCCAGCAGGGTTCAGATAGAGGTCATGTGAAGTCCAGCAGGGTTCAGAAAGGAGTCATGTGAAGTCCAGCAGGGTTCAGATATATGTCATGTGAAGTCCAGCATGGTTCAGATAGAGGTCGTGTGAAGTCCAGCAGGGTTCAGATAGAGGTCATGTGAAGTTCAGCAGGGTTCAGAAAGAGGTCATGTGAAGTCCAGCAGGGTTCAGAAAAGTTGGTGCATTCATTTGTGTTCAGCTGCAATTCCGAGTACTTGTCAGAGGCCTTTGTGCGCGTGGCTCAGGAACGTGCACGTCTGCGACAACCGGAGACCCCTTACGTTGATCACTCATTATTGCAGCACTAAAACATATCAGTAGGAGTGATAGCTAGCAGTCACATGGGCCAGTGGCGCAATGGATAACGCGTCTGACTACGAATCAGAAGATTGTAGGTTCGACTCCTACCTGGCTCAAAACTGATTTTGACTTCACTTTTAGAAATATTTAATGAAGTCCCGTGGTCGCTTTCCTTCTTCAACATATTTTCCTGAAGTCGAATTCATTGGAGTGGTAGTCCACCCCTTGGTGACGATTGAGTAACCTTGGTCACCTCTTTAAAATACAGTCGCGACCCTCGCGTCAAGGATTTGGCAACAGATTACGTCATCTTCCCGTTCCAAACCTGCTTTTTTAGTTCTACTTCCTTGAGGAACAGAGAAACCCAAGGTATCACCGCCATCGGAACGAGGGTCAAGCTGGGCTCAAGTCTTTCACGAACCTGCTGGCCAGGCCCAACGTTCAAATATGGTTGGAGGAGGAATTTGTCATTTGTTCCGGCTGCCTGCGAAAGCTCGCCCATGCTTCCTGAAGTACACTGGGATCTGCAACGTCGACCAACGAAGACTGGCAGACCGTCAGTGAAAAGGCACGGTCATGTGAAGTCCAGCAGGGTTCAGAAAGATGTCGTAGGAGGTCAAGCAGGGTTCAGAAAGAGGTCAGAGGAGGTTCAGCAGGGTTCAGAAAGAGGTCATAGGAAGTCCAGCAGGGTACAGAAAGAGGTCATAGGAGGTCCAGCAGGGTACAGAAAGAGGTCGCAGTAGGTCCAGCAGGGTTCAGAAAGAGGTCATGTGAAGTCCAGCAGGGTTCAGATAGAGGTCATGTGAAGTCCAGCAGGGTTCAGAAAGATGTCGTAGGAGGTCAATCAGGGTTCAGAAAGAGGTCAGAGGAGGTTCAGCAGGGTTCAGAAAGAGGACATAGGAGGTCCAGCAGGGTACAGAAAGAGGTCGCAGTAGGTCCAGCAGGGTTCAGATATATGTCATGTGAAGTCCAGCATGGTTCAGATAGAGGTCGTGTGAAGTCCAGCAGGGTTCAGATAGAGGTCATGTGAAGTTCAGCAGGGTTCAGAAAGAGGTCATGTGAAGTCCAGCAGAGTTCAGAAAAGTTGGTGCATTCATTTGTGTTCAGCTGCAATTCCGAGTACTTGTCAGAGGCCTTTGTGCGCGTGGCTCAGGAACGTGCACGTCTGCGACAACCGGAGACCCCTAACGTTGATCACTCATTATTGCAGCACTAAAACATATCAGTAGGAGTGATAGCTAGCAGTCACATGGGCCAGTGGCGCAATGGATAACGCATCTGACTACGAATCAGAAGATTGTAGGTTCGACTACCTACCTGGCTCAAAACTGATTTTGACTTCACTTTTAGCAATATTTAATGAAGTCGCGTGGTCGCTTTGCTTCTTCAACATATTTTCCTGAAGTCGAATTCATTGGAGTGGTAGTCCACCCCTTGGTGACGATTGAGTAACCTTGGTCACCTCTTTAAAATACAGTCGCGACCCTCGCGTCAAGGATTTGGCAACAGATTACGTCATCTTCCCGTTCCAAACCTGCTTTTTTAGTTCTACTTCCTTGAGGAACAGAAAAACCCAAGGTATCACCGCCATCGGAACGAGGGTCAAGCTGGGCTCAAGTCTTTCACGAACCTGTTGGCCAGGCCCAACGTTCAAATATGGTTGGAGGAGGAATTTGTCATTTGTTCCGGCTGCCTGCGAAAGCACGCCCATGCTTCCTGAAGTACACTGGGATCTGCAACGTCGACCAACGAAGACTGGCAGACCGTCAGTGAAAAGGCACGGTCATGTGAAGTCCAGCAGGGTTCAGAAAGATGTCGTAGGAGGTCAAGCAGGGTTCAGAAAGAGGTCAGAGGAGGTTCAGCAGGGTTCAGAAAGAGGTCATAGGAGGTCCAGCAGGGTACAGAAAGAGGTCGCAGTAGGTCCAGCAGGGTTCAGAAAGAGGTCATGTGAAGTCCAGCAGGGTACAGAAAGAGGTCGCAGTAGGTCCAGCAGGGTTCAGAAAGAGGTCATGTGAAGTCCAGCAGGGTTCAGATAGAGGTCATGTGAAGTCCAGCAGGGTTCAAATAGAGGTCATGTGAAGTCCAGCAGGGTTCAGAAAGATGTCGTAGGAGGTCAAGCAGGGTTCAGAAAGAGGTCAGAGGAGGTTCAGCAGGGTTCAGAAAGAGGTCATAGGAGGTCCAGCAGGGTACAGAAAGAGGTCGCAGTAGGTCCAGCAGGGTTCAGAAAGAGGTCATGTGAAGTCCAGCAGGGTTCAGATAGAGGTCATGTGAAGTCCAGCAGGGTTCAGATGGAGGTCATGTGAAGTCCAGCAGGGTTCAGAAAGATGTCGTAGGAGGTCAATCAGGGTTCAGAAAGAGGTCAGAGGAGGTTCAGCAGGGTTCAGAAAGAGGTCATAGGAGGTCCAGCAGGGTACAGAAAGAGGTCGCAGTAGGTCCAGCAGGGTTCAGAAAGAGGTCATGTGAAGTCCAGCAGGGTTCAGATAGAGGTCATGTGAAGTCCAGCAGGGTTCAGAAAGGAGTCATGTGAAGTCCAGCAGGGCTCAGATATATGTCATGTGAAGTCCAGCATGGTTCAGATAGAGGTCGTGTGAAGTCCAGCAGGGTTCAGATAGAGGTCATGTGAAGTTCAGCAGGGTTCAGAAAGAGGTCATGTGAAGTCCAGCAGGGTTCAGAAAAGTTGGTGCATTCATTTGTGTTCAGCTGCAATTCCGAGTACTTGTCAGAGGCCTTTGTGCGCGTGGCTCAGGAACGTGCACGTCTGCGACAACCGGAGACCCCTTACGTTGATCACTCATTATTGCAGCACTAAAACATATCAGTAGGAGTGATAGCTAGTAGTCACATGGGCCAGTGGTGCAATGGATAACACGTCTGACTACGAATCAGAAGATTGTAGGTTCGACTCCTACCTGGCTCAAAACTGATTTTGACTTCACTTTTAGCAATATTTAATGAAGTCGCGTGGTCGCTTTGCTTCTTCAACATATTTTCCTGAAGTCGAATTCATTGGAGTGGTAGTCCACCCCTTGGTGACGATTGAGTAACCTTGGTCACCTCTTTAAAATACAGTCGCGACCCTCGCGTCAAGGATTTGGCAACAGATTACGTCATCTTCCCGTTCCAAACCTGCTTTTTTAGTTCTACTTCCTTGAGGAACAGAGAAACCCAAGGTATCACCGCCATCGGAACGAGGGTCAAGCTGGGCTCAAGTCTTTCACGAACCTGCTGGCCAGGCCCAACGTTCAAATATGGTTGGAGGAGGAATTTGTCATTTGTTCCGGCTGCCTGCGAAAGCTCGCCCATGCTTCCTGAAGTACACTGGGATCTGCAACGTCGACCAACGAAGACTGGCAGACCGTCAGTGAAAAGGCACGGTCATGTGAAGTCCAGCAGGGTTCAGAAAGATGTCGTAGGAGGTCAATCAGGGTTCAGAAAGAGGTCAGAGGAGGTTCAGCAGGGTTCAGAAAGAGGTCATAGGAGGTCCAGCAGGGTACAGAAAGAGGTCGCAGTAGGTCCAGCAGGGTTCAGAAAGAGGTCATGTGAAGTCCAGCAGGGTTCAGATAGAGGTCATGTGAAGTCCAGCAGGGTTCAGAAAACTTGGTGCATTCATTTGTGTTCAGCTGCAATTCCGAGTACTTGTCAGAGGCCTTTGTGCGCGTGGCTCAGGAACGTGCACGTCTGCGACAACCGGAGACCCCTTACGTTGATCACTCATAATTGCAGCACTAAAACATATCAGTAGGAGTGATAGCTAGTAGTCACATGGGCCAGTGGCGCAATGGACAACGCGTCTGACTACGAATCAGAAGATTGTAGGTTTGACTCCTACCTGGCTCAAAACTGATTTTGACTTCACTTTTAGCAATATTTAATGAAGTCGCGTGGTCGCTTTGCTTCTTCAACATATTTTCCTGAAGTCGAATTCATTGGAGTGGTAGTCCACCCCATGGTGACGATTGAGTAACCTTGGTCACCTCTTTAAAATACAGTCGCGACCCTCGCGTCAAGGATTTGGCAACAGATTACGTCATCTTCCCGTTCCAAACCTGCTTTTTTAGTTCTACTTCCTTGAGGAACAGAGAAACCCAAGGTATCACCGCCATCGGAACGAGGGTCAAGCTGGGCTCAAGTCTTTCACGAACCTGCTGGCCAGGCCCAACGTTCAAATATGGTTGGAGGAGGAATTTGTCATTTGTTCCGGCTGCCTGCGAAAGCTCGCCCATGCTTCCTGAAGTACACTGGGATCTGCAACGTCGACCAACGAAGACTGGCAGACCGTCAGTGAAAAGGCACGGTCATGTGAAGTCCAGCAGGGTTCAGAAAGATGTCGTAGGAGGTCAAGCAGGGTTCAGAAAGAGGTCAGAGGAGGTTCAGCAGGGTTCAGAAAGAGGTCATAGGAGCTCCATCAGGGTACAGAAAGAGGTCGCAGTAGGTCCAGCAGGGTTCAGAAAGAGGTCATGTGAAGTCCAGCAGGGTTCAGATAGAGGTCATGTGAAGTCCAGCAGGGTTCAGATAGAGGTCATGTGAAGTCCAGCAGGGTTCAGAAAGATGTCGTAAGAGGTCAATCAGGGTTCAGAAAGAGGTCAGAGGAGGTTCAGCAGGGTTCAGAAAGAGGTCATAGGAGGTCCAGCAGGGTACAGAAAGAGGTCGCAGTAGGTCCAGCAGGGTTCAGAAAGAGGTCATGTGAAGTCCAGCAGGGTTCAGATAGAGGTCATGTGAAGTCCAGCAGGGTTCAGATAGAGGTCATGTGAAGTCCAGCAGGGTTCAGAAAGATGTCGTAGGAGGTCAATCAGGGTTCTGAAAGAGGTCAGAGGAGGTTCAGCAGGGTTCAGAAAGAGGTCGCAGTAGGTCCAGCAGGGTTCAGAAAGAGGTCATGTGAAGTCCAGCAGGGTTCAGATAGAGGTCATGTGAAGTCCAGCAGGGTTCAGAAAGGAGTCATGTGAAGTCCAGCAGGGTTCAGATATATGTCATGTGAAGTCCAGCATGGTTCAGATAGAGGTCGTGTGAAGTCCAGCAGGGTTCAGATAGAGGTCATGTGAAGTTCAGCAGGGTTCAGAAAGAGGTCATGTGAAGTCCAGCAGGGTTCAGAAAAGTTGGTGCATTCATTTGTGTTCAGCTGCAATTCCGAGTACTTGTCAGAGGCCTTTGTGCGCGTGGCTCAGGAACGTGCACGTCTGCGACAACCGGAGACCCCTTACGTTGATCACTCATTATTGCAGCACTAAAACATATCAGTAGGAGTGATAGCTAGCAGTCACATGGGCCAGTGGCGCAATGGATAACGCGTCTGACTACGAATCAGAAGATTGTAGGTTCGACTCCTACCTGGCTCAAAACTGATTTTAACTTCACTTTTAGCAATATTTAATGAAGTCGCATGGTCGCTTTGCTTCTTCAACATATTTTCCTGAAGTCGAATTCATTGGAGTGGTAGTCCACCCCTTGGTGACGATTGAGTAACCTTGGTCACCTCTTTAAAATACAGTCGCGACCCTCGCGTCAAGGATTTGGCAACAGATTACGTCATCTTCCCGTTCCAAACCTGCTTTTTTAGTTCTACTTCCTTGAGGAACAGAGAAACCCAAGGTATCACCGCCATCGGAACGAGGGTCAAGCTGGGCTCAAGTCTTTCACGAACCTGCTGGCCAGGCCCAACGTTCAAATATGGTTGGAGGAGGAATTTGTCATTTGTTCCGGCTGCCTGCGAAAGCTCGCCCATGCTTCCTGAAGTACACTGGGATCTGCAACGTCGACCAACGAAGACTGGCAGACCGTCAGTGAAAAGGCACGGTCATGTGAAGTCCAGCAGGGTTCAGAAAGATGTCGTAGGAGGTCAAGCAGGGTTCAGAAAGAGGTCAGAGGAGGTTCAGCAGGGTTCAGAAAGAGGTCATAGGAGGTCCAGCAGGGTACAGAAAGAGGTCATAGGAGGTCCAGCAGGGTACAGAAAGAGGTCGCAGTAGGTCCAGCAGGGTTCAGAAAGAGGTCATGTGAAGTCCAACAGGGTTCAGATAGAGGTCGTGTGAAGTCCAGCAGGGTTCAGATAGAGGTCATGTGAAGTTCAGCAGGGTTCAGAAAGAGGTCATGTGAAGTCCAGCATGGTTCAGATAGAGGTCGTGTGAAGTCCAGCAGGGTTCAGATAGAGGTCATGTGAAGTTCAGCAGGGTTCAGAAAGAGGTCATGTGAAGTCCAGCAGGGTTCAGAAAAGTTGGTGCATTCATTTGTGTTCAGCTGCAATTCCGAGTACTTGTCAGAGGCCTTTGTGCGCATGGCTCAGGAACGTGCACGTCTGCGACAACCGGAGACCCCTTACGTTGATCACTCATAATTGCAGCACTAAAACATATCAGTAGGAGTGATAGCTAGTAGTCACATGGGCCAGTGGCGCAATGGACAACGCGTCTGACTACGAATCAGAAGATTGTAGGTTTGACTCCTACCTGGCTCAAAACTGATTTTGACTTCACTTTTAGCAATATTTAATGAAGTCGCGTGGTCGCTTTGCTTCTTCAACATATTTTCCTGAAGTCGAATTCATTGGAGTGGTAGTCCACCCCATGGTGACGATTGAGTAACCTTGGTCACCTCTTTAAAATACAGTCGCGACCCTCGCGTCAAGGATTTGGCAACAGATTACGTCATCTTCCCGTTCCAAACCTGCTTTTTTAGTTCTACTTCCTTGAGGAACAGAGAAACCCAAGGTATCACCGCCATCGGAACGAGGGTCAAGCTGGGCTCAAGTCTTTCACGAACCTGCTGGCCAGGCCCAACGTTCAAATATGGTTGGAGGAGGAATTTGTCATTTGTTCCGGCTGCCTGCGAAAGCTCGCCCATGCTTCCTGAAGTACACTGGGATCTGCAACGTCGACCAACGAAGACTGGCAGACCGTCAGTGAAAAGGCACGGTCATGTGAAGTCCAGCAGGGTTCAGAAAGATGTCGTAGGAGGTCAAGCAGGGTTCAGAAAGAGGTCAGAGGAGGTTCAGCAGGGTTCAGAAAGAGGTCATAGGAGCTCCATCAGGGTACAGAAAGAGGTCGCAGTAGGTCCAGCAGGGTTCAGAAAGAGGTCATGTGAAGTCCAGCAGGGTTCAGATAGAGGTCATGTGAAGTCCAGCAGGGTTCAGATAGAGGTCATGTGAAGTCCAGCAGGGTTCAGAAAGATGTCGTAAGAGGTCAATCAGGGTTCAGAAAGAGGTCAGAGGAGGTTCAGCAGGGTTCAGAAAGAGGTCATAGGAGGTCCAGCAGGGTACAGAAAGAGGTCGCAGTAGGTCCAGCAGGGTTCAGAAAGAGGTCATGTGAAGTCCAGCAGGGTTCAGATAGAGGTCATGTGAAGTCCAGCAGGGTTCAGATAGAGGTCATGTGAAGTCCAGCAGGGTTCAGAAAGATGTCGTAGGAGGTCAATCAGGGTTCTGAAAGAGGTCAGAGGAGGTTCAGCAGGGTTCAGAAAGAGGTCGCAGTAGGTCCAGCAGGGTTCAGAAAGAGGTCATGTGAAGTCCAGCAGGGTTCAGATAGAGGTCATGTGAAGTCCAGCAGGGTTCAGAAAGGAGTCATGTGAAGTCCAGCAGGGTTCAGATATATGTCATGTGAAGTCCAGCATGGTTCAGATAGAGGTCGTGTGAAGTCCAGCAGGGTTCAGATAGAGGTCATGTGAAGTTCAGCAGGGTTCAGAAAGAGGTCATGTGAAGTCCAGCAGGGTTCAGAAAAGTTGGTGCATTCATTTGTGTTCAGCTGCAATTCCGAGTACTTGTCAGAGGCCTTTGTGCGCGTGGCTCAGGAACGTGCACGTCTGCGACAACCGGAGACCCCTTACGTTGATCACTCATTATTGCAGCACTAAAACATATCAGTAGGAGTGATAGCTAGCAGTCACATGGGCCAGTGGCGCAATGGATAACGCGTCTGACTACGAATCAGAAGATTGTAGGTTCGACTCCTACCTGGCTCAAAACTGATTTTAACTTCACTTTTAGCAATATTTAATGAAGTCGCATGGTCGCTTTGCTTCTTCAACATATTTTCCTGAAGTCGAATTCATTGGAGTGGTAGTCCACCCCTTGGTGACGATTGAGTAACCTTGGTCACCTCTTTAAAATACAGTCGCGACCCTCGCGTCAAGGATTTGGCAACAGATTACGTCATCTTCCCGTTCCAAACCTGCTTTTTTAGTTCTACTTCCTTGAGGAACAGAGAAACCCAAGGTATCACCGCCATCGGAACGAGGGTCAAGCTGGGCTCAAGTCTTTCACGAACCTGCTGGCCAGGCCCAACGTTCAAATATGGTTGGAGGAGGAATTTGTCATTTGTTCCGGCTGCCTGCGAAAGCTCGCCCATGCTTCCTGAAGTACACTGGGATCTGCAACGTCGACCAACGAAGACTGGCAGACCGTCAGTGAAAAGGCACGGTCATGTGAAGTCCAGCAGGGTTCAGAAAGATGTCGTAGGAGGTCAAGCAGGGTTCAGAAAGAGGTCAGAGGAGGTTCAGCAGGGTTCAGAAAGAGGTCATAGGAGCTCCATCAGGGTACAGAAAGAGGTCGCAGTAGGTCCAGCAGGGTTCAGAAAGAGGTCATGTGAAGTCCAGCAGGGTTCAGATAGAGGTCATGTGAAGTCCAGCAGGGTTCAGATAGAGGTCATGTGAAGTCCAGCAGGGTTCAGAAAGATGTCGTAAGAGGTCAATCAGGGTTCAGAAAGAGGTCAGAGGAGGTTCAGCAGGGTTCAGAAAGAGGTCATAGGAGGTCCAGCAGGGTACAGAAAGAGGTCGCAGTAGGTCCAGCAGGGTTCAGAAAGAGGTCATGTGAAGTCCAGCAGGGTTCAGATAGAGGTCATGTGAAGTCCAGCAGGGTTCAGATAGAGGTCATGTGAAGTCCAGCAGGGTTCAGAAAGATGTCGTAGGAGGTCAATCAGGGTTCTGAAAGAGGTCAGAGGAGGTTCAGCAGGGTTCAGAAAGAGGTCGCAGTAGGTCCAGCAGGGTTCAGAAAGAGGTCATGTGAAGTCCAGCAGGGTTCAGATAGAGGTCATGTGAAGTCCAGCAGGGTTCAGAAAGGAGTCATGTGAAGTCCAGCAGGGTTCAGATATATGTCATGTGAAGTCCAGCATGGTTCAGATAGAGGTCGTGTGAAGTCCAGCAGGGTTCAGATAGAGGTCATGTGAAGTTCAGCAGGGTTCAGAAAGAGGTCATGTGAAGTCCAGCAGGGTTCAGAAAAGTTGGTGCATTCATTTGTGTTCAGCTGCAATTCCGAGTACTTGTCAGAGGCCTTTGTGCGCGTGGCTCAGGAACGTGCACGTCTGCGACAACCGGAGACCCCTTACGTTGATCACTCATTATTGCAGCACTAAAACATATCAGTAGGAGTGATAGCTAGCAGTCACATGGGCCAGTGGCGCAATGGATAACGCGTCTGACTACGAATCAGAAGATTGTAGGTTCGACTCCTACCTGGCTCAAAACTGATTTTAACTTCACTTTTAGCAATATTTAATGAAGTCGCATGGTCGCTTTGCTTCTTCAACATATTTTCCTGAAGTCGAATTCATTGGAGTGGTAGTCCACCCCTTGGTGACGATTGAGTAACCTTGGTCACCTCTTTAAAATACAGTCGCGACCCTCGCGTCAAGGATTTGGCAACAGATTACGTCATCTTCCCGTTCCAAACCTGCTTTTTTAGTTCTACTTCCTTGAGGAACAGAGAAACCCAAGGTATCACCGCCATCGGAACGAGGGTCAAGCTGGGCTCAAGTCTTTCACGAACCTGCTGGCCAGGCCCAACGTTCAAATATGGTTGGAGGAGGAATTTGTCATTTGTTCCGGCTGCCTGCGAAAGCTCGCCCATGCTTCCTGAAGTACACTGGGATCTGCAACGTCGACCAACGAAGACTGGCAGACCGTCAGTGAAAAGGCACGGTCATGTGAAGTCCAGCAGGGTTCAGAAAGATGTCGTAGGAGGTCAAGCAGGGTTCAGAAAGAGGTCAGAGGAGGTTCAGCAGGGTTCAGAAAGAGGTCATAGGAGGTCCAGCAGGGTACAGAAAGAGGTCATAGGAGGTCCAGCAGGGTACAGAAAGAGGTCGCAGTAGGTCCAGCAGGGTTCAGAAAGAGGTCATGTGAAGTCCAACAGGGTTCAGATAGAGGTCGTGTGAAGTCCAGCAGGGTTCAGATAGAGGTCATGTGAAGTTCAGCAGGGTTCAGAAAGAGGTCATGTGAAGTCCAGCATGGTTCAGATAGAGGTCGTGTGAAGTCCAGCAGGGTTCAGATAGAGGTCATGTGAAGTTCAGCAGGGTTCAGAAAGAGGTCATGTGAAGTCCAGCAGGGTTCAGAAAAGTTGGTGCATTCATTTGTGTTCAGCTGCAATTCCGAGTACTTGTCAGAGGCCTTTGTGCGCATGGCTCAGGAACGTGCACGTCTGCGACAACCGGAGACCCCTTACGTTGATCACTCATAATTGCAGCACTAAAACATATCAGTAGGAGTGATAGCTAGTAGTCACATGGGCCAGTGGCGCAATGGACAACGCGTCTGACTACGAATCAGAAGATTGTAGGTTTGACTCCTACCTGGCTCAAAACTGATTTTGACTTCACTTTTAGCAATATTTAATGAAGTCGCGTGGTCGCTTTGCTTCTTCAACATATTTTCCTGAAGTCGAATTCATTGGAGTGGTAGTCCACCCCATGGTGACGATTGAGTAACCTTGGTCACCTCTTTAAAATACAGTCGCGACCCTCGCGTCAAGGATTTGGCAACAGATTACGTCATCTTCCCGTTCCAAACCTGCTTTTTTAGTTCTACTTCCTTGAGGAACAGAGAAACCCAAGGTATCACCGCCATCGGAACGAGGGTCAAGCTGGGCTCAAGTCTTTCACGAACCTGCTGGCCAGGCCCAACGTTCAAATATGGTTGGAGGAGGAATTTGTCATTTGTTCCGGCTGCCTGCGAAAGCTCGCCCATGCTTCCTGAAGTACACTGGGATCTGCAACGTCGACCAACGAAGACTGGCAGACCGTCAGTGAAAAGGCACGGTCATGTGAAGTCCAGCAGGGTTCAGAAAGATGTCGTAGGAGGTCAAGCAGGGTTCAGAAAGAGGTCAGAGGAGGTTCAGCAGGGTTCAGAAAGAGGTCATAGGAGCTCCATCAGGGTACAGAAAGAGGTCGCAGTAGGTCCAGCAGGGTTCAGAAAGAGGTCATGTGAAGTCCAGCAGGGTTCAGATAGAGGTCATGTGAAGTCCAGCAGGGTTCAGATAGAGGTCATGTGAAGTCCAGCAGGGTTCAGAAAGATGTCGTAAGAGGTCAATCAGGGTTCAGAAAGAGGTCAGAGGAGGTTCAGCAGGGTTCAGAAAGAGGTCATAGGAGGTCCAGCAGGGTACAGAAAGAGGTCGCAGTAGGTCCAGCAGGGTTCAGAAAGAGGTCATGTGAAGTCCAGCAGGGTTCAGATAGAGGTCATGTGAAGTCCAGCAGGGTTCAGATAGAGGTCATGTGAAGTCCAGCAGGGTTCAGAAAGATGTCGTAGGAGGTCAATCAGGGTTCTGAAAGAGGTCAGAGGAGGTTCAGCAGGGTTCAGAAAGAGGTCGCAGTAGGTCCAGCAGGGTTCAGAAAGAGGTCATGTGAAGTCCAGCAGGGTTCAGATAGAGGTCATGTGAAGTCCAGCAGGGTTCAGAAAGGAGTCATGTGAAGTCCAGCAGGGTTCAGATATATGTCATGTGAAGTCCAGCATGGTTCAGATAGAGGTCGTGTGAAGTCCAGCAGGGTTCAGATAGAGGTCATGTGAAGTTCAGCAGGGTTCAGAAAGAGGTCATGTGAAGTCCAGCAGGGTTCAGAAAAGTTGGTGCATTCATTTGTGTTCAGCTGCAATTCCGAGTACTTGTCAGAGGCCTTTGTGCGCGTGGCTCAGGAACGTGCACGTCTGCGACAACCGGAGACCCCTTACGTTGATCACTCATTATTGCAGCACTAAAACATATCAGTAGGAGTGATAGCTAGCAGTCACATGGGCCAGTGGCGCAATGGATAACGCGTCTGACTACGAATCAGAAGATTGTAGGTTCGACTCCTACCTGGCTCAAAACTGATTTTAACTTCACTTTTAGCAATATTTAATGAAGTCGCATGGTCGCTTTGCTTCTTCAACATATTTTCCTGAAGTCGAATTCATTGGAGTGGTAGTCCACCCCTTGGTGACGATTGAGTAACCTTGGTCACCTCTTTAAAATACAGTCGCGACCCTCGCGTCAAGGATTTGGCAACAGATTACGTCATCTTCCCGTTCCAAACCTGCTTTTTTAGTTCTACTTCCTTGAGGAACAGAGAAACCCAAGGTATCACCGCCATCGGAACGAGGGTCAAGCTGGGCTCAAGTCTTTCACGAACCTGCTGGCCAGGCCCAACGTTCAAATATGGTTGGAGGAGGAATTTGTCATTTGTTCCGGCTGCCTGCGAAAGCTCGCCCATGCTTCCTGAAGTACACTGGGATCTGCAACGTCGACCAACGAAGACTGGCAGACCGTCAGTGAAAAGGCACGGTCATGTGAAGTCCAGCAGGGTTCAGAAAGATGTCGTAGGAGGTCAAGCAGGGTTCAGAAAGAGGTCAGAGGAGGTTCAGCAGGGTTCAGAAAGAGGTCATAGGAGGTCCAGCAGGGTACAGAAAGAGGTCGCAGTAGGTCCAGCAGGGTTCAGAAAGAGGTCATGTGAAGTCCAGCAGGGTTCAGATAGAGGTCATGTGAAGTCCAGCAGGGTTCAGATAGAGGTCATGTGAAGTCCAGCAGGGTTCAGAAAGATGTCGTAGGAGGTCAATCAGGGTTCAGAAAGAGGTCAGAGGAGGTTCAGCAGGGTTCAGAAAGAGGTCATAGGAGGTCCAGCAGGGTACAGAAAGAGGTCGCAGTAGGTCCAGCAGGGTTCAGAAAGAGGTCATGTGAAGTCCAGCATGGTTCAGATAGAGGTCGTGTGAAGTCCAGCAGGGTTCAGATAGAGGTCATGTGAAGTTCAGCAGGGTTCAGAAAGAGGTCATAGGAGGTCCAGCAGGGTACAGAAAGAGGTCGCAGTAGGTCCAGCAGGGTTCAGATAGAGGTCGTGTGAAGTCCAGCAGGGTTCAGATAGAGGTCATGTGAAGTTCAGCAGGGTTCAGAAAGAGGTCATGTGAAGTCCAGCAGGGTTCAGAAAAGTTGGTGCATTCATTTGTGTTCAGCTGCAATTCCGAGTACTTGTCAGAGGCATTTGTGCGCGTGGCTCAAGGACGTGCACGTCTGCGACAACCGGAGACCCCTTACGTTGGTCACTCATTATTGCAGCACTAAAACATATCAGTAGGAGTGATAGCTAGTAGTCACATGGGCCAGTGGCGCAATGGACAACGCGTCTGACTACGAATCAGAAGATTGTAGGTTTGACTCCTACCTGGCTCAAAACTGATTTTGACTTCACTTTTAGCAATATTTAATGAAGTCGCGTGGTCGCTTTGCTTCTTCAACATATTTTCCTGAAGTCGAATTCATTGGAGTGGTAGTCCACCCCATGGTGACGATTGAGTAACCTTGGTCACCTCTTTAAAATACAGTCGCGACCCTCGCGTCAAGGATTTGGCAACAGATTACGTCATCTTCCCGTTCCAAACCTGCTTTTTTAGTTCTACTTCCTTGAGGAACAGAGAAACCCAAGGTATCACCGCCATCGGAACGAGGGTCAAGCTGGGCTCAAGTCTTTCACGAACCTGCTGGCCAGGCCCAACGTTCAAATATGGTTGGAGGAGGAATTTGTCATTTGTTCCGGCTGCCTGCGAAAGCTCGCCCATGCTTCCTGAAGTACACTGGGATCTGCAACGTCGACCAACGAAGACTGGCAGACCGTCAGTGAAAAGGCACGGTCATGTGAAGTCCAGCAGGGTTCAGAAAGATGTCGTAGGAGGTCAAGCAGGGTTCAGAAAGAGGTCAGAGGAGGTTCAGCAGGGTTCAGAAAGAGGTCATAGGAGCTCCATCAGGGTACAGAAAGAGGTCGCAGTAGGTCCAGCAGGGTTCAGAAAGAGGTCATGTGAAGTCCAGCAGGGTTCAGATAGAGGTCATGTGAAGTCCAGCAGGGTTCAGATAGAGGTCATGTGAAGTCCAGCAGGGTTCAGAAAGATGTCGTAAGAGGTCAATCAGGGTTCAGAAAGAGGTCAGAGGAGGTTCAGCAGGGTTCAGAAAGAGGTCATAGGAGGTCCAGCAGGGTACAGAAAGAGGTCGCAGTAGGTCCAGCAGGGTTCAGAAAGAGGTCATGTGAAGTCCAGCAGGGTTCAGATAGAGGTCATGTGAAGTCCAGCAGGGTTCAGATAGAGGTCATGTGAAGTCCAGCAGGGTTCAGAAAGATGTCGTAGGAGGTCAATCAGGGTTCTGAAAGAGGTCAGAGGAGGTGCAGCAGGGTTCAGAAAGAGGTCGCAGTAGGTCCAGCAGGGTTCAGAAAGAGGTCATGTGAAGTCCAGCAGGGTTCAGATAGAGGTCATGTGAAGTCCAGCAGGGTTCAGAAAGGAGTCATGTGAAGTCCAGCAGGGTTCAGATATATGTCATGTGAAGTCCAGCATGGTTCAGATAGAGGTCGTGTGAAGTCCAGCAGGGTTCAGATAGAGGTCATGTGAAGTTCAGCAGGGTTCAGAAAGAGGTCATGTGAAGTCCAGCAGGGTTCAGAAAAGTTGGTGCATTCATTTGTGTTCAGCTGCAATTCCGAGTACTTGTCAGAGGCCTTTGTGCGCGTGGCTCAGGAACGTGCACGTCTGCGACAACCGGAGACCCCTTACGTTGATCACTCATTATTGCAGCACTAAAACATATCAGTAGGAGTGATAGCTAGCAGTCACATGGGCCAGTGGCGCAATGGATAACGCGTCTGACTACGAATCAGAAGATTGTAGGTTCGACTCCTACCTGGCTCAAAACTGATTTTAACTTCACTTTTAGCAATATTTAATGAAGTCGCATGGTCGCTTTGCTTCTTCAACATATTTTCCTGAAGTCGAATTCATTGGAGTGGTCGTCCACCCCTTGGTGACGATTGAGTAACCTTGGTCACCTCTTTAAAATACAGTCGCGACCCTCGCGTCAAGGATTTGGCAACAGATTACGTCATCTTCCCGTTCCAAACCTGCTTTTTTAGTTCTACTTCCTTGAGGAACAGAGAAACCCAAGGTATCACCGCGATCGGAACGAGGGTCAAGCTGGGCTCAAGTCTTTCACGAACCTGCTGGCCAGGCCCAACGTTCAAATATGGTTGGAGGAGGAATTTGTCATTTGTTCCGGCTGCCTGCGAAAGCTCGCCCATGCTTCCTGAAGTACACTGGGATCTGCAACGTCGACCAACGAAGACTGGCAGACCGTCAGTGAAAAGGCACGGTCATGTGAAGTCCAGCAGGGTTCAGAAAGATGTCGTAGGAGGTCAAGCAGGGTTCAGAAAGAGGTCAGAGGAGGTTCAGCAGGGTTCAGAAAGAGGTCATAGGAGGTCCAGCAGGGTACAGAAAGAGGTCGCAGTAGGTCCAGCAGGGTTCAGAAAGAGGTCATGTGAAGTCCAGCAGGGTTCAGATAGAGGTCATGTGAAGTCCAGCAGGGTTCAGATAGAGGTCATGTGAAGTCCAGCAGGGTTCAGAAAGATGTCGTAGGAGGTCAATCAGGGTTCAGAAAGAGGTCAGAGGAGGTTCAGCAGGGTTCAGAAAGAGGTCATAGGAGGTCCAGCAGGGTACAGAAAGAGGTCGCAGTAGGTCCAGCAGGGTTCAGAAAGAGGTCATGTGAAGTCCAGCATGGTTCAGATAGAGGTCGTGTGAAGTCCAGCAGGGTTCAGATAGAGGTCATGTGAAGTTCAGCAGGGTTCAGAAAGAGGTCATAGGAGGTCCAGCAGGGTACAGAAAGAGGTCGCAGTAGGTCCAGCAGGGTTCAGATAGAGGTCGTGTGAAGTCCAGCAGGGTTCAGATAGAGGTCATGTGAAGTTCAGCAGGGTTCAGAAAGAGGTCATGTGAAGTCCAGCAGGGTTCAGAAAAGTTGGTGCATTCATTTGTGTTCAGCTGCAATTCCGAGTACTTGTCAGAGGCATTTGTGCGCGTGGCTCAAGGACGTGCACGTCTGCGACAACCGGAGACCCCTTACGTTGGTCACTCATTATTGCAGCACTAAAACATATCAGTAGGAGTGATAGCTAGTAGTCACATGGGCCAGTGGCGCAATGGATAACGTGTCTGACTACGAATCAGAAGATTGTAGGTTCGACTCCTACCTGGCTCAAAACTGATTTTGACTTCACTTTTAGCAATATTTAATGAAGTCGCGTGGTCGCTTTGCTTCTTCAACATATTTTCCTGAAGTCGAATTCATTGGAGTGGTAGTCCACCCCTTGGTGACGATTGAGTAACCTTGGTCACCTCTTTAAAATACAGTCGCGACCCTCGCGTCAAGGATTTGTCAACAGATTACGTCATCTTCCCGTTCCAAACCTGCTTTTTTAGTTCTACTTCCTTGAGGAACAGAGAAACCCAAGGTATCACCGCCATCGGAACGAGGGTCAAGCTGGGCTCAAGTCTTTCACGAACCTGCTGGCCAGGCCCAACGTTCAAATATGGTTGGAGGAGGAATTTGTCATTTGTTCCGGCTGCCTGCGAAAGCTCGCCCATGCTTCCTGAAGTACACTGGGATCTGCAACGTCGACCAACGAAGACTGGCAGACCGTCAGTGAAAAGGCACGGTCATGTGAAGTCCAGCAGGGTTCAGAAAGATGTCGTAGGAGGTTGTGGAAGTGTAACTCAGTGTAACTTATTAATTGGCACTGGTAACTTATTAATTAACCTGGTAACAAAGCAGATACATTTTACATGCAAACTCTGTGAAAGACGAGTTTGTAAATGAGTGTCAGGAATGCGCCCGAACATGATAATCTCTTTATCCACCTGGTCACAGCCCCTGGCTGAAGCACCCCCCTATCGTTTGGTAAACGGAACTCACAACAGGAGGGGAGCGAGCTGATACCAGGACTTGGTACATGCATGACCTCGGGGCATTAGCGGAGAGGGGATTAAATCCAGTTTGTCCATATAAACGAGAGCAAACGTGGAGTCGAGAGGACTTGCTACCAAGAGCTCTGACCAACGGGAGTGGCGGAGGAACATCAGCCGAACGAGAAGGATCAGCGAAAAGAGTTAATCTCAGCCATTGAATTATGCGGTATTATTTGGTAAATGGAATGAAGTGAATAACCAGTTAATAAACCAGACCTTTTGTAAACCCGTGTCCGGTCATTGGAGTCTCGAGTCCCCCACTACAAATTCCCCTACAATTTGGAGGCACCGCTGACATCAATTGTACGAACAAGTCTTTAAAAAAAGGTGAGTGTGTCTTGTTTTGTCCAATATGATTACGAACTTGGAAATAGTTTTGTACATACATGGGGAAGGAGGTGGGTCTGGGGGTTCCGTGCACACCGATGCCGCGATAGGTGGCGTGAGCCATCACGAATGGTACTTCGATAAACGACTGTAGCAATTTATTCGTGTTTTTTTTTCTAAATGATTTCTGTAAATACGTATTTTTGCGCTGGTCATTAAGGGTCTTACTGTGACCTGGGAGCAAACGGAGCAAGCGTGCACCTTGCGACCATTTGCTTCCAGGACGTGTAAGGCCGGTACACTCGTTTACCCACCCGTACACGTATAAAGTACTTCTTTTTTTGCACTTGTTCAAAGCACTCGACTTGCTCGGCGAGCGAGCGACTTGCTCGGCGCTCGGCGAGCGACAGGGAACCGGGAAAGGGAATCATATTTACATAAATATATTTTTACCTCATTCCAATTTATGGTATTGCGACAAAAAGGCTTATATCTTTGGAACGACTGGTCGGATTTAGACAAATTAAAACTCGTTCGATCAACAAATAAATTCATGACAGACAATCCCACCTCATGCCGGTCCAGAATTACTGTGAAAGATGGCGATTGGATAAAAATTGCATACCAACACTCCCTCACTGTCCCTCATTGTCCCTCATGTCCATTCCGGCACCCTGTCTCTTGCTCCCGCTCTTTTTCCCTCCCTTTACTTCCCATTGGCGGACGTTTTGCGAGAAGCAAAGCGTTTTGCAGGATGCTTCCAGGAAACAGAACCAGTGCTGTTGTTTTTTTTAAACGAAATTTGCCAGATAAATAGCATGGGTGACACGACGAAATGATTGGATTTTGGTGAAGACCCAGGTGTGAATCCGGCTACGAGAATTGTTTAAAGTGATTCTTCACCATAAAGAGATCGGGTGAAAAGCGATATACATGATATTTAACATAATATACTTATTAATGTTATTATTTTAATATTATTCATTAAAAAAAAAAAAAAAAATGACAAAAACACGCCTATTCCATATTTGGTTCAGGTCCGAATCCAGATCCGGCCTATCAGTGGGATACAAAACATAAACTGTTCACCAAGGCGGAAATATGCTCTCTACTGAGCGTCGTTCTAGTTGTGTGTTTGTTCGTCTGGGCGATATCTTAGCCATCCTTTGAGATAGGAAGCTGAAATTTGGGGAAATTGGTGAACAAGTGCTTTTGAAAAATAATAATAATAATAATAATAATTCTGTATTATTTGGTTAACCAGTTTGTGTGAAACCTCAACCTAAATATAAAAATTGATCTGCTTGGTGTTAGTTTAAGGGCTGTTCCAAATTTATCCTGATTATGAGAGATAATTACAGGAAATGTGTACTGTTCTTGTTTGGTGATTATGAGACAAAAACAGCAGAGTGGGAATCGGCAGACAATGGAACAGCTAGCGACGAGTGTTTGTGAGTAACAACCACCCTCTGGTCGAGGCTCATAGAAGGGGTGATGCTTACTGATTCGGCACGCTTACAATAGGTGTTAATGGTGGGATGTCAGAGGTTTTGGTGTGGGTTAATGTTCACACTGTTTTGGAAAATAATGCTCGATGCAACATGATCCTAAAAAGAACCCATCCCTACATCGAAAAATCAGGAAGGGAAGGAATGGAAAATTTGTTAAGGTTTGAAATTAATCGGACAAGTGGGTCCCAAGGTATGGTCACCGTACTCGCAAGCCGTTCGCTTTGGCTCTGCGAATGGACCAAACCATTTCATGTAAATAGAGGGGGGGCTCTGTGGTCGTTCGTTTTGGCTTTGCGAATGGACCAAACCATTTCATGTAAATAGAAGGGGGGTTCTGTGGTCGTTACTGCCACGTGGTTTCAAAGTTTTTGTTGTTGTTTGCACGCATGTTTCTTTTTGCAAGCACGTACGTGCGGGCACGCCCTAGTATATATAAATTGAGGTAATATTGAGTATGGAATTAATTGCTTTCAACAATGCAAAGGGTGAATTATGAGCGATTAATGAAGTACTTATTTAATTAATTACATTTCTTATTAAATTACAGTAATCATTACAGTAATTGCAGTAATCTTATTACAGTAATTACATTACATTAACTCAGGCACCTTTTGAGTAAGGAAGCTGATATTTGGACATGACACTGACCAAGTGATGTGGCTGTCAAGGAAAATATTGATTTATTGATTAATCATTTAATAAATTAACTCGTTGATTTATAAATGACTTATTTAATTAAAAGTCCTCAGAAATACATCTTCGGATGAAATACTTACAGATTGGTTATGCTATGAGCCAATTGATTAAGGAAAATATTTTGTGATGGCCATATTGGCAATTTCGTGGCCATATTCGTGGCAACTCAGTTAGTGCCACTGCACCTTTAAAATGCATCCCTGCGTTCATTTTTCGATCGATTGAGTTGAAATTTTGAACAATCGGATCTGGACTGTCGTTGTTAACGACTCTAGCACGCACTCGTCCAATCAGGATGGAGCGGTATGGTCCCCGGATTATCACTGCTCGCAGTTTTAATTAATTTTACTTTTTCTCTTGGTCATATAATTTTGAAGACATGCATGTCATGATAGAGGAAATGTTTGTTCTGTTAAACGGAATAAATGTTGTTTATTTGTGTGGGTGTGTATTTTTGTGTATTTGGATATATTTTCACGACTAATTCCAGTTATCGTCCTGCAAAATGTCTGCTCGTTCTTTTTCCTTTGAGTCGTAAATTCCTGTTGAACTCTCATTAAAATGCGGAATTAAGTACGCTGTGTGATGATGGAGATCCTTGATGACGAATCAGGAATAGTGAATGAGCAAACAAATATCACGGATGGTACACCGGATAGGGAAAATGTAGATGAAACCCCTTTTGCTCAGGTGCTGTGTAGCGCTGCACAAAGATCCATATGAGCGGGGCCTGGGTGCTGTGTAATTAGTACACAAAGAGCCAATTACTAGGGTGCTGAATAAACACAAAGATCCATTTTTTGGAGCTGGTTCTCCCGGTGCTGTGATTTATTCAAAGAACCAAAAAATCTTGTAAGAATTAAGATATGATTTGTCGACATTATAAATACTTTAATATATGTAACGATTTTTGTAACGATCATCCTGCAAAAGGTCTGCTCGTTCTTTTTCCTTTGAGTCGTAAATTCCTGTTGAATTCTCATTAAAATGCGGAATTAAGTACGCTGTGTGATGATGGAGATCCTTGATGACGAATCAGGAATAGTGAATGAGCAAACAAATATCACGGATGCTGCGGCTGGAGCAGTGGAAGCGATTTTTGAATTGTTCAATGATTATTCGATATTGTTATGACTTATTGTCAATAGGTATACTAAGTGGCCATGAGGTAGCCTGTTGCTATGTACAGTTTTATTCTATTGTTGATTATACCACATAGCTGTGGTGATAAAGGAAATGTTCGTTTAAATAGATGATTATGATAGGACCATGACTATAAAATCATGATGATTATTATGAATGATATCATAGGGTTCAAATGCAGAATGCTGCATGAACTTGGGAAAGAACTTTCAAGCCCTATGGGATAAATTGGGTATTACAAGCGATGGAGTTTCAAAATTTAGCATGATTGAAGGAATTTGACAGTCCCATTTCAGGAGTTTTACGAAATTTATATTGCCAAGAGATTTTGGGTACTATTAAAAGAAAAATGATGAGATATTTTTCCCAATGAACTTTAATATCTGCCATCCATGTTGGCTGTCTCATGAATGAAGGATGAGTTGCCTTTAGTGGTTGCAAAGAAAATTTGTGGAGACCAGGCAAAATGGGGAAATATGTCAGATATGACCCTAGGACAGGACGGTGATTCATCAATTAACATGAGGTACGAACCAGAGGTGACGGTCAATGGATGGACCTGTCCTGACATCATTGGGGAAAGGGCTTATGCAAGGAGTCATCCAAAATGATTAATTTGATTTATTGATGAATATTGATGAATTAATTGAAATTGAATAATTGATTGAATTATTAATTGATTGAATCTAATTGATTGAATTTAATTGAATAAATTTAACTGAATAAATTTAACTGAATAAATTGAACTGAATAAATTGAATTGAATATATTGATTGTTTGATTGATGAAAATGCGGTCTCAAGAAAGAAGCTTTGATATCTTTGCGAGATATTAACAATGTGGAGACAACCTGGGAAAATTGAGCAAGGTGGTGAGTTTATATACAGATATATATGTGCGGTTACCATTGTGTGATTTCCCCGTCAACAGAGCGGACACCTGAGGATTCACCCATTTCATACTGACCCTCCGGCTCATCTGCAAATACTGATCTGTGAGTTTGGATTGTGCAAAGCCACAGCTGAGG